>NC_057812.1:704895673-705235081 GCF_018294505.1 Triticum aestivum | reverse complement strand
GTGTACAATATGTAGTATCGTAAAATACCAGCAAACGAAAAAGAATTAAATGGAAAACACAAAATTAAATGAAAAAAAATCATAAACCCAAAACCCCCCAACCTTTTAATACCGGTTGGTGACACCAACCGGTACTAAAGGGCTCCATGCCCTCGAAGCTGGCTCGTGCCACGTGATTGCCCTTTAGCACGGGTTCGTGCTGAACCGATACTAAAGGGGGGGCCTTTAGTGCCTACACTTTAGCGCCGGTTATCAAACCGGCACTAAAGGGCCTTACGAACCGGTGCTATTGCCCGGTTCTGCACTAGTGTCAGCCTTGTCTTCTTCTTTTTTCCTTTTTGTTGGGCTGTTTCTCTCGGAATTGTTGGATTAGGAATCGACACTGCCGAGTGGTATGCTTCGGGTAAATGAAATTACCCTCTTCATATTTTTTTGGTGTGGATGTGGCATGGCAAATCCAGCACATCATTCCCATCTTGATCTTTTACTTTCTTGGGGTTCCACGGCCCCTTGGGCTTCCCCTTGAACTTTCCTTGAGTCACGGCTAAGGCTTTAGCAGGAGCAGCTGGCTCGGCTTTGCGCTTCTGTTTCCGACTGGAGTTTCCTCCTCCGGTCTCATGGACGACTGTTTTGTGCTTGCCACTCCGGAGTCGGTCTTCTTCTTCTCCGTTGGCGTACTTGGTGGCAATTTTCATCATCCGAGTCAGAGTCATATCTCCTGTCCGACCGAATTTCATATTCAACTCCCGATACTTGACGCCTTCTTTAAAGGCACAAATTGCCTGATGATCAAACACATTCTCCACCGTGTGATGCAATGTGATCCATCTCTAGATATAATCCCTCAAAGACTCATTCGGTTTCTGAACGCAACACTGTAATTCGGTCAACCCTGCCAGTTGTTTGCATGTACCTTCGAATGTTCTGACAAATACTCGGGCAACATCTTCCCAAGTATAAATACTGCTAGGTGCTAACTGATTCAGCCATGCTCTAGCCGAGCCCTCCAACATCAGAGGAAGGTGTTTCATGGACACCTCATCATTACTGCCACCAATCTGGACAGCCACCCGGTAGTCTTCAAGCCAAGTATCAGGCTTGGACTCACCAGTGAACTTACTGACTCCAGTCGCCAACCTGAA
Organism: Triticum aestivum; assembly: GCF_018294505.1. NCBI lineage: Eukaryota > Viridiplantae > Streptophyta > Magnoliopsida > Poales > Poaceae > Triticum > Triticum aestivum. The sequence goes on along the minus strand of NC_057812.1, from coordinate 705,233,939 downwards.
GTTGGGGGGAATCATTACAGCCCTGATGGCTCTGCTGAAGCACTCCGGACCTAAGACACGCACCCTGCTGCTAGTTGGTAGATCTCTGTCATGTCTCTCTCAGTGAGCTCTGTTTCTGTCGACCAAGCCCTGAACGAGAATAGATCTCGCATCAAAGCCCGGTTCTCTAGGGTCGACTGGAATCCCTCGCCCCATACTGTGAGGGCGCCTGTCATCATGTTGCCGAGGCACGTACGACCCACTCCTTGGGGGAGGCGTAGGCACTCGACGACGACCATCGCAATCGACTCGGTGGTCATACTGCTCATGGTTTCTGTACTGATCTCGTCGAACTCCACGTCCCTCACGCCTCGGGGGCGATTTTGGGCTGTGAGCCGACTGAACTGTGTCTGCAACCACAGATTTGCTATGGATCTTATTCCGCGACTGAGACACTGTGGTATTCTGCTCTCCGGCCGCACGAAGCAAGGCTCGGATTTGCACCAGACCCCGACCAGCTTCTGACTGGGAGGGTTGGATCGACTCCGCTATCCAGGCTGCAACTGCGAGATTCTGGATCGGAGTTCGGTATACCTGAGTCGGAGGCGGAAAAAGTTGATGTCGACTGGACTCGGGAGCACGCTGTCGAGCACGCTCGTCGAGTGCGCGCTGGAGATTCTCCAGTCGAGTGCACTCAGCCAAGTTGGCCAGGCGCGCCTCCTCCAAGGTCTGGGCCTCAGGGGTTTCTCCAACGATAGGAGTGTGAAGTGCATCCATGTTCCGGCGGAGAAGTTCTTATCTCCGCTGCGAAGAGAGGGGTTCGGGGCGGTACTCTTCATGAATACGCGATGGATCGCTGCCTCCATCGCCTCCATCTTCACGGGTGAAGCCAGGAGGACTGCGTGGTCCATTGACCATCAAAATTTTCACCGCTGGGTCGCTGCTATCGCACTCGGACGCAGTCTCTATGGAGCCAGTCGACAGATCAAACAACCCGTAGAGGGTTTCGTCGGGCTCGATTGCCGCGACTTGAGGGGTGGCCGACTGGCGGGCCACCGCATGCTTCACCCACCGCTGAAGCCTCGATCGACCGGAACGTTTGCTCCGGTGGGCCGCAGGGAGGGGAAAAGCTACAGGAGCCGACTGATACTGGGTCGACGGCTGCCGCAGGAGGACGCCGCGGACGCACGCGTGAAAGTGCGTTGCTCCGTGGGCGGGGAGCGCGTTGACGTCGAGTGGAGCCTCCTGAAGCCAAGCGGAGTTGTCGATGACAAACACAAGCGCGCCGAGAGGATCTCGCGGCCGTCAGCCAAACCTCCGCCTGAAACCATGATGAAGGGGATCGGAAAAATTGCAACCTCTCCAACAAGTCGCTAAGACACCTGCCTTACGGTCGGCGCCAACTGTCGTGGTTCTAAGTCTGACAGTAGAATAGGGGGTAGGTATGTAGAGGCAAGATCTTAGTTATGGAGGAGTTGTACACGCTAGTTTACGAGTTCAGGCCCTTCTCGGAGGAAGTAACAGCCCTACGTCTCGGAGCCTGGAGGCGGTCGACTGGATTATATGCATGTGAGTTACAGGGAGTGCGAACTCTTGTCACTGCGGAGGGGGGTGGCTTATATAGAGTTCGCAAACCCCTCCGGCCCTCAGTTACAAAGGGTTTAAGGTACATAAAGGTAGAGGCGTTACTGGTAACGCCTGTAATAAAAGTACATAAATGACCATTAAAGCTATGACTTAAATCTCGACCGTTGCAGAGTAAGTGGCTCTCAATCTTCTGGTAGTTCGTATGGTCGAGTGCCTTTGAGACTGTCGAGTGGAACATAGCTTTATGGTCGAGTGGACGGTGATTTTTCTTCGACTGCTTCTGGTTCTTTTAGAGGAGTTCTTGGGGAGGGTATCTTGATCAGATCTATGACCCTACCCTAAGTACATAACTTCGTCACCACCCGCTTAGCTACGCGCTCAACTTTGACCACGGCAGCAACGACAATGGCGCGGAAGCAGAGGAGGCCGCCTTCCGGTACAGGAACTTCAGCTCGTGCCTGCCTCCATCACTGATAACGCCATAACCGTAGCAGTGACCGTCCTTTAACTCTTGTAACCTTCATCTCTCTGATTCTCCCTCTCAATTGTCCCTGTAACTGTGAGCAAATTATGAGGTACTAGTAGTAGCATACATATATGATTTGACCAATCATCGTCCCCGTGGTTCCCCATGTAGCCGAGACAGGACATGTACGCGAAGAGGAAAATTTGAAAATGATTCCTTTTTCTAGAGAATTAAAAAGGATATTCTTCTAGATGAAATTGAGCGAAGTTAACCTCTCGCCGCACCTTCTTCTTCTTCTTCTTCTTCTTCTTCTTCTTCTTCTTCTTTTGATTTGAGATGCTCCCCGGGTCACACTCACGGGCGAACAAAGGGTGACTAGGGTTGTTACCATTGATGCCGTTGTCAGTCCTCCTCACCTTCGGTGGACATTGATCATGTTTCGTTTTTCGTGTCTGATTGTCCTCCCAAGCGTCGCCTTGAAGTCGGAATAATGTCCTTCTCGCCTAGAGCTCGCCGACAATGCTTTCCTTGTTTTCCAGGTTCAAGATGATGGACTTCCTAGGAGATCTCTTGTAATTGTTTTTTGACATTTTGTTGACTGATGACTGATTGGCTCATGCTTTCCTTGTTCACACTTGTCGACGTGTAAAAAAAATGAGGACCCAATGGCCAAAGTCGCGAACGGACGCCGCTGGCGCCACGCCAGAGCCCACCACCACCACACCCGAGCCTGCCAATGAGCATTTCTTGTTTTCCTTCCTTCCTTCCCCGCGCGTCTCCAGGCTGCACCGCTGCAGCTGCAGCTCCCATGGAGCTCGCGGTGAGAGCCGCGGCAGCTTCCTGCTCCTCCTACCTGTCGCACCATCCCCCGCGCGCCCTCGTCGCCGGCCGCCTAGGCCGCAGCTCCGGCCTGCCGCTGCCGGCTCGCCGCGTGGCCGTAGCCGCGGCAGCTATCGCCCTCAACCCGGTACGTACACACGCCCAACGCTAGATGATTCTTATCTTAGGGAGAGAAGGGAACTGGTTGCCTTTACTGTTTACTAGGAAATGGAGAATGGACTGTCGCACACCACATGTTTGATGTTATGCCTATGCGGCTATGCTGCTGATATTTGGCCACGAGGTGCAAAGATTGAACCTCGCATGGCAGATTAGTTGACTGGCCTAAATGCTTATATACCCGCTGATGATCTATGCTGCCTTACATGTATGGGATGTCTGCTCTCTGCAATCGAGCCTGTACTATTTAACACCCAAGAGCTAATCACGCAAACAGGGTGCTCATGTGTTCTCCGGAAAAGAAGCAGCTTATTTAATAGCATAGTTACTGAATTGGTTGCGTTAAGCGTAGTGGAATGTTGTGTGTACCAGGTTTTGATGTAATGCTGAGGTGGGAACTCATTTACTATTTCTACTGTGTAAAACTGACGCTCGTCATGTGAAAAGTTTCAGGAGACCAAAACCGAGCAGAATGACACTTCAGAAACTGAGGTGTTCGCTTGCCCTGTTTGCTATGAACCGCTGATAAGGAAAGGGCCGCCAGGCATGAACCTGTACGTCTAAAGTCCATGAGTTAATTTCATCTCGCATGCATATCTGTTTGCCGGATTAGGATTTATGTTGTTTTGGCTTCTACGCGTGTCGCAGGCCAGCGATTTACAGGTCCGGATTCAAGTGTACAAAATGCAACAAGTCATTCACCAGTAAAGATGTCTTCTTGGATCTCACTGTCACCTCAGGAATGAAAGAATACAGTGAACTCAAGCCTGCTAGAACCGAGCTGTTCAGGAGCCCGCTCGTCTCCTTTCTTTACGAGAGAGGTTGGCGTCAGAACTTCAATCGGAGTGGCTTCCCTGGCCGCGACGAAGAGGTACATTTCTTGTCTGTCTCATTCTTCAGTTCCATGGCCTTAAGCTGTTACTGCTCAGTAAGAAATTATTTATGTTAAATCGTATATCTGTCAAAGCCAAGTATTTGGTGCTGCAACAAAATGCTGTCTCCAGTTTTCATGCCAAGAACATATTCATATTAATATGCATATAATTCTGGTCTGCTGTTGGCTTTATCAGTTCCAAATGGCTCAAGATTATTTCCAACCAGTCGCTGGTGGTATACTTGTTGATGTCAGCTGTGGCAGTGGCTTGTTTTCGAGGAAGTTTGCAAGCTCTGGGACATACTCAGCTGTGATTGCTTTGGACTTTTCTGAGAATATGCTCCGCCAATGCTATGACTACATCAAACAAGAAGAAACTCCTATGAATACATGAGCTTTCCTTTGTGTTTACTTTTAGCTTTCCCTGTAGGACTTGAAAATATGTCTTGCAACATCCAACTCCAACAAACTTTCATTTAGACAACTTGGGCATCACTAAATTGCTTGTGGAAGCTAGTGGTTTGTTTTTCACTACCAAAAAACCTTATGATCTCTGTTCAAAACATTCCTTTTGTTTGAAGCACAGTACAGTAATCATGAACATTCATCAGCTGTATTCCCTGATGCTTTGAGCAAAAAGTTACTGTTTCTTCTTTTGGTTCTGCAGGAACCTCGCACTTGTAAGGGCTGATATTTCGAGGCTCCCTTTTGCTTCATGTTCAATTGATGCCATTCATGCTGGAGCCGCTATACACTGTTGGCCATCCCCATCAAATGCGGTATAGTACCTGTCTCATTTGCACTTTTTGATTAAATATTGTACATGGTTCATAACTTCATATTGTACATGGTTCATAACTGGTGTCTTTAAAATTATGATTTTATTTGTCCAATCCACTGAACAATTAGTCAATCCATAAAGTTTAAACCACTCTTGGCATTACATGAGAAATACCGTTCCGTATTTCTGTGAATTAATGACTGCAAAATGAATTAGTAAAGTCAACCACAATAGTTTAGTGCTTACTTAGTATGCTTTGGACAGCTTTGTGCAGGCACAGGACATCGTGCAATGACCTGTGTACCTATCTTTTTGTCATATGAATTTATTCGTCACCATGACATCTCCTCCCGCTGCTGTTTGAAAACCAGATAGCTGAAATCAGCCGTGTGCTGAAGCCCGGCGGTGTATTCGTAGCGACAACCTTCTTATCCACCCCCACAAACAGCGGCCTGTTCTCTATCGATGCACTAAAGCCACTGAGACAGGTAAAAGAAGTCGTCGATCGTCTAGCGCTACTACTTATTTTCTGCGTGGCAGAGGTTACCTAACCTGATGCACCTTCTCTGCCATGTGCTGCAGATTGTTGGGCCAGTGAACAGCAGCTACAACTTCTTCATGGAAGGGGAGCTGGAAGACCTGTGCAGATCCTGTGGCCTGGTGAACTACAGCAGCAAGGTTCAGAGGTCATTCATCATGTTCTCCGGGCAAAAGCCGTAGCTGATCATAGCCAGACTTTCTTTCTATAGCCAGTCACGGTGTATATATAGCTGTTCTTTCTTTTTACGGGCATATATATAGCTGTGACAATTAAATCAGGTGGTGAGAATGTAACTCACACGCACATTAGGCAACTGAACCAAAATGCATGGTCTCTGACTCTGATGAACAACAGTAGCATTTCTTCAGGTTCAGGCATTGAGCAAAAGTTTTACACCTGAACAAATGTGTTGTTTCTGCACCATACATAAAACTTTAAAGTAACTGCTGAACTATAAACCTATTATGGTATCCGTTTCTAATTAAGCTTGATAACGACCTGAACGTCTATTAAAATCTTCAAGGGTACAGACTGAATTCCTTTCTAGAGAAGATCAAGAGGGACGTATCCTGGCTCCATTTTTTACAAGATGGATGAAACCCAAGAGAGTATCGGTGCAAACAATCAGACTGGCTGAGTGAGTGATAGGATATCGTCATCAACCAAAATTATTCCCAGGATCCAGAACAAACCACACCATACAGCAGCAAGAAAGAAACTATCCTAGCTACTAAGCCTGCTGGCTGGCCTCGAGGTACAAGCAGCCATTCCGGCACCTCACGATTGTTCAAGGTACAAGCAGAGTGGTGAATAAACCTGCTGCTTGGAGGCAGCGGCACCAAGCTTCTTCAGGTGGAGGCGTGTCACAGGTGCTCGATTCGAGCTATCAATTGCATTATTCCTCGAGCGGAGCGAGTGAGACTGCTTGAAGCAATGTGTGTAACTGGTGCAGATCCATTCACCATTCATATCATATGACCATAAGCTTCCAGCAAAATGTGTCATTGTGTTAAATGAAAGGTCAAGCTAATTACAGCACTGTAGCAAAACTGGCAAGCCAACAGGTCGGAGGAGCGAGCGCTATTCCCATTCACAGGGCGGTTAGGCAGCAGATAGAAGCTGCTCCATCCAGATGATTCAATCTACTCTCTACTCTCGACACACTTAATATGACAGCCTATGCTTCGCAGTTCTTGAAAAACAACAGAACTATTGTTGCTGGACCATTGCTACAGCAGAAGTACCATATGGCGTTTCTTCTAGCATTCGCGACTGGAGCTTCATTTTCGAGGGTAATCAGCTGCAAGCCTCTCGTTCTTTTCAATGCAATCCCTATCTAGACGAGGCGAGTTCCTTCTTTTCACATTTCCCTGGGATTCAATAAATGTAAGAGACGAAAAATCAGTGATGCTCCATGATGAGTTAGATAAAGTTATGATATAAAATCTTTTTTTAGATGTGGGCCCAACCGTGAAGGCTTTCACTAGGTTTCTCCACTTATCCTGAAAGATTAAACACATAAAAATTAACATCTTTTACAATAAAATATATGTAGATAAATAAAAGATGAACAGAGAAAAAGTGTGAAATACAACAAAACAATGAGCAGAGAGAGCATGTAATGCATGTTCTTTAGTGCAATTAATCACCAATTAACTATACCTTAAGATGCTCCGCCGTTCGAGCTGATATTCGAAACCTTTCGTTCTTCAACTTAGCCCATTGGCTAGCACCATATGCAGATATGCCATCCACTAATTCTTTCACCTCTTCAGATGTCCAATGGTCATTGTTTCTTCTGTGCCCACGTTTTTGGCATGGTTCCATGTTTATCAACCATGTTCCTCTCTCCCGTGCACTTCTCACACGACTTCCATGCCTCCAACCACTTTTTGGTACGTAATCTGAAGCACATAGAATATGTGTTTAACTACTTGACACAATGACAAATGGTACAATGCAACAAATGATGCCTCCATAACTCATACCTAGTAGATCGCAGGTCCCCTCCTCTGGCGGTGTGGCGGTGGCCACAAGCCTCCTGCTTCGTCGGTGACAAGGCGGCGGGCACATGGCCCCTCCTCCCTCTTTCATCTCCTCCTCTTCTCCTCCTCCCCCGTTGAGAGTCGTGGTGGCAGGGCCTGCTCTTTCTCAGGCAACGCCTCTGGTGGAGCAGGCATAGGTGTTTGTATTGTCATGCCATGATCACTAGTTGGTGAATAAATGTTACATTCAATCTGCAATGATGAAGCAAATTTTCAATGCCATTGGCCACATTCATTTGTTTTGCAAGTTTGTTGTTTTGGATGTGCGAAAATCTTGCCTCATGAGTTAAATTCGCCTCCTTTATATAATTAGGAACGAATGCACCTGCAAGGAATTATACATTATTTGGTTTCAAAGTCAAACCATGGATAAATTGCTTGCTTGTGTAACGAAGTTTGGAATAGACCGCAACAATTAAACATTGTACATTTCAGCCATCCGTCCAAATCATGGGGTCCTTCTAAGAGTGCTTGAAAGTCCATGGTGCCATAATCCACATATGCTGAGTGAACTTTAATCTCCGCCTATCACCAAGAACCGTGAAATATATGTTGTTATTATCTCGGGATCAACGAGCCTGTTGCGAACTCTATATCCAAGTAAGATTTGATAAGATCTAAAGAGTGGGGATCGTATATGAACTATGCTTATTGACATATATTACATCAAGTTAAAATGAAGGTTGAATAAACCATGGAGTATGCTTCAATACTTTTTATTGACCATTTTGGTTGTGCTTATAATCTTCTTTCAGATAACTTATGATTTTTACGTTTAGATATATAGGCTGGTTCCACCTTTATTTTGAAATAAAACCAAGCATCCAACTAGTCATCCAGCTAGTCATCGTCTCTAACAAGATATGTGATCTGATCAACAAAGTGAATACCTGTTGGCTTGTAATAGGATCGGCCAAGATGGGCGCCCAAATGTCAACTTGTTCCATTGTGTCAATGAGCAGCTACCACACTTCACTTGTCCAATGTAGGAAACTGAAATCACGGCTAGAGTCAATGTGTTTATTTAACACTAACTCTGTCTCAAAATAAATGTCTCAACTTTGTACTAATTTTAAAAAGTTATACTAAAGCTAAGACACTTATTTTGGGATGGAGGGAGTATGGCATACTGTAAATGGATTGATGAAAAAAAAACTTGTTCCATCAAGTAATCTATACTGTGCATGCATGCATGATAAATCCAGATATATATAACAAGATATGTGATGAAGAAGCATGATAAATCCAGATATATATAACAAGATATATATATATATATATATATACATATATATATATACATACATACATACATACATATATATATATATATATATATATATATATATATATATATATATATATATATATATATATATATGCGCAATGCAAACTATTCTACTGCCTCGAAAGTAGCCGGCGTTTTGAATTCTCCACCACCAACATGATGCATGCATGCACTAGCTGAGCTTCTAAAAATGCAGATAGTAATATTTTTAACTGCCCAAGCTAATTAATCTTACATAAAATCCTATCCAGCTAGCTAGCAATCAGATCAACCAGTACATGGTAAATGAAGAAGTTCCTCTCTAATCTGCAGCTACATATGTATCCAATACTGGCTGTACTCTACGTACGTAGTACTGATTAACTATGGACAGAGGCCGGATGAATAACGTAGCTGTGTGATGTGTGCAACCGCGCGCGCGCAGGGCCCCCGGTGCACCGCCGTGCCGGGCGGCGGTCTCCCCGCGAGGGATGTCGGACTAGTATGCCGCCGTCCGTCCAAGATCGTAGTTGCAGACGACCGGAGCAGAGCCGGCCGGCGGCCTCTGCTTGGAGACACTTCCTCGACCTCTGCTCTCCTGATGCTAGCTACGGTGTGAGAGGCAACTTCCACGAAGCTTCCTCCTCCCCAAATATGAACCGCCATGGCGCAGTCCACTGTTTATTTCTAGCACTAATATGCTGGGCACACTCTAGCTACGCGCCATTGATGCGGGTACAGGTCACGGGCCGTCCTTTTTCACTAGTTTGTGCAAACGAGTAGTGCAGGCTCATGGCTGTGCCTTTGGCTTAAAATGGTTACTGGAAGCTTAACCGATGGATCGCTTTCGCCCGAACAAGGGCACATACTCGTAGCTAGCTGGACCTTTTAGCTTAAATGTATGTCCATCGTCTATTTATGCTTCGATTTGCTATCCCAAGGAACCTAACCCATGTGATGTGAAGCAGCGCAAGACTAGCTTAGTCATGCCCACTGATTTGCAGCGAAAATTGCCGGCCATGTTCTAGAATTCGTTTCAACCTTCGGCCGGGGGTAGCTGCAGGTTTTACTGCAAGAGTGCAGAAATGTTTTTACAAAGCATAACATTTTTCAGGCTTTGGCAGAAGTAAAAAGACGGGTGCAGATATGGGCCACATGACACGATCACAGAGGAATTCTTTGTAGTCGGGCATGCTATGTTGTCAACGGCGAATATATATTCCATTTTCTAAATTTGGAAGAATATGATTCGAGGTTACAAAGTGCATTACTACACATTATAGTTGAATCATCAAACTCATCTAAACCTTTTTTTTTACGATAGAGTGTTTCTCACCAAATAATTGGGATACCCATAGTGCTATCACACACCCTTCCACGAGGTTTGGTGGGTGGGTGGGGTGTAGTTCTAGGTGAAAGCTTGAGTTTATTCAAGGGGGTGGGGGTTGGGGAAGGAGGTTGATGCTGGCGAAGATGGTGCCCAAGTGGGTCATTTCCCTCCTTGGAACCTTACATGCGTTTTCGAATTACTCGCTCACTTCTCACTCAGTATCGCGGGCATGCTTAGTGGTGGAGGTCAGCTTTTGGGTCGACGTCGGTGTTGGAGCTTCTCAGCGAGCTGCATTGTTGGGTTGACAGTGTTGCCCCTTTTCCCTTTCTCATTGGAGGGGTTTTTCACGTTAACATCTTTGTGTTCTCCGTGTTAATTTAATTTTCTTCGTTTTCTTGCCTATCGTATCTCTAACACTCTACTATGATGCACACAACCTTTTTATTATTATTATAGTTGACGTAAGGCAGCAAGTCCATAGACATCATCAAATAGAGTACAGAACATGGACACCTATGACTAAATCGACTTCTTTCGCGGCAACAAATAGAGTACTAATATCTCGCTGCGTCTGGCCGGAGATGGTTTGGACAAGGATTCTCATCTTGGTTGCCGAGACCAACCAATGGAGACCAGCACAACAAAAAGGAGACAACATCTTCAACAAGGTAACGCATTTGGCAAGGAGACAAGGTGAGGGAGTCCTGAATTAGGTGGTGTTCGGGCAGCCGGACTATACATTCAGCCGGACTCCTGGACTATGAAGATACAAGATTGAAGACTTCGTCCCATGTCCAGATGGGACTTTCCTTGGCGTGGAAGGCAAGCTTGGCGATGCGGATATTCAAGATCTCCTACCATTGTAACCGACTCTATGTAACCCTAACCCTATCCGGTGTCTATATAAACCGGAGGGTTGTAGTCCGTAGGCAATAAACTCCATATACAACTATCATACCATAGGCTAGCTTCTAGGGTTTAGCCTCCTTGATCTCGTGGTAGATCTACTCTTGTACTACCCATATCATCAATATTAATCAAGCAGGACGTAGGGTTTTACCTCCATCAAGAGGGCCCGAACCTGGGTAAAACATCGTGTTCCCTGCCTCCTGTTACCATCCAGCCTAGACGCACAGTTCGGGACCCACTACCCGAGATCCGCCGGTTTTGACACCGACATTGGTGCTTTCATTGAGAGTTCCTCTGTGTCGTCGCCTTTAGGCCCGATGGCTCCTTTGATCATCAACAACGATACGGTCCAGGGTGAGACTTTTCTCCCCGGACAGATCTTCGTCTTTGGCGGCTTCGCTCTGCGGGCCAATTCGCTCGGCCACCTGGAAAGCTACGCCCCTGGCCATCAAGTCAGGTTTGGAAGCTTAAACTACACGACTGACATCCGCGGAGACTTGATCTTCGACGGGTTCGAGCCACGGCCAAGCGCGCCGCACTATCTCGAGGGGCATGATCTAGCTCTGCCTCCGGACAGTGTCCTGGAGGCCGCACACGCATCGGTTCCGACCCCTAACTCGGAGCCTATTGCGCCAATCGAGAATGAGCGGTTGGACGTCACCTCGGGGGCTTCGATCTCAAAGGCGATCGAGCCGAACGCTAGCCCCGCACTCTGCATGATCCGTGACTCCCAGGATCCGGACTCCTTTCCGAACTTCGAACCCCCCGCGCCCCTGCCGATCGAATCCGATTGGGCGCCGATAATAGAGTTCACCGCCGCAGACATCTTTTAGCACTCGCCTTGTGGCGATATCCTGAACTCTCTCAAGTCTCTCTCCTTATCAGGAGAGCCCTGGCCGAACTACGGTCAACGAGGATGGGATACGGACGATGAAGAAATTCAAAGCCCACCCACCACCCACTTGGTAGCCACTATCGACAATTTAAACGACGTGCTCAACTTCGACTCCGGAGACATCGACATCATGGATGACGATGCAGGAGATACCGACGAATCAACGCCCATAGGGCATTGGACAGCCACCTCATCTCACGATGTGTACATGGTGGATACCCCTAAAGGAAGCGACAACGAGGAAAAAGGGGATGGGACGGGAGATCGACCCCCCGAAAAGCAATCAAAGCGTCGGCGTAAACACCGACCCAAGCCCCGCCTCGACAAAAACCCAGGCATAGAGCAGGACGAGCCGGTAGACGACGAGCAGGCCTTAGAGCAACCGTCCGAACAGGGCAACACGGATAGAGAAACCGAACATCCCTCCTCCGGCGAAAACGGCATTCTGGACGACCTCACGCGGAATAAACCTATGGAGCAGAAGAATCTCCACGAGAGGCTCGTTGCAACTGCACGCAGCCTAAAAAGCAGAAGCGGAAGCTAAAAACAGCGGAAGATGCACTCCGGATTAGATGGAGCAAAGTAATCAATACCACAGATAAGTACGGCGACAGTCGCCACACTAAAAGCTATCCGAAAAGAAAGCTACTGCCTGAATTCGACGAAGAGGCCCTAGAGCCCTCGCATTCAAAAAATGAAAAAGCCACACGGTCGGATAGACGACCCCATAAAGCGGCAAGCGGCGCCGCACCTAAATCGGCATGCGACCCACTTAAGGATTCACATCATGGCCCAGTCAGGAGACCCTTTGGTCCCGGTTGGTGGCACCAACCAGGACCAATAGGCATCCACGCGTCAGCACTTCTGTGGCTGGGGTTTTTGTTTTTTTTTGAAGGGGGGGGGGGGTTGGGGGTTTTGGGGGGTTAATTTAGGTGTTTCATATATTGTGTTAGCTAGTTATAATTAATAGAGAGAAGTGTCCTCTGTTATGTCCGTGCTTGGTCGACGCTACGTACTATACATACGTATAGAGAGGACTAGACACGCTAGCTAGCTAGTAAGCAAACGAAGGAAACATAAGATCGTCATGTATATGCATACAGAGAGAAGTGATATCGACCACCTCTCCTTCTCCGAGAGATTGGTCGAACAACAAGTTCTCGTATATCTATCTGACACTACCGGCTACATATATACAATAATTATCTCTTACAAATATAATCATATGGACTCAGGGTCCACATAGAATTCTCTGTCTTCAGGGATCACGTGGTCAAGAAAGAATGCCGCCAATTCCTCTTGAATTGGTCGCATGCGAGCTGGTGCTAGGAGTTCATCCCACTTTCGAAACATCTAATTTGAAGAAGGGGGTCAATACATATATATATATATATAAATGAATGAAACTCAACACAAATGATGGTAATAAAATAAAATTGTGAATGTTGTTATTTACGTACTTCATATTGTTCGTTAGAGTACCCGGCCCGCTCACAGGTCGTGTGGCGGATGGACTCGCAGATGTAGTATCCACAGAAATCATTCCCTTGTTCTTGCCACAACCACTTTACAAGAAATAGAGGTCAATCAAACTGATAAGCAAGAATGCTAAATGGTATTGATGAAACTAGCACTTGAATCACTAGGAGATGCGCAGAACATGCTACTATAGTACTTACTTTCGGGTGTCTAAATTCCAGCTCCTTCGGCAGTCCCGGAGCTGTTTTGGTGAATTTTCTCCAAACCCTGCCGGACAAAGAAAACAATTACTTGATATCAGGAAATGAACAAAGTTGCTGATATGGTGGATAATGATCGATTTAACTTACTTCTTGAGGATTTCAGTCATGTCCACATACTCCTTGGGATCTTTTCGTTTAGAGTCCAAGACGGTTACTACTCCCTGCTCAAGCTTAATCTCTAGGAGAATATAGTGGAAACTGCACACACATGCATAACTCATGAATTACATTACTATAACCTTGACTAATATATAAGGGAAATCAAATACGCACAAGATAGTAACACTCTCCTGAAGATGTAAGGAAAGAGTATTATATCTTTGTTTTGATTTATTATGAACGATCGTAGCAAGTTGGCCTCGGTAGCTGCGGCATGAAGTTTAACCTGAGTTGCATCTATGAGATATGTGTTAATGAACCCAATATCACCGACTTGTCTTTTCTTCAATTCGGCAATCTTCAATCTGCATAATATAGTGAGGATGATTATAAATACATGCAATGAAAGAGCTAAGCTATATAGAGAAACTTAATGACAGAAGTAGTACTACTTATAGACAGTAGCAGGCGACCGTTGTTTTATCGAGGGCCAATTGATTGAAAAACTGATAGAACTCCTCAAATGGAACAGGCAACAGATCAATTCCAACGAGGTCATGCTCCTTTTTAACTTTCACATACAAAGTACTCCTCCCCCCAGAGTCTCTGCAGATTTTCAAGTACCAATCATGCAATCTTCGCATCATCGTTGATAGAGATCTTTCATCTTTGACGAGAGGCTTCCCGTACTCGTATCTTTGTATCTGCTCGTCCATGGGTTCATAATGTACTTCGTCGGGCAGGTAATCTGCAAGATTGATATAACCGGGCACCATCCTCGGATCATTAGCGACGTTGTGGCTAGGCACCTTGAGCGGGGGGCACGATTGCTTCGCTTGTTCGCCGAGCTGGGCAATTTGTTTCCCAGCTCGTCGTTCTTTCAGCCTTTGATCACTGACAGTACTTCCCGACCGCTCCGCTTCGGCAAATTCCTTTCCAATAATGCGGTCATAGTTTCCTTTCGGCGGATCAGACTTCGGTGGTTTTGTCAGGGCAGCCAGAGTGCGCTTCACTTTCACCCGATCTACCTTCTCCTCCGGAGGTGGATGTTTCTTTGCTTTCACCCCTTCAAAGAAGTTCCTCACTTATTCTCGCGTGATCTCGGCGTTCTCCTCCAGGGTCCTCTCATATGGTAACTTCTCTGGAGTCTTCAGAGAAGGACCGAATCTGTATGTCCTCCCGCCTCTGGTTGTACTGCTAGACGCCGACCAAGCAGACGGAGCGGTTGTCTTCTTTACTTGCTTAAGAGGTGGAGGGGAAGGACTATGACGCGCCGGAGCAGCTGGAGCGGCGGCAGGTCTCTTCCGCCCTTGCTGACGAGGCGGAGAAGGAGGAGGCTGGCTGCTCGGGCGCGTCGGCGCAGGCGGAGAAGGAGGCGGAGTGCCGCCACGTGCCGGAGATGGAGCCGGCCGAGGGCCCTGATCGTCACTCGCCGGAGGAGGAGGCGGTGGACGCGGAGTGCCCTGACTCACCGGAGGAGGAGGAGGAGGCGGTGGCGTCCAGTTCGGAAGGTTGATGAGCTCCTTCCACCACAGGCATGGAGTCTTCAGAGCAGACCCCAGCCGAGTCTCCCCTTCACCGGTAGGGTGGTCAAGCCGGAGGTCCTCAAATCTCTCCGTTATCTCATCCACCATCACCCTAGCATATCCTTCTGGAATCGGCCGGTAGTGAAAAGTTGCGCCGGGTTCAGTAGGATAAACAGAGCCAACAGTCGCCTTGACCTTCAAATTCATCCATTGCGTCATAAGGTGGCAATTTTGAGACTCCGTTATAGCATCCATGGGATAGCTGGCAGGAGCCGTCAAGGCATGCTCCAGCTGAAGCATCTCGGTGGAACCCACGCTGCTTCTGCGCTGAGATGGCGGGGTAGCTTCGGGGGAGGCTTCGGCAGTACATTTTCTGCGATTTGCTTCTCGTTCCTCTATCACGTCTACCCTTGCTTGCAGCGCCTGTATTTGGGTCTGCTGCACTTTTTTCCTCCTCTCATGGGATTTGTAACCGCCTGCGTCCGGAAACCCAACCTTCCACGAAATGGAGCCTGGCGTGCCTCGTGTCCGTCCAGGGTGCTCAGGATTCCCGAGGGCCATTGTGAGCTCCTCGTTCTCTCTGTCTGGAAAGAACGTCCCTTCCTGCGCTGCTTCGATATACTGCTTAAGCTTACTGACTGGTATGTCCATTTGATCGTTCGTCCAAATGCACTTCCCTGTTACAGGGTCCAGTGTTCTGCCAGCCCCGAAGAACCAAGTCCGGCAATGGTCTGGCCAGTTAATTGTCTCTGGTTCGATCCCTTTATGAACCAGATCATTCTCAGTCTTGGACCACTTAGGCCGGGCTACGAGGTAGCCACCTGACCCCGTGCGATGGTGAAGCTTCTTCTTCGCAGCATTTTGCTTGTTTGTCGCCGACATCTTCTTACTCTTTTCTGATGTCTTGTGGGCCACAAATGCGGGCCAGTGATCTCTGATCTTCTCATATCTGCCCTTGAATTCTGGTGTCTCATTATTTTCGACAAACTTATTCAGCTCTTTCTTCCACCTCCTGAATAGTTCTGCCATGCTCTTCAGAGCAAAAGACTTCATTAATTTCTCTTTAACTGGGTTCTCTGGATTATCCTCAGGCGGTAGGGTGAAATTTGACTTCAGCTCAGTCCAAAGATCATTTTTCTGCATATCATTGACATAAGACACCTCAGGGTCTTCTGTAGCCGGCTTAAACCATTGCTGGATGCTTATCGAGATCTTGTCCCTAACCAGAACCCCGCACTGAGCAACAAATGCGCTCTTTGTCCGGAGGGGTTCAATAGGTTGGCCGTCTGGCGCGATTGCTATGATCTCAAACTTTTCATCCGAGCTCAACTTTTTCTTCGGGCCTCGTCTCTTTACCGAAGTTGTGCTCGATCCGGAGGGCTAGAAAAAAGAACAAAGACTTAATTAATATGTGTACATACCAAAACAATGAATGCATCAATCAGCTAGTCAACATAGGCTTAACTAATATATATACCTGGCCGGACTCGGTTCGGTCACCGGAGCCGTCATCACGGTCTCCTTCTTGCAGCGGCATTGGGTCACCGGAGCCGTCCTCATGTTCTTCTTCTTGCACCGGCATTGGGTCACCGTAGCCAGCTTGTTCACCCTCTCCTTCCAGACCATCGGTTTGGTTGAGAAACAACGAGATGGCATCACTTCCTTCTGCGATTATGTCCCTCAACAACGCTTCTTTTGTTGCTTCGTCTAGGGCGGTGTCCATAGTTTCTACAAATATTTACAACATGGCAATTATTATTCAAACATGACAGATGGATATATTAGTGCATGATTAGGTAGCTAGTTCTTTCTTCTCCTCTTTTTTTCTTCTTCCTCTTCTTTTTTTATCCTCTTCTTCCTCTCATGTTCGATAGGATCGCCGAGGGGTCGGGAGGTTGCCTAGTGTCAAGGGATTCAACAAAACCATGTCTTCATCATTAGGCGAAAGTAACATGTGCATGATGGTACGAATCTCTTCAAAGTTATTCTGGAACGGAGTCCCAGATAGGATAATTCGCTTTTTGGTACAAAGTTCAGCAAGAGCCTTCCAAATATCGCTATTTGGAAGGCCTTTGCTGAATTCGTACCAAAAGGCGGATTATTCTATCCGGGACTCCATTCCAGAACAACTTTGCAGAACTTCGTACCAACATGCCCTGGTTACTTCCGGCTAATGATGAAGGCATGGATTTCTTCAATTCTATTTTCTCTTCTTATCCACTATTCCTTTCTTCTTCTCCTCTTCTTTTTCTTCTTTTTTATTCTTCTTATTTATTTATCATCTTCTTTTCGGTAGAGGAAACCCTAAATAGCTAGCAAGTATCGTGGGTGTGAGATACATGTGGCCTTCGGTGTCGGACACTACATCCACGTCCCACAAGTGATGTGGGCGTCGAAGCCCGCGCCACTTGTGGGATGTGGGTGTAGTGTCCGACACCGACGGTACATGTATCTCACACCGACGATACTTTCTATTTAGGGTTTCTCCTCTACCGCTCCTGGACCTCTCGACGACCCTCATTCCGGATAAAATAAAGAGGAAGAAGAAGAAGAAAAAAGAAGAGAAGAAAGAATAGAGGAGAAGACTTCCTCTTCTTCCTCTCCTCTTCTTCTCCCTCTTCTTCCCCTTCTTCCTCGCCTCTCTCATGAATGTCCGGCGTCCTCGACCCCCCCCCCCACGTGTCGAAGAAAAAAAAGAAGAAAAAAAAGAGGAGAAGAAGAAAGGAATAGAGGAGAAAAGAGAAAATAGAATATATATTCTATTTTCTCTTCTTCTCCACTATTCCTTTCTTCTTCTCCTCTTCTTTTTCTTCTTTTTTCTTCTTCTTATTTATTTCTCCTCTTCTTTTCGGTAGAGGAAACCCTAAATAGCTAGCAAGTATCGTGGGTGTGAGATACATGTGGCCTTCGGTGTCGGACACTACATCCACGTCCCACAAGTGACGTGGGCGTCGAAGCCCGCGCCACTTGTGGGATGTGGGTGTAGTGTCCGACACCGACGGTACATGTATCTCACACCGACGATACTTTCTATTTAGGGTTTCTCCTCTACCGCTCCTCGACCTCTCGACGACCCTCGTTCCCGATAAAATAAAGAGGAAGAAGAAGAAGAAAAAGAAGAGAAGAAAGAATAGAGGAGAAGACTTCCTCTTCTTCCTCTCCTCTTCTTCTCCCTCTTCTTCCCCTTCTTCCTCGCCTCTCTCATGAATGTCCGGCGTTCTCGACCCCCCCCCACGTGTCGAAGAAAAAAATAAGAAAAAAAGAGGAGAAGAAGAAAGGAATAGAGGAGAAGAAGAGAAAAATAGAATATATATATTCTATTTTCTCTTTTCTCCTCTATTCCTTTCTTCTTCTCCTCTTCTTTTTCTTCTTTTTTCTTCTTCTTATTTATTTCTCCTCTTCTTCCTCTCCCCTCTTCTTCTCCTTTATTCCTCTTCTTATTTCCTTTTTCCTCTCATTCTTTTTCTTCTTCTTCCTTCTTAAAAATACAAGAAGTAGTATTGCCTAATTCATTGTTCATATGAATATACAAACATTTGCATATTTACAATAATTAATATCACCAAAAAAATCTATGAACAGAAAAAAATCCTAATTTTTCTAAAAAACAATCTTTTGCATTGTTCACATACACATATACATTATAGCCACATACACATATACATCACATATGAACAAAAAAATTAAAGTAATAAAAATAAAAAAACAGAGCAGGGCGGCGGCTCACAGCGCGGGGGCAGGCGAGGGCGCCGGCGCGCGGGGGCGGGACGAGGCAAGGGCTGGGCGACGGCGAGCACGGGGCGGCGACGACGAGCCCGTAGCAGGGGAGCTCGAGGCGACGGCAGGGGCAACGAGGGCGCCGGCGCGCGAGGGCGGGATGGGGCAGGGGCAGGGCGACGACGAGCACGGGGCAAGGGCGACGGCGACGGCGAGCACGGGGCAGGGGCGCGGGGCGACGGCGAGCACGGGGCAGGGGCGCGGGGCGACGGCGAGCACGGGCAGCCTGACGGCGTCGTCGGGGCGAGCTCGGGCAGCCTAGCGGCGTCGTCGGGGCGGGGAACTGGCGATGAAATCTGAAAAAACGCTAAGTCTTTGCTTATATAGAAAAGGCTTTGGTCCCGGTTCGTGGCACAAACCGGGACCAATGCCCCCGTTTAGTCCCGGTTGGTGCCACGAACCGGGACCAAAGGCCAATTTTCAGCAGCCCAAAGGGCGGGAAGCGGCGGCCTTTGGTCCCGGTTGGTGCCACCAACCGGGACTAAAGGGTGGCATTGGTCACGGTTTGTGTCATGAACCGGGACCAATGCCCCCTTTAGTCCCAGTTGGTGCCACCAACCGGGACCAATGGCCTTTGCTGCCCCGAGCCCAAAAGTTTAGTCCCACATCGCTAGCTGAAGGGCGCCGGCATTGGTTTATAAGCGCTGGTGTGCCCACCCATTCGAGCTCCTCTCTAACGCAGGCTTTCGGGCCTAAACTTGCTACTGCCTGTGGGCCTATTGGGCCTTCTGCGGGCCTGAATCCTGGCCCATGTAGGGTTTCTAGTCGTATTCAGGCCGTGGAGGCCCAGTAGGAGGCATTTTTTTTGGTTTTTTCTTTTTTATTTCTATATTTTTTTGGTTTTTTATTTTTTTTATTTCTACTTACAACTAAATACTTACAGTTTTTTAGTGATTTCTTTTTGCTTTTAGGTCACAAAAATTATAAACTTTCTGTTAGTGCCATTAGTTTTCAATTTTAAATAGTTTAAATTTGAATTTTTAAAAATTTGTGTGAATCACTAGTTTATGAATAACTTTACTATAAAAATAGAATTTTTTTTTCTATTTATTTTTTTATTTCTACTTAAAACTAAATACTTACAGTTTTTAGTGATTTCTTTTTGCTTTTAGGTCACAAAAATTATAAACTTTCTGTTAGTGCCATTAGTTTTAAATTTTAAATAGTTTAAATTTGAATTTTTAAAAATTTGTGTGAATCACTAGTTTATGAATAACTTTACTATAAAAATAGAATTTTTTTTCTATTTATCTTTTATTTCTACTTACAACTAAATACTTACAGTTTTTTAGTGATTTCTTTTTGCTTTTAGGTCACAAAAATTATAAACTTTCTGTTAGTGCCATTAGTTTTAAATTTTAAATAGTTTAAATTTGAATTTTTAAAAATTTGTGTGAATCACTAGTTTATGAATAACTTTACTATAAAATTAGAATTTTTTTCTTCTTTGCTATTTATTTTTTATTTATACTTACAATTAAATATTTATAGTTTGATTTTAGGTCACAAAAATTATATTCTTTTTGCTATTGAAGAATATTATAGTTTTATTTTAGTTGATCATAACATAATATTTTAATTGATTGTTTTTATTTTCATAAAAGTTTTGTAGTTTATTCTGTTTTCTATTAATTCATTCTTTGAGCTAAATGACTCTGAAATTGGAAAGCATTTCAAAATGAACTCTGAAAAGGTTGAAAGTTGGCATGGTATCATCATTTCACCCACATGGCTTGTTCCAAAAAGTAGAGAGGGTTACGACAAAAACTTGATGCACTTCGTGTACAAAATGGACAATCACTTTCGAAGTATGAAAGTTTCAAACCATAAGACATGAAAGCATTTCAAATGAACTCTGAAAAAGTTGAAAGTTGGGATGGTATCATAATATCACCCACATAGCATGTGCATGTACAAAACGGACAATGGTAGCATGTTCGTCTGTTACAAATTTGGCATGGTATCATCATAATAGTTGCGGGAGAAAGTCTTCACTTTTTCTTCGCTTGTGTCATTTGCTTATTGCGCCGTAACCATGGATAATCTTCATTGTTTATCAGGATGCTTGGGTCAGCCTTGACATTGAAGGTTGGAATTTCATGAAACTTTTCATAATCTTCAGACATGTCTGTCTTGCCGTCCACTCCCAGGATGTCCCTTTTTCCTGAAAGAACTATGTGGCGCTTTGGCTCATCGTATGATGTATTCGCTTCCTTATCTTTTCTTTTTCTCAGTTTGGTAGACATGTCCTTCACATAGATAACCTGTGCCACATCATTGGCTAGGACGAACGGTTCGTCAGTGTACCCAAGATTTTTCAGATCCACTGTTGTCATTCCGTACTGTGGGTCTACCTGTACCCCGCCGCCTAACAGATTGACCCATTTGCACTTAAAAAAAAGGAACCTTAAAATTAGGTCCGTAGTCAAGTTCCCATATGTCCACTATGTAACCATAATATGTGTCCTTTCCGCTCTCGGTTGCTGCATCAAAGCGGACACCGCTGTTTTGGTTGGTGCTCTTTTGATCTTGGGCGATCGTGTAAAATGTATTCCCATTTATCTTGTATCCTTTGTAAGTCAATACATTCAAAGATGGTCCCCTGGACAACAAGTACAACTCATCACAAACAGTGTTGTCACCTCTGAGACGTGTTTCCAACCAACTGCTGAAAGTCCTGATGTGTTCACATGTAATCCAGTCGTCGCACTGCTCCGGGTGTTTGGAGCGCAGACTGTTCTTGTGTTCATCGACATACAGGGTCACCAACGTAGAGTTCTGTAGAACTGTGTAGTGTGCTTGAGACCAAGAATATCCGTCCCTGCATATTATTGAGTCTCTTCCAAGAGTGCCTTTTCCAGTCAGTCTCCCCTCATACCGCGATTTAGGGAGACCTATCTTGTTAAGGCCAGGAATGAAGTCAACACAAAACCCGATAACATCCTCTGTTTGATGGCCCATGGAGATGCTTCCTTCTGGCCTAGCGCGGTTACGGACATATTTCTTTAGGACTCCCAAGAACCTCTCAAAGGGGAACATATTGTGTAGAAATACGGGCCCCAGGATGACAATCTCGTCGACTAGATGAACTAGGACGTGTGTCATGATATTGAAGAAGGATGGTGGGAACACCAGCTCGAAACTGACAAGACAATGTGCCACATCACTCCTTAGCCTTGGTAGGATTTCTGGATCGATCACCTTCTGAGAGATTGCATTGAGGAATGCACATAGCTTCACAATGGCTAATCGGACGTTTTCCGGTAGAAGCCCCCTCAATGCAATCGGAAGCAGTAGCGTCATAATCACGTGGCAGTCATGAGACTTTAGGTTCTGAAACTTTTTCTCTGGCATATTTATTATTCCCTTTATATTCGACGAGAAGCCAGTCATGACCTTCATACTGAGCAGGCACTCAAAGAAGATTTCTTTCTCTTCTTTCGTAAGAGCGTAGCTGGCAGGACCTTTATACTGCTTCGGAGGCATGCCGTCTTTTTCGTGCAAACGTTGCAGGTCCTCTCGTGCCTCAGGTGTATCTTTTGTCTTCCCATACACGCCCAAGAAGCCTAGTAGGTTCACGCAAAGGTTCTTCGTCACGTGCATCACGTCGATTGAGGAGCAGACCTCTAGGTCTTTCCAGTAGGGTAGGTCCCAAAATATAGATTTCTTCTTCCACATGGGTGCGTGTCCCTCAGCGTCATTCGGAACAGCTAGTCCACCGGGACCCTTTCCAAAGATTACGTAGTGTAAATCATTGACCATAGCAAGCACGTGATCACCGGTGCGCATGGCGGGCTTCTTCCGGTGATCTGCCTCGCCTTTGAAATGCTTGCCTTTCTTTCGACATTGATGGTTGGTCGGAAGAAATCGACGATGGCCCAGGTACACATTCTTCCTGCATTTGTCCAGGTATATACTTTCAGTATCATCTAAATAGTGCGTGCATGCGTGGTATCCTTTGTTTGTCTGTCCTGAAAGGTTACTGAGAGCGGGCCAATCGTTGATGGTCACGAACAGCAAGGCCTTAAGGTTAAATTCCTCCTGTCTGTGCTCATCCCACGTACGTACACCGTTTCCATTCCACAGCTGTAAAAGTTCTTCAACTAATGGCCTTAGGTACACATCAATTTCGTTGCCGGGTTGCTTAGGGCCTTGGATGAGAACTGGCATCATAATGAACTTCCGCTTCATGCACATCCAAGGAGGAAGGTTATACATACATAGAGTCACGGGCCAGGTGCTGTGATTGCTGCTCTGCTCCCCGAAAGGATTAATGCCATCCGCGCTTAAAGCAAACCATACATTCCTTGGGTCCTTTGCAAACTCATCCCAGTACTTTCTCTCGATTTTTCTCCACTGCGACCCGTCAGCGGGTGCTCTCAACTTCCCATCTTTCTTTCGGTTCTCACTGTGCCATCGCATCAACTTGGCATGCTCTTCGTTTCTGAACAGACGTTTCAACCGTGGTATTATAGGAGCATACCACATCACCTTCGCAGGAACCCTCTTCCTGAGGGGCTCGCCGTCAACATCACCAGGGTCATCTCGTCTGATCTTATACCGCAACGCACTGCATACCGGGCAAGCGTTCAGATCCTTGTATGCACCGCGGTAGAGGATGCAGTCATTAGGGCATGCATGTATCTTCTCCACCTCCAATCCTAGAGGGCATACGACCTTCTTTGCTGCGTATGTACTGTCGGGCAATTCGTTATCCTTTGGAAGCTTCTTCTTCAATATTTTCAGTAGCTTCTCAAATCCTTTGTCAGCCACAGCATTCTCTGCCTTCCACTGCAGCAATTCCAGTACGGTACCGAGCTTTGTGTTGCCATCTTTGCAATTGGGGTATAACCCTTTTTTGTGATCCTCTAACATGCGATCGAACTTCAGCTTCTCCTTTTGACTAATGCATTGCGTCCTTGCATCGACAATGACCCGGCGGAGATCATCATCATCGGGCACATCGTCTGGTTCCTCTTGATCTTCAGCAGCTTCACCCGTGGCAGCATCATTGGGCACATCGTCTGGTTCCTCTTGATCTTCACCAGCTCCCCCCGTTGCAGCATCACCGTATTCAGGGGGCACATAGTTGTCATCGTACTCTTCTTCTTCGCCGTCTTCCATCATAACCCCTATTTCTCCGTGCCTCGTCCAAACATTATAGTGTGGCATGAAACCCTTGTAAAGCAGGTGGGAGTGAAGGATTTTCCGGTTAGAGTAAGACCTCGTATTCCCACATTCAGTGCATGGACAACACATAAAACCATTCTGCTTGTTTGCCTCAGCCGCATCGAGAAACTCATGCACGCCCTTAATGTACTCGCGGGTGTGTCTGTCACCGTACATCCATTGCCGGTTCATCTGCGTGCATTATATATAATTAAGTGTCCAAATTAATAGAAGTTCATCATCACATTAAAACCAAAGTGCATACATAGTTCTCATCTAACAACATATAGCTCTCCAGAGCATCTAATTAATTAAACCATACATTGAAACTATGTAAAACATTTCAATGCGAAAACAAATGCGATCATAATCGCAACCAAGGTAACAATTGATCCAACGACATAATGATACCAAGCCTCGGTATGAATGGCATATTTTCTAATCTTTCTAATCTTCAAGCGCATTGCATCCATCTTGATCTTGTGATCATCGACGACATCCGCAACATGCAACTCCAATATCATCTTCTCCTCCTCAATTTTTTTTATTTTTTCCTTCAACAAATTGTTTTCTTCTTCAACTAAATTTAACCTCTCGACAATAGGGTCGGTTGGCATTTCCGATTCACATACATCCTAGATAAATAAAATCTATGTCACGTTAGTCGGCATAATTTTCATAAACAATAAATGAACCAATAGTTATAAAGATAATATACATACCAAATCCGAATCATAGACAGGACAAGGGCCGACGGGGGCGGATACCAAAACCATCGCACTATATAAGATGCAATAATAAATGTAAAAAATGATACAAGTATCTATCTAAACATACAAGTAAGAATATTTTTCCTTTCAGAAAGAAGATAAGAATAAGAGGCTCACCACGGTGGTGTCGGTGATGAGATCGGCGCGGGTGATCGACGGCGGTGAAGACGGGGACGGGGCGTGACGGACCGCTAAATCTAGACAAATCTCGAGGAAAATGGAGTTTGGAGGTCGAGCTTCGAGAGGAGAAAGCTTAAGTAGTGTGGCTCGGGCATTCCATCGAACACCTTGTGTGCATAGGAGGTGAGCTAGAGCACCACCAAGCCCTCTCCCCCTCGGCCAGAAAAAAACAGAGCAGTGTGCTCTGCTCTTATGCGAGGGGGTATATATAGGCACCTCATTGGTCCCGGTTGGTGGCATGAACCGGGACTAAAGGGGAGCCTTTGGTCCCGGTTCAAGCCACCAACCGGGACCAATGGTGGTGGGCCAGGAGCGAGGCCCATTGGTCCCGGTTCGTCCCACCAATCGGGACCAAAAGGTCCAGACGAACCGGGACCAATGGCCCACGTGGCCCGGCCGGCCCCCTGGGCTCACGAACCGGGACCAATGCCCACATTGGTCCCGGTTCTACACTGAACCGGGACTAATGGGCTGAGCCGGCCTGGACCATAGCCCTGTTTTCTACTAGTGCAAGGAAACCGCCTCGCAAAACACGCTGAGGTGGAAAAGTGAAAACGATTCGAGTGAAGGACTTGGCTGTAGTGTGATGACGCACTGCGGAATACGTCAGCAGATTTGATTTGTGTTAATATTATTCTCTCTATGGCAATATGGAAGCTTATTTTGCAGAGCCGGACACTACTCTTGGTGTTTACAATCTTCTATGAAGGACTTGGAGGAGGAACCCGCCTTGCAATGCCGAAGACAATTTGCGCGCCGGACTCGTCGTCATTGAAGCCTGGTTCAGGGGCTGCTGAGGGAGTCCTGGATTAGGGGGTGTTCGGGCAGCCGGACTATACCTTCAGCCGGACTCCTGAACTATGAAGATACAAGATTGAAGACTTCGTCCCGTGTTCGGATGAGACTTTCCTTGGCGTGGAAGGCAAGCTTGGCGATGCGGATATTCAAGATCTCCTACCATTTTAACCGACTCTATGTAACCCTAACCCTATCCGGTGTCTATATAAACCGGAGGGTTGTAGTCCGTAGGCAATCAACTTCATATACAACTATCATACCATAGGCTAGCTTCTAGGGTTTAGCCTCCTTGATCTTGTGGTAGATCTACTCTTGTACTACCCATATCATCAATATTAATCAAGCAGGACGTAGGGTTTTACCTCCATCAAGAGGGCCCGAACCTGGGTAAAACATCGTGTTCCCTGCCTCCTGTTACCATTCGGGCTAGACGCACAGTTCGGGGCCCACTACCCGAGATCCGCCGGTTTTGACACCGACACAAGGCCTTCAACAACAATAAGTACATCGCTGTTGAGCTTGACTAGTAAAGGTAAGGCTAAAGGTTTTCACCCCAGACATGAAGCGGTGCTCCAGTTACCATCTTGATGATGGATCTTCCGGTAGTTGCACCAGTTAGTACTCCACACCATACCAAAAAAGCACTAACGTATTGGTGGGATGTCTTCCCGCCTTCGAACATCACCACAACCACGGGGAGGTCATCCATGTCGTGGTGGTGATGCGGCCGCTGCCATTCTGCAAGCGTACCACCGCCGTCCTGTCTTGCCATCAATGGATCTTAACACTGTTGAGGCCGACATGACTCCCATCCATTCCATTGCATGTGCCTTCTCGCCTGTCAACTCGTGCGTGCGCCGCCCGCACGGCCACCACCGTCGCGCGTGATAGGATAGCTGGACGCCGGCGCGGTAAGCGTCATAGGCGAGCACACATCAGGAGTCCCAGCCGAGCTACTATGTTCCACAGAAACTAAATGTTCTTTCTAGCCTTATTACCTGCATGAATAAATGATACTCCCTCCATCTTAAAATAGGTGTCTCAATTTTGTACTAATGTTGTGACACTTATTTTGAAACGGAGGGAGTATGATGTGATGTGAGCTCGAGGTTGCAAGCTCCACGAAGTTTCCTCCTCCCCAAATATGAACCGGCAATGCATGGCACAGTCCACTGTTCATTTCTAGCTACGCGCCATTCATGCGGGTACAGGTCACAGCCATGGCCGATCGGGTGGTATGACTGGCCTCCACTCTGCACCACCGATCGGGTGTAGTGATGATGGACCGTCCTTTTCACTAGTTTGTGCAAACGAGTAGCACAGGCTCATGGTTGTGCCTTCGGCTTAAAATGGTTACTGGGATGCTTCACAGGCACAACAATGCATTATAGTCAGACTTTTGCCCGAACAAGGGCACTTATCATTTGGGAATGAATATCCATCAATTTATGCTTCTATTTGCTATCCCAAGGTCTCTGAGCTAGCCTAACCCATGTGACTTGAACCAGACGCAGGACTAGCTAGTCAGGACCATTGATTTGCAGCCAAAAATGGGCGGCAATGTTCCAGAATTTGTTTCAACTTTCGGCCGGGGGTGTTGAGATAGAGCATTCATTGCAACCTAGTGTAGAATAGAAAGCCTTGAGCCTCCCTCCATTGAACGCAAGAGCGCATAAATGTTGTTACACAACATAACATTTCCAAGCTTCTGTCACCAAGTAGAAAGACGGGGTGCGGATATAGGTCACATGATATGATCACGAATAATATTCGTAGTGGTCGTCATCATGTTTCGAACGGTGAATATACATGTCATTTTCCAAATTTGAAAGAATAAAGTTTGAGGTTACAGAGTGCATTATTAGTTATTACACATGGTAGTCGGATCGCTAAAGTCATCGACACCTAAATCAACAGAGTATTCCTCATCGAAAGATCCGGGCAACCATAGTGCTATCACGGACCCTTAAACAAGATTTGGTGTCTGGGTGTGTGTAGTTCTAGGTCTTTGACGGGGGGTGGGAGTTGGGGAAGGAGGTCCATGCTGGTGGCGATGTCGGCAAAGGGGGTCATTTCCGTCCTTGGAGTCTTACCGTGCATTTCAAAATTAATTGCTCACTTCTCACTCCGGATGGCGGACATGTTTAGCGATGGAGGTCAGCTTCATCAGTGTTGAAAGATGTTGGTGCTTCTTAGCAAGCTACATCGTTGGGTTGCGGGTCTTGCCGTTCTGTTCAACTACACTCTTAGCACAATTTAGCTAGATAATTCATCCTGTCCATTGGGCATCTATGTTTTTGGGCCTAATTTCTTTAAAAAATGGGGCATGTCATCTATATAAATGCACCAAAGCTCCCTATCGTCTTGGTGTGGGTTTCGTAAGATGGTTTTTCCTCTTCTTCTTTTTGATAAAGGGTATTTTCATTCAGTTGTTATATCGAGCTGATGCAACTGCATTGAGAAAATGCACAGCCTCTGGATAACAAGATGGACACATCCAAAATAACAAAACAAGCGACGCTGGCCCACCGATTTTTCTTTTCATGTAATTTGGAAAAGCCAGTGATTCCACAAGGTTAAGGAAACTTCACTCATTTGACCCTCCCAAACATGTGTATTTTCACTTTCGCCCCTCTTGATTCCTCCACTAGCTCCCCACTGGTTTGAATAAACATTTACATGTAAGATCATGATCACAACTATTGTACATTGGAGATGATGAGTACTATGGGATTATAAGTTGTAAGTCTTTTTGTAAATTACTCTTGTCCACTATTATCTGCCTTTTTCCTTTCCTAT
Organism: Triticum aestivum; assembly: GCF_018294505.1. Classification (NCBI taxonomy): domain Eukaryota; kingdom Viridiplantae; phylum Streptophyta; class Magnoliopsida; order Poales; family Poaceae; genus Triticum; species Triticum aestivum. The sequence goes on along the minus strand of NC_057812.1, from coordinate 705,205,406 downwards.
AAACTTTTTGAATTGCTACCTCAAACTAGAGCCATGAACCACAACATTTGCATGGATGAGCCAATTCGCAAGAGCCAACCTTTTAATTGGGAACCTTTTACCAAACAACCACATTGATTCGATAATGTTGTTATTAGTTATATCCAGCCAAATGATAGTTAGATAAAAACAAGCACAGTGTGAAATAATCGTGAAAGTGCATACAAATGACCAGAGCTTGGGTGACGCAGGCACCGGCGGAGCTATGTTGGGGCCGGGGGGGCATCCCCCCCCCCCCCCCCCCCCGCTTTGGTCAAAAATCTGAAGGAAAATTTATTTTAAGGGCTTAGATGAAGGAAAAACTAGCCTTTTGCCCCCCAGATCTTTGTCATTTATGTCCCCCCCAATGGTTTCTGTCTAGCTTCGCCACTGGATCCAGGTACATGCCAGCAGAAAGGAAAGCCCGTGTGTAGGTCAGGCGTGATGATGGACCAGTCCAACGTGTCCATTTCACTAGGCCTCTTCGATTCACGAGAATTCAAAAACACAAAAAATAAGAAAACATAGGAACAAGATAGGATTGCATGTGCAAAATAGAGGATGGTGAAAACACATGAATTTGCATAATTGTGTGTTTGATTTGCAAGAATAGAAAAAATACCGGAATCCAAAAAGGCATAGCCTAATTAAGGTTAAAACATATGCAAATTTCATATTAAGTTAATACACTATGTTAGTTATGGCATTTGCCTTGGTCTTTTGCATATTACGAATGTAAAAGAGAGGTTAGAGTGGATTATAAAATTCCTTTGTTTTTCGTAAAACCAAAGAAAAATCTCTATGTTTTCCCTACAGTACATTCTTTTGAATGAAATATATAAACAGTGTAACCATTGTAAAATGTGAAAATGTTATCCACTCAATACAGGAACACCGATTTCAGTTAGTTCGTAAAATTAATTTTCTCTAATTTTGAACCAACTTCACATATTTTGATTGATTTCAAAAATTCTATTTCAGTTATTTTTCACAAATATCAGATTCACACACTTAAGTTACCAGCTTCGCAAATAAACAGTTTTACAAAAAAGGTGAGTGAAATAAGTGGATTGAAACGTCAAAATTTAAATGTGTTTGAAATGTATCATCAAAGATTTCAAATATATAAAAAAATCAAAAATGAAATTACATTCTAAAAGATATGAAGTATTGAAACTGACAAAGAGAAAATAAAAATATGGGTGTTTGGATAGACGGAATATAAAAAATGCAGTTTCAATAAATTAGAAAAACCATCCAACCGAATAAAATCTTGTTTGGCTGTTCTAACTAATCCATGGATATAGAAAACGTGGTTCACGGAAACCCTGAATTTTGAGGTTATGAAAAAACAAGAATTAGTGGTTTTTCCAAAAACACGTTTTGCAAATCCTGGATCCTAACTGATTGCCGCACGCCGTGCTCTTTTCTCAGGCTGCTTGTAATGGGTAGTATCATAAGTTAGTATCATACATATGATACTAGTGTGTGATACTATCTCCCTAATGCATAGTATCATGTACTAGTATCATAGATGACTTTATTTATTGCCATGCATGACACATAGTAGCATTGCATTTATTATGATACGGTATCATGATATGATACTCAACCATCTCTTTCTTCATTTAATGCTATGCCACATTATCAAAATTGCCTACTTAGTATGCATGATACTACCTATGATACTCCCATTACGACCAACCTCATGGTCCGCTCTTCCTAAAATCATGGGAGCGATCAATATCCAAACAAGAAACTCGGCAGGCCAGCTTTAACTTTTCTAACTCCAAACACAATTGCTCATATACTGATTATTCATAAGAAAACTGCTAAAACTAATTTTACTAAAAATCGGCTAAAAGCTAGTTTTCTATAAACTCAGCACTAATTACCACTATCCAAACAACCAGGGTGGGCAAGCAGAGAGAGTGAATGTGTCATATTCTGTACTTGAGTTGGAAAGAAAGAGAGAGATGGGGACCATGCATGCATCCTTTCATAAGAAAAAATACCAACGTGCAAAATTAGGAAAGGAATCAAATACCACGTGCAAAAATACCAACATGCATCCTTTCATAAGGATTCTTCACGAGGTGTCATCCACCCATTGGCTCATGGGTGCCGCTAGAAATGTTGGCGGTGTGCAGTGACTGAATTGCTACGTCAGTGGGCCGAAATGGGCGCACGAATCAGGCCCAGTTCCTCTCGGAGAAGAAAAATGATGATGCGCCACGTTGGTTCGCTACGTCGGTAAGTCCAAAACGAATCCGATGGGTGCACCAACACGACTACGTCGGTATATCTTCCAACCTCTCGTCGTCTCTTCTCTCCGACCAAACCCTATGGAGCCGCCGCGCCGCACCAAGCGCCCCGCCGGAGACGGCGAGGACGACGACGCCAAGGCCGCCTCCAAAGCACCACGCTACGACGGCGCCGCGGCCTAGGACTTCCTCGACGATGACGATCTTGATGGCGTGTCCTCGCACGGCACCCGCGGCGACATCGGGTTCCTGGACGAGAGGGACAGCTTCGTGGAGCGCGCGGCGCGGGGCGGCACCAAGAACAAGGAGGAGCCCTGGCTGGGCGCCACCGACGTCGACGGCGAGTCCCCCGGCCCCGCCGCCACGAAGCGCGCTAGGAAGGCCATGCAGAGGCAGGAGGAGGACGAGCGGATCCTGGAGGGCGTCGTCGGCTCCCGCGCCGTCTTCGACATCAAGAAGCGGATCGCGGGCCTCCTCCAGCCCGGCGAGACGGTCCCGCATGCGCTGCGGAGACTCAAGGGAGACAAACGTGGAGGGGGGAAGGGGATGGACGAGGACGAGGCGGCGCGGTGCACGTTCGACGAGCTGATGGACGCCTCCGCGGAGCTCGTGCGGCGCGGCGACCTCGACGCGTACACGGACGACCGCGAGGCCTTCGAGCGCGGCGCCTGGGACTACGAGCACGCGCGTCGCCGTCGCCGCCTGGCGCGTGAGGCTCCAGAAGACGACGAAGCTGACCAACAGACCGCCGCCGCGACCCGTGACTACTACGTGGACATGTTCGGAGACGACGCAGTCGGCGCCGGCTCGAAGACCGCAGCGGAATCGTCCAGTGGACACGCAGCTAATCCTGAACCGCCTGCAGCGCAGCCTGATGCTTCGGGTGCGACGACGGAGGAGGAAGCCGGCGGCGTGGTGGGCTGGGACTACGTGTACGACCCGTCGTCGGCCTACTACTACAGCGGCAGCACGGGGCACTACTACGACGCCGCGTCCGGGTGCTATTGGTCCGCGTCCGCGGGCACATGGTTCTCCTAGGACGTCGACGGCGAGGCGAGCACTACTCCGGTACTCCGGCAGGAACGTCGGAATGTAGGGGCGAAGCGCTGCAAATGTTTGGCTGATCGTGTAGCGATTTTGACGTCTACTGAGTTGATGTGATTGTGTATCAAGAGGACTTTAGCTGCCGATTAAATCGTCGCTTATTTTGTTTCTCAAAGGAAACATAATTTTGCATGTTATTGCTAAGCATGTTTCATTTTATTCCAATCTTGTTCAAGAAACGTTTCACAATTCATAAAGTTCAAGTGCATTTATCTTTACATATGTTTCATTTTATTTGGTCTTGTTTCAGTAACGTCTCAATTGCATTTGAACAAACTTTTCATAAAAAATTAAATACGTTCATTTTCAGGCCTTTTCATTTTTTAGTCTTGTTTCAATGAATTTCAGAGACAATCAAGAGATTTTAACATAATTTTCATGATATAAATATCAGTCATGATTTAATGTCACTAGTAGAAATAGGGGCTTCCGTTCGGGCCTGGCCAGCCCATTAGTCCCGGTTCTTTCACGAACCGGGACCAATGGATGCATTCGTCCCGGTTCGTGAGCCCAGGGGGCCAGCCGGGGCCCCGTGGGCATTGGTCCCGGTTCGTGTGGACCCATTTGTCCCGGTTCCAGGCACGAACCGGGACCAATGGTCCTCGCTCCTGGCCCACAACCATTGGTCCCGGTTCGTGGCTCGAACCGGGATAGAAGGCTGGGCTTTAGTCTCGGTTCCAGCCATGAATCGGGACAAATGAGTTGCCTATATATACCCCGTCGCTGCAGCAGGGCACTCCACAATGCTCTGTTCTTTCTGTCCGGCAAGGAGAGGGCATTTCGGTGCTCTAACTCATCTCCTATGCACACGAGGTGTTCGATGAAATGCCCAAGCCACGCTAGTTAAGCTTTCTCCTCTCGAAGCTCGACCTCGAAGCTCCATTTTCTCCGAGATTTGTGTAGGTTTAGCGGTCCATCATGTCCTGTCCCTGTCTTCACCGCCGTCGATCGCCCGCGCCGATCTCGTCGCCTGCACCACTGTGGTGAGCCTCTTATCTTCTTTTGAAAGAAAAAAATTATTACTTTAGATAGATACTTGTCTAATTTTCTTACTTTTATTATTGCTTGTGCTTATATAGTGCAATGGTTTTGGTATCCGCCCCCATCGGACCTCGTCCTGGCTATGATTCGGATGTGGTATATATATTATCTTTTATAACTATTTGGTTCATTTATTGTTTATGACAATTATGCCCAACAAGTTAACATAGATTTTATTTATGTAGGAGGTAGTTGAATCGGAAATTCCAACCGACCCTATTGTCAAGAGGTTAAATTTAGTTGAAGAAGAAAACAATTACTTGAAGGAAAAAATAAAAAAAATTGAGGAGGAGAAGATGATATTGGAGTTGCATGTTGCGGATGTCGTCGATGATCACAAGATCAAGATGGATGCAATGCGGGTGAAGATGAGAAAGATTAGAAAATATGCCATTCATACCGAGGCTTGGTATCATTATGCAGTTGGATCAATTTTTACCTTGGTTGTGATTATGATCGCATTTATTGTTGCATTGAAATGTTTCACATAGTTTCAATGTATGGTTTAACTAGATGCTCTAGAGAGCTATATGTTGATCAGTGAGAACTATGTATGTACTTTGATTTTAATGTGATGATGAACTTTTATTAATTTGGTCACTTATCTATCCATGAGAGCTATATGTACTAAATTGATGATGTAGCTTTGAATGGTGCATTTTATACACGAAGTGCATCTATTTTTTGCCTTAAGCCTCTGTACTTTCTTGCACATGCTATGTGGGTGAAATGATGATACCATGCCAACTTTCAACCTTTTCAGAGTTCATTTGTAGTGCTTTTCAATTTCAGGGTCTAATAGCTCAAAATAATCAGTAAATGCATGAAAAATAACAAATGAAGTCTGAAAGGGTTGAAAATTGATAATGTGGCTTTGAATGGTGCATTTTGAACATAGAAAAAGTATGGAGTTCAAATAAGTTCAAAAAAATGAAATCCCTTTGTAAAAGACGAGTTTCCGTATGAAACCCTGATACTTCGAAAGAGATTGTGCATTTTGTACACGAAGTGCATCCAGTTTTTGTCGTAAGCCTCTCTACTTTCTTGTACATGCTATGTTGGTGAAATGATGATACCATGCCAACTTTCAACCTTTTTAGAGTTCATTTGTAGTGCTTTTCAATTTCAGGGTCTTATAGCTCAAAATAATCAGTAAATGCATGAAAAATAACAAATGAAGTCAGAAAGGGCTGAAAATTGATGATGTGGCTTTGAATGGTGCATTTTGAACACAGAAAAAGTATGGAGTTCAAATAAGTTCAAAAAATGAAATCCCTTTGTAACAGACGAGTTTCCGTATGAAACCCTGATACTTCGAAAGACATTGTCCATTTTGTACACGAAGTGCATCCAGTTGTTGCCGTAAGCCTCTCTACTTTCTTACACATGCTATGTGGGTGAAATGATGATACCATGCCAACTTTCAACCTTTTCAGAGTTCATTTGTAGTGCTTTTCAATTTCAGGGTCTTATAGCTTAAAATAATCAGTAAATGCATGAAAAATAACAAATGAAGTCAGAAAGGGTTGAAAATTGATGATGTGGCTTTTAATGGTGCATTTTGAACACAGAAAAAGTATGGAGTTAAAATAAGTTCAAAAAATGAAATCCCTTTATAACAAACGAGTTTCCGTATGAAACCCTGATACTTCGAAAGAGATTGTGCATTTTGTACACAAAGTGCATTCAGTTTTTGCCGTAAGCCTTTCTACTTTCTTGCACATGCTATGTGGGTGAAATGATGATACCATGCCAACTTTCAACCTTTTCAGAGTTCATTTGTAGTGCTTTTCAATTTCAGGGTCTTATAGCTCAAAATAATGAGTAAATGCATGAAAAATAAGAAATGAAGTCAGAAAGGGTTGAAAATTGATGATGTGGGTTTGAGTGGTGCATTTTGAACACAGAAAAGTATGGAGTTCAAATAAGTTCAAAAAAATAAAATCCCTTTGTAACAGACGAGTTTCCGTATGAAACCCTGATACTTCGAAAGACATTGTCCATTTTGTACACGAAGTGCATCCAGTTGTTGCCGTAAGCCTCTCTACTTTCTTACACATGCTATGTGGGTGAAATGATGATACCATGCCAACTTTCAACCTTTTCAGAGTTCATTTGTAGTGCTTTTCAATTTCAGGGTCTTATAGCTTAAAATAATCAGTAAATGCATGAAAAATAACAGATGGAGTCAGAAAGGGTTGAAATTTGATGATGTGGATTTGAATGGTGCATTTTGAACACAGAAAAAGTATGGAGTTCAAATAAGTTCAAAAAATGAAATCCCTTTGTAACAAACGAGTTTCCGTATGAAACCCTGATACTTCGAAAGAGATTGTGCATTTTGTAGACGAAGTGCATCCAGTTTTTCCGTAAACCTCTCTACTTTCTTGCACATGCTATGTGGGTGAAATGATGATACCATGCCAACTTTCAACCTTTTCAGAGTTCATTTGTAGTGCTTTTCAATTTCAGGGTCTTATAGCTCAAAATAATCAGTAAAAGCATGAAAAATAATAAATGAAGTCTGAAAAGGGTTGAAAATTGATGATGTGGCTTTGAATGGTGCATTTTGAACACAGAAAAAGTATGGAGTTCAAATAAGTTCAAAAAAAGAAATCCCTTTGTAACAGACGAGTTTCCGTATGAAACCCAGATACTTCGAAAGAGATTGTGCATTTTGTAGACGAAGTGCATCCAGTTTTGGCCGTAAGCCTCTCTACTTTCTTGCACATGATATGTGAGTGAAATGATGATACCATGCCAACTTTCAACATTTTCAGAGTTCATTTGTAGTGCTTTTCAATTTCAGGGTCTTATAGCTAAAAATCACCAGTAAATGCATGAAAAATAACAAATGAAGTCAGAAAGGATTGAAAATTGATGATGTGGATTTGAATGGTGCATTTTGTACACAGAAAAAGTATGGAGTTCAAATAAGTTCAAAAAAATGAAATCCCTTTGTAACAAACGAGTTTCCATATGAAACCCTGATACTTCGAAAGAGATTGTGCATTTTGTAGACGAAGTGCATCCAGTTTTTGCTGTAAGCCTCTCTACTTTCTTGCACATGCTATGTGGGTGAAATGATGATACCATGCCAACTTTCAACCTTTTCAGAGTTCATTTGTAGTGCTTTTCAATTTCAGGGTCTTATAGCTCAAAATAATCATTAAATGCATGAAAAATAACAAATGAAGTCAGAAAGAGCTGAAAATTGATGATGTGGCTTTGAATGGTGCATTTTGAACACAGAAAAAGTATGGAGTTCAAATAAGTTCAAAAAAAATGAGATCCCTTTGTAAGAGACAAGTTTCCGTATGAAACCCTGATACTTCGAAAGACATTATCCGTTTTGTACACGAAGTGCATCCAGTTTTTGTCGTAAGCGTCTCTACTTTCTTGCACATGCTATGTGGGTGAAATGATGATACCATGCCAACTTTCAACTTTTTCAGAGTTCATTTGTAGTGCTTTTCAATTTTAAGGTCTTATAGCTCAAAATAATCAGTAAATGCATGAAAAATAACAAATGAAGTCAGAAAGGGTTGAAATTTGATGATGTGGATTTGAATGGTGCATTTTGAAAACGGAAAAAGTATGGAGTTCAAATAAGTTTAAAAAAATGAAATCCCTTTGTAACAAACGAGTTTCCGTATGAAACCCTGATACTTCGAAAGAGATTGTGCATTTTGTACATGAAGTGCATCCAGTTTTTGCCGTAAGCATCTCTACTTTCTTGCACATGCTATGTGGATGAAATGATGATACCATGCCAACTTTCAACCTTTTCAGAGTTCATTTGCAATGCTTTTCAATTTCAGGGTGTTATAGCTCAAAATAATTAGTAAATGCATGAAAAATAACAAATGAAATCAAAAAGGGTTGAAAATTGATGATGTGGCTTTGAATGGTGCATTTTGAACATAGAAAAAGTATGGAGTTCTAATAAGTTCAAAAATGAAATCCCTTTGTAACAGACGAGTTTCCGTATGAAATCCTGACACTTCAAAAGAGATTGCGCATTTTTGTACACGAAGTGCATCCAGTTTTTGCCGTAAGCCTCTCTACTTTCTTGCACATGCTATGTGGGTGAAATGATGATACCATGCCAACTTTCAACCTTTTCAGAGTTCATTTGTAGTGCTTTTCAATTTCAGGGTCTTATAGCTCAAAATTACCAGTAAATGCATGAAAAATAACAAATGAAGTCAGAAAGGGTTCAAAATTGATGATGTGGCTTTGAATGGTGCATTTTGAACACAGAAAAGTATGGAGTTCAAATAAGTTCAAAAAAATGAAATCCCTTTGTAATAGACGAGTTTCCGTATGAAACCCTGATACTTCGAAAGAGATTGTGCATTTTGTACACAAAGTGCATCCAGTTTTTGCCGTAAGCCTCTCTAATTTCTTGCACATACTATGTGGATGAAATGATGATAACATGCAAAAAGAAAATTAACTAAAAAACTTTTATAAAACTCTAATAGCAAAAGGAATGAACTAAAAAGCTTTTATAAACCTCTAGTATTTTTTAAACTAAAATTATATAAAATTCATGCCACTGAAATTATCAAAGTATTTTCTGTTCAAAACATGAAAAGCAGAAAGAAACGAAATAAACTTTAATAAAAAGTAGAAACAATATTAAATAAATTAAAATTAAATAAAATAAATTAGTAGAAATAAAATAAAATAAAATAAAGTTTAATAAAACAAATAAGTAGAAACAAAATAAAACAAATTAAAATTTAATATAATAAATAAGTAGAAACAAAATAAAATAAAATAAAATAAACTTTTATAAAATAAAGAAGTAGAAATAAAATAAACTTTATAAAAGTAAAATAAATAAACTTTAATAAAATAAATTAACTTTAATAAAATAAATAAAATAGCAACAGTAAGATTTTTTGTTGTAAGTAGAAACGAAATAAAAGAAATAAAGCAACAAAAAAAATAAAAAAGTGCCAACTACTGGGTCACCACGGCCTGAATACGACTAGAAACCCTATCATGGGCCAGGATTCAGTCCCGCAGAAGGCCCAGTTGGCCCATCAAGCATAACAGTGACAATTAGGCTCGTAAGCCTGCAACCGAGAGGAGCTCGAGAGGGGTGCGGCTGTGGGGCTTATAAACCACTCCGCGCCCCTCTCAACTAGTGAGGTGGGACTAAAGTTTTGGCCACGGGAAGCGAAGGCCTTTGGTCCCGGTTGATGGCACCAACCGGTACCAAAGGGGGGCATTCGTACCGGTTTGTGCCACGATCGAAGGATGAATACTATGATAATTACTACGACCCCGTTGATTCTTTTGAAATATCCCTTTTTGATGATGCTTGCTATGCTTGTGGCCAAGATGCCAATATGAATTATGCTTATGAAGATGAACTTGCTATAGTTCCTTATGTTAAACATGAAATTGTTGCTATTGCACCCACACATGATAGTCCTATTATCTTTTTGAATTCTCCCGACTACACTATATCGGAGAAGTTTGCCCTTATTAAGAATTATATTAATGGGTTGCCTTTTACCGTTGCACATGATGATTTTGATGAATATAATATGCATGTGCTTGCCACTCCTACTTGCAATTATTATGAGAGTGGAACTATATCTCCACCTCTCTATTTTTCCAATAGGATAAAATTGCAAGATCACTATATTCTCCTTGAGATAAGATCAACTAGACCTCACATAATCACTTGTGGTAGATCTATCAGCCTTCACATACTAGTTCTTGGGTAATCCACAATGACTCTTGAATGCTCTGAACCGGCGTTTAATCGTCTGGAAGATCACAATCTTCAAAAGTAACAAGTCTTTGGTTCACTCTAACAGATTCTTAAGTGATGCTCAATCACTTAGACTTTGGGTACTTAGGCTTTTACTCACTTGGATTATCTCAAATGCTGCAGGAGGATAGGTTGCTCGAAATGACACTTGTCACAAACTAACCAACTTATGGTGGATGGGGTTGACTATTTATAGCTAGGTCACGATGACCCTTTATGATATGGCTTCAGATTGTAGAAAGTCCCCTTATCTTTTTCCCAAGGATATAATTACTTTGTTACTGATGACGTTGATACCAGACATGTTATTAAGTACTCAAGGGTGATAAATGTATTTAGTGCTAAACATGTTTAGCGCTAAACACTAGAGCGGTGTAGACTATTAGATAGATAGGGTTGAACATGTAAGATTTTTGGGATCTCCGCAACTCTCTCTCTTTATATTTATATAAATGGATATAGATACAATATGTTGTATACTTCTTTTTTCCATTATTTGATTGAAATAGTAATATCATGTTGGTCAATCAAATCGCTCGTCTAAATAAATCTTCAACTATGTTGCAGATATGTTGGCTTGGCTTTGGCTTGTCTGTCCCGTTGCACGTAGCAAGGAAGGGAAGGGGATAATGAAAGGGTTTGTTTTCAACTCGTCGATTCCTTTCTCCCGTAAACAACCCCCTTTACTTGACACGTGTCACGCTAGGTCCACACACCACTCTCCACTTCTCCCTATCCCTTCGCACGACCACACGTTTTCCTTTGCCAGTGATACGCGCCAGTGCGCTGGCTGAAATTTCGGCCAGTCGCACCGCCCCTAATGGTTTGTTTAAGTTACAGCCGCACGATCTACACGTAGCCTTCCCCTTTGCTAACTCCTTCGTTAGAGAAACAAATGAAAAGCCATGGCGCCCCATCGCGTGTAGCCAGTGGTCCTTACGCCAGCTAGCTTGCCGGGCATCCTTGCCGCTTGCCTCAATGCTGGCCGCCGCCCTCATCGTCGGTGGTCACCCTCGTAGCACCCGTCCTCGCCGGTTCCAACAGTATGTCGTCACCCCTCGTAGCAAAACTGTGTCGTCTGACAACTCTGTTGTTGAGCACTTAGCCGTTGCCATCGTAGCATGTCCATCAAAGCACCACCGTACCGCCGGCCGCAGCCCTCAGAGACACCACTCGCACCCCTGTTTGAAGTTTTTTCTCATGCCCGTTGAAGCTTTTTTTTCGTCGACGCTTGCTGCACGTGGTTGCACGAACGACCACCAGTCAACGCCATTTAATGGATGTAGCAAAAAGCCTCGCCGATCGTAGCCAAAAATAACAACGATTCAATCAAATCATTGTCTCCACCGTGGCAGGTTGTAGCCGCCATGAGTGGATGTAGCAAAAATTGTCGCTAGCTCCAGCACGCAACCACCATGGTCGTAGCAGGCAGCACCCCGCCGCCTCTCGAGCTTGCAGTGCCATGATGGTGATCGAACCGCCGAGAAATGGATGCAGCTTCGCCGAGCTGCGGTTGTAACTCTTTTTCCCAACCCTGAAGATGAAGGTTGAAGAAGATCTGGGGTGCGCTGCGCTGGTCACACGGGGAAGAAGATATGAAGAAGGGTGATGACGAGCCACTAGAGAGGATGAGAAAAAAGGGAACGGCTCATGATGGGTCAAGGGAACTTGGTGGGCCAAGAAAGAAAAACAACCAACACAAAAAAAAGTGGATCGAGAGACTTGTGCGCGCTTTTCCGGCGCAACCTTGCATTATCCCCTACCTTTTCTCCCGCTCGTGGATCTTGCCACAGAGATCTCTGCTCCGGCAGCTGGTGCCCAAGCGTCACGCACCAATCAGGCCGCTTGCTGCAGGGACGAGTGGTGCAGTGAAGCCGCCGACGTGTGGTGGGTGTTGTGATGGAGTTGCGACGGGGCAGCCGGTGCTGCGGTGGTGGCGCTGCAGTGAAGCTTGGCTGGCGGCCATTTGGTGCTACGACGGTAAACGGTGCTGCGATGGAGCATCGCCGCGCTGGCGTCGGCATTGCAGCGAAGCATCGCCAGCGGCCCGGTGGTGGAGCATCGTTGTGTTGCCGGCGAGGAGGTGTGGCACCTCCTGCTACGAGCCGGGGGGGCCACGGCGATGTGCTTGGGTTTGCTCCCGTTGCGGCGTGTTGAGAGGAGGGGACAACCCGCGCGATGACGGGGCCGTTTGGTTTGGTGGCCATCCGGCAGATGGCTAGGGATAGCCACTTTTGAAGTATTTGCCACACGTTTGGTTGAAAGGCGAGCAGGGATATGGGCAGCCAAGATTCCTGGAATATTCTCTCAAAACGTGGCTGAGCACATCCGTGAAAATACGGCGGATATCGCCAACCAGCCGGCGCGCGCGTCGCTAGCTTCACTCGCGAATTGTTTTCTTCGCCTGTCCGGAGTAAGGCATCGCTGTTACTTGAAGCCAATAGGGCCTCACCTAGAGCTTGATGTTTGGCGGCCGTGCTAATTTGTGTGTGCTGATGGCCGCCGGCCAGATCTCCTCCACCGCGGGTCACGGGTGCACCATGGGGTGCCATCCCATTCTCAAGGTGCTGCTCCCATCGATTGTATTTCTGAAGTTTGATTTGTCAGTATAGGAGCTTGATGCCTTGATATGCTGATGTGTTGGATCTTCAGGCTATGCGCAGCCGCCATAATAATGGAAGCAGAGATAGCGTGTGTGCGTGCAGAGTGCGACAGTGGGGAGGGAGCTAAGCAGACGAGACAAGACAGACAGTAGGAGGAGGAGGCAGAGGAGATAGAAAAGCAGCAACAGCAGGATCCCGCTCTTGCTCATCGCCCCCTCATGGCCTGCTTCCTCCTCCACGCCAACTCACTTGGCCGTCTCTTGTTGGGAGCCCGAGACACCTAGCTAGGGAGCAAGACGAGAAGAAACAGGGGAAGCGTGCTCTGCTTGCGTCGTCTCCCCTGCTTCCGCCTCTGCTAAAACCACCACCAGCAAGTAAAATAGCCATGCCTCTGTTTCATCAATCAGTAATATAATACGTAATAAATATGATTGCTGCAGTCAATCTGCAATCATCCCATTGTTGCTTGTTGTGCCATAGCCATGAACCAACCAATCAAAGTGGAATTGTGATTCAGATCAATTTTGCTACTCAGTGATTGCGCGGCCGGCGACGGTGGATCCTAAAAAAAAAAACGTGATTGCGCGGCGCCGTGGCGGTTTGCTTGATCGCCTCTTCAATTTCTCGGATCCAATCTAGCGACCTATATGCATGTGTGATCAAGGCCCCACGGTGATTACTTTGTCTTTGCTTTTCCTAGAGAATGGAGCAGATTAGCACCGAGTTACTCCATCGCAATGGCTGCCGGCTTCTAGCACAAGGAACGGCAGAACAACTCAAGATGGGAATGGCCCGGGTCGGCCCGCTGGGTCACTGACCCGGCCCAAAAAGTCAAGGCCAATGGGCCAAGTGGGTTGGCCTCAAATAATATATGGGTCAGTAGAGCAGGCACCGTGCGACCCGACGGGTCGGACGGGTCGGCCCATTCTGGCGCCATGTAGCGGCAAAATGGTGCCTTGGTCGCCCTGCCTAAATCATGTTTTCTTTACATATGCATACTGCAATACGTGAGTAGCCAGTTGAATGCGCGAGAAATTATTCATCTGCTTAGCTTGCCTGAACGCACTAGAGTTTTACCATTCGCACTCTGAAACTCTGAATGCCCATCCAACTGCAACCCACTCCACGGGAAGACAAGCCTGTATCTACACACCTCACATCCAACGCTGTATATTTATTCAAAACAACTTAGTATTGACTAATGGGTGGGTAGTATTGTACTCGTACGGTTCATAATTTTTTTGTCGCTTGTTTAGGCTGGCCCGCCCAGCTATTCATTTGTACACAAGTGTGTATTCCTTGGATTTTGGATCGGCCTCGTGTACCCAACGGGTCAGCGAGGCTAGAAATTTATGATGAAATGGGCCGACTCATGGCCTCATAAATTGACCTTGGAGCCACAGAGCCAGGTCCAAGGCCAGGGCCGGGTCGGCCCATTCCCATCTTGAGCTGAACAACCGAGGTATTTTTTGTGTGAATTATTTTAGTCCTCAATCTCAATCTGGAGTAAATTTTTTTTATTCCTGTAAAAGCAACATTTGTTGGCTTTTATATATATAGCTGGAGATTGTTGCTGCTAATTTAATCCAGTCTATAACATTCAGGTGTCGGCCTCGCTCCTTTTTTTTTTGCAAACATGTCGCCTGAAAAACACTTGTCTAGCTTTGAGAAGAAAGACAGTAAAGGAGCAGATAAATTATTATCATTAATCTTGACACTACCATTGATGATTTTTGAATAGAAAAATGGATGGAGTCGTTTCTCATGATTATTAAAGGCATTTGTTTTTGTTGTGCTCTGTAACTTATTGATATTTGATCTAGAACATAAAAGTAAAACATTGTTACTAGATATTATCCACCTGAATTTTTTTATAATTGTTTATTATGGTTTTACAATATATTTTCATATCAATGTATGGAATCTAAAAAGAAAACACTTCGACCACTGGGCCCATTTATTGAGTTCGCCCTAGGGCCTCCGAAACTTCAAGGCCGGCCCTAACCCTACCCTACCCTACCCTACACTACACTACACTACACTACACACGAGGTACATACAACAGACAACCAAACACCTCACCCTCTCCCCTCATCTACTACTCCAGAAACTAGTAAAACAACACGGGATGGGATGCTATCATCTTCTTACAACAACAGCAACAACAACAACTCGATAGGATGCTTAAGTCTGCAGCTCCACAAGTACACTACCTACTGATTTGCGACCTAACATGGCAGCGCCGGTGCTACAACAACGCTTCCACATCCACAGGTCGACAACACATCGTCGTCTCCTTACCTTGGCATCGCCGCCAACACGGTTCCGCACTGCCTCTGTTCAGCCTTCTTCATGCCATTATCGTCCTCATCATCGCCCCCTGCACCTGGGGCTAGGGCTTTCTTCGTCATCAGACCAATACCCGTTCTCCCTCTCTCCTCGTCCACTGACCCCGCTTCCTCCATCTGCTTTGTGTTTCCATCATCAACCACAAAAGAGTGGCAATTTTTTTTGAACACCAACTTATATTAATTAACCAACCACACCAGTACACTCATTCAATACAATATTCACCACACAGGGCAGTACATCATTTACAAGAATACCATCTAATTGATTGTCGAAGCTATACTTAGCGATTAAATGAGCCACCATATTGGCCGTACGGCTAATCTTTGACAATTGAAGATTGTTGATCAACTTTGAGATACTCAACGCTTCCATCTTCAGGTCACTCATAGCAAACCTGTCATAGTCCCCCGATGCAAGAGACGCTACCACAAAAGCGCAGCCAGTCTCTAAAATTATAGGATTATGAAGAGAAATACCTTTGTAGAGACTGGCAATGCAAGCTCTAAGCTCCGCTTCCTCCACGCTTTGACATGCACCAATGAAATCCCACGACGAAACAATAACTTTCCCTTCCTCGTCCCTGACCACCACCCCCACACTGGCTTCTCTAATGGACTCCACGAAGCTAGCATCGACATTAATCTTGAACCAACCTGCAGGAGGCGGGGACCAGCCACTACTCGCATCCAGAGAATTAGGAACTCCGCTAATCCGGACCAACGACCCTTTTCCTTTATTTTGAAAATCCACCGGCCTCGGAGAATGATATGCACCAAAGGACGCCCAATAACTCTCCACAAAGCAAGTAGAAGCTGAAACTGATTTCTTTCCTTTACCAAAGATAAAATCATTTCTCAAATGCCAGGTCCTCCAGAATAAGAATATAATTTAGTCTCGCATTATGGGGTTTAATTGACTCAGGAGAACAATAAACCAATCATACCCCGTATATCTGAAAATCTCCTCATCAGGTAGAGCCCAAATGTTCCTCATGGCCATGCGAAGCGCACGCGCCTTCGGGCACAAGACAAGCGCATGGAAGGTATTTTCATCCTCCATGCCACAAATAGAACACGTACTAACAGAGGCTTGATGATGCGCCACTCTATTAACCTGTACGGCCAAGCTATTGGAAGCAACCCTCCATGCAAAAATACGAATCTTCTGAGGAATGTTTGCCTTCCAAATAATATTCCAAATTTTCCTCTCCGTCCCTACCGCCTCACTGGATTGTCCCTCATCCTCTTTGTTATCCTTAAGGGTGAGCGCTAACTTGTACGCACTCCTAACTAAGAACAATCCAGACTTTTCATAATGCCAAGCAACAAAATCTGCCTCCCCATTTGATTGGATCCGCATCCTCAAAATCTCATCCGCATCATAAGGGTAAAATAAATGCCTAACCAGCTCCTCATCCCATCTCCTTTCACCACTCATGAACAATTCCCGAACCCATTTAACTCTAGTTCTATTCTTCTTTGCAGAGATTTTAAGTCCAGAAGCTCTAGGAAGCCAATTATCTCTCCAAATATGTATATTAGCCCCATCACACACTCTCCAAATAACTCCGGATTTAAGCAACTCGAACCCATGCAGAATACCTTGCCATGTGAGAGAAGCCGACTGCGGGAAAGCTGTGTCTAAAATATGCCCATGTGGATAATATTTTGCCTTGATCACTCTGGCACAGAGAGATTCCGGATTTACCACCAGCCTCCATGCCTGCTTCGCTAAAAGAGCCTGGTTAAATAATCTGAGATCCCGAAAACCCATACCACCCTCCGCTTTAGGCTTTGTCATCTTATCCCAAGCCAACCAATGAGTCTTCCTTCTGTTTTCCTCATCCCCCCACCAGAAATTTCTTATAATCTGAGATAATTCCTCGCACAGATACGCCGGGAATTTAAAAATACCCATA
This sequence comes from Triticum aestivum, assembly GCF_018294505.1. Classification (NCBI taxonomy): domain Eukaryota; kingdom Viridiplantae; phylum Streptophyta; class Magnoliopsida; order Poales; family Poaceae; genus Triticum; species Triticum aestivum. Next base: position 705,188,312 of record NC_057812.1, on the reverse strand, counting down.
GCATACACCGGAAGAGCTTGCAGAACAGATTTAATCAACGTTTCTTTTGCCCCACAAGAAGCATATTTCTCTATCTAGTCCAATAGTATTTTGAGAGCTTTGTCCTTAGTGGATTGAAATTTGCCCGCCTTCATTCGACCTTGAGGCACCGGTAAACCAAGATATTTGTCCTCAAATCCTTCGGCGGTAATGCACAAAATTACCATAACAGCCACTTGAACTTCCATACTACATTTTTTTACCAAACATGATAGAGCATTTATCTGGGCACCGAAACCGCCACCGCCGCCAAGGGAGAAAGTGCCTGAGGAAACGATTGACCACTTCATTCGTATGGCTCAACCACCATCTCCGAAGCCTGTTGACACAGACTATGAGCGCCACATCAGGAAGTTAAATCGAGCACGTCTATAGAGGGAGGCGAGCTCGAGCTCGAGCAAACAACAAGCAGCTGTCAAAAAATACGGGAAAACCATTCCCCAGCTGGGAGAACAGGCGGCGCAATCGATCCCCTCGCTTGTTGTGCCAACAACACGTGAGAGTACGCGCGCCCAATATTATTGTGGGCAAAAAGTTTACGTTCCCGAGGTGGGCAATGTGGTAATAACCGAGGAGCATATAACGCAGGCTGGAATTCTCAATATCACTGTTGGACAACTCCTCGAGATCGAGCCCATGCCTGTGCTTAGAGAGGAGGAAATAAAACGGAAATATGTCCGAGGCGAACCTTTGGTCAAGCCAGACGAGGTCAAGAAGCTCCCAACGAGAATGTATGAATTGCATCAATGGTACATGGACATTACCAAGAGTTCCAATCGAGAGTCCCTCATGATGGAAGTCAAGAAGGATCATTACTACCATCAGAAAGTTGTGGCCGTTGAGTATATCATGAAAAGCATGTAGAGGACAACATGCTAGAGTTCTTGAAGCGCCTCAAATACAATGAAGATATACTACTTCCTTACAACTTCCAGTGAGTCACACTGTCTTGTACTACAAATTCTCTGTTTTTGCCTACTAGCTAGCTACATGTTTTTGCTTACATATGCCCGCTTAATTAAGACATGCAAATGTGTGTGCATGCAGATTTCACTGGATCTTGTGTATCATTAAAGTTGACGCTGGAACAGTTGAAATACCGGACTCACTACTCAAAATAAAAACTGACTATAACAACTTGTTTGAGATAGTCAACAGGTAATTTCAATCATTATTAACTATATATCTCGACCTATTTAGTTCGTCATTTCCTGATATGAACTATTTAATAACCCCTTTATTCATTTTTTTTGTCGGCGGGCAGGGCTTGGGCAAGGTTCATCACTGTCACTCCAGGCGAATGGAAACAAAAGTTGAAATGGTTTCGACCCAAGGTAAGTAGTTAAGTAGTACTAGCTAGCTAGCTAGCTGCCATCTCTTTAATTATCATGCTTGATTAATTATTATCTGATCAAATTCCATTCTTGTAAAGGCCCTTCAGCAGGCGCAGGGGACTGATCTGTGTGCATTCTGCGTTTGCGAGAACATTTGCATGATGACGTCCGAAAGGAGCAGATCTCAAAGACAGGAATGAGTATGTTTGTCAGAATACTATTCACAATTTTTACACCATTATTGATATCTAGTCACACAACTAATACACATGCATATTTTGATCTCCTTCTTAACAGTTCACAGAGGTGCGGGACAAGCTCCTAGAAACGGAGCGCGTTCAAGCACTTCAAGAGGAAATAACGGGATTTTTGCTCGACAAGGTCATAGATCCGAAGGGAGAATACTATTACCCGCTACCGCCCCCATGAACCACTTCCAATTGTCATCGTTTTCCGAAGGCACCAATTAGGCTAATGCCACTGGCTCCGAAGGCAACATTGTAGGAGAAATTGTATATAGCTAGCTAATTGTATATATATATACATGTGTGTATGTCTGAATTAATTAATATGGTGGTTTGTGAGACATTTGATGATATATATATGATCGGTTTTACTAGAAATTCTATATATATATATATATATATATATATATATATATATATATATATAACGTGTACAATGTGTAGTATCGTAAAATACCAGAAACGAAAAAGAATTAAATGGAAAACACAAAATTAAATGAAAAAGAAATCATAAACCCAAAACCCCCCAACATTTTAATGCCGGTTGGTGTCACCAACCAGTACTAAAGGGCTCCCTGCCCCCGGAGCTGGCTCGTGCCACGTGGTTGGCCTTTAGCACCGGTTCGTGCTGAACCGGTACTAAAGGGGGGGGGGGATTTAGTGACCACACTTTAGTGCCGGTTACAAAACTGACACTAAAGGGCCTCACGAACCGGTGCTATTGCCCGGTTCTGCACTAGTGACCTTCCTTCAAAAGTTGGCTTCATTTCAAGAATGTCCAAAACTAGATCATGTTCAATGAATGGTTTTTTGTTGGCCAGAAGGCTTCGTCTGAGAGCATGTTGTTTCTTGACATTCTTGAAATGACCCCAATTTTTTTCCATGGCCTTATGACCAATTCAAGGCACCATGCCAAGTTGTTTGGATTTTCAACAAGTTTTTCATTTTCTAAAGTTTCCTGCTGAAATAAGACCGATAAATGGCTGGGTGTGTCGCAACTTGCATACAGTGTCTGAAATCGTTTAAACCTGAAATCGTTTAAACCTGGCATTGATGCCTACCATGGGCATGCCCACCTTCCTGCAAAAGTTGGGGACATTTGAAGAATATCCAAAACTAAACCATGTTTGACAAAGGGTGTCCGTTATGCCAAAAGCCTTCGTCTGAGAGCCTGTTGTTTCTCGACATCCTTAAAATAAATTCATGAATTTGAAAAAAGTTCACAAATTTAAGAAAATGTAAAAGAAGAAGAAACAAAGAAGAAATGAATAAAATGAAAGAAAAAAGGTTAAACAAAAGAAAAAAACAATTGAGCTGCTCTAGTTGGTTATAGTTCGAATCCTACTTCATGCACCTATTTTTTGAAGGTCAAAGGAAGACAAAAATGGGACAGACCCAGCACAATGAGGTGTGTGCGCCGATTTGTGTGAAGCTACTCCCTGTACAACGAGAGCGCCTGGTACAGTTTGCTGCGCTAGTTAGCAGATGCAGCGCTCGCATGTCACTTTTCATGGGGCGACCCAACTACACGAGCAATCAACTAGCGCTCGTCAAGAGCATACGCCCGGTCGCTTCTTCATGGTTCGACAAAAAAAAACTTCTTCATGGTTGACCTGGACGACAAGTTGACCATTGACATGTTTGACCTTTGACCGTTGATTTTAAAAGAGGTTCATCTTTTTTGAAAAGTTCATGGATTTGAAAAAATAGCGGATTTGCAAAATGTTCACAAATTAAAAATACCATGAACTGAAAAAAATAGCGTATTTTCAACAACGAGAGGCGCGGGTTCCTCATGCTCACACTAGGGAGGGGCGAACCCATTGTCGCCAAGGAAGGGAAATGTCCCCCACCATTCCCCTTAGTTCCTCCCTCTCGCACCTCAAGAGACCAATTGATGGCCAACAAAGAGGCCCGAGACCTGAACTGTCCAACCCTGCAGAGCGACCACCATGTCACGGAGGGGCCGAATGACCTCCTCAATACGTGCGGCAGATTTTGATCAAAACACAAACATAAGCGCGCATTAAGTGCATTAAGAGCTAAGCGTTTTGTTATCGCCAAGCCTAGGCATGCTTAAGTGCACCTTTTTTAAACTATGCACATAACTGCTTCGGCCTCCTTTGGTTCGGAGGAATTTTGTAGGAATTTCATAGGAAGGATTTCTATAGAAAAAATTCCTTTAGAGACCTCTAGTTTGTAGGATTAAAATCACAGTCCTATGGAGGAATTCTTCCTATCATCCATATGGCATAGAAAAATAAACATTAGTTTAGACTCAATGAAAACCAAATTCTATGATGTGAATCAAAGGACATCTTTTCTATTCCTATTTCATAGAATTTAAGATATATGTCATCTCATTTCTTCATGTCTCTGATGAAACAATTACGAAGATATGTGTCATCTTTCCTATTCCTACAAGCGTAATTGCCTCAAAAGGTTTGGAAGATGCAACTTCCACCTTATTTCTAACTCGCTCCTTGGTTGCGTCGGCCACAATCGAGATGGGATGAGAGTGGGAGAACTTTACTTCTAAACGTGAATATATGCAATCGCCGAGGAACAAACTATGTACACCCCGTGCACGCACAGCCCCCCCCCCCCCCCCCCCCCCCCCACACACACACACACTGACACACACACACCTCATATAGCCCCAAAGTGACCGTCATAGGCGAAGGGGACCCATGGACGTTGCCAGCAGAATGGACTTCGCTTGGAGGAGTGAGGGAGGGACAAAAAATTAGCTCCATGGAATATATAATTTGGACCGTCAAAACCATGCAAGACGAGCTGGAGTGTCAAATACATATCGATTCACTTCGGAGAAGTGTCATGTAGTGCTAAATTTCAAGAGGAATATCTTTTCTCAACTGAAATCATGTTTACATATCCATTGATCAAATTGTAGCTACACTAGACCACCAGCGTGTCAGAGTGTATTTAACGCGTGCATCTCATGCAATTACATACTTCTCAATTCTCATGTTACCACTTGATCCACCGATCATAAGCATCGAATAATTAACAGTATCTTGAGAACCAGAGAATCGATAAAGTTAATTAGCAGACTTGATGAGAACTGATCCTTGATTGTAGCGCTGCTCGGTAAGAAGATGAAATGATCTCTTGCTAAACCCTAAAGAACATGTCTGATTTGCGCAAATCATACAGATGTTCAGTTCAACCATGCATTTTGATCCTCAGCCTTTTGGATGATTTTTGCATAATAGAACTATTTTTTTCTATAAACTTTCTACCGAGGTACATATTCTTTTTCTCAAAAAAAAAAAGAACACCTTGGCTTACCTAGGTACATAGAGTGCACCTGAGCTACTTGCAGTATACTAATAGTGTCAAAAGAGGTCATATATTTTGATATGGAGGGAGTACAAAATTGTAGCCTTTGAATACAGCACATAGTGTAGATATGGTGAAGAGAAGGCGCATCAAAAAGGTTCCTAGAGCTGTAGAAATCCAAAATGAAGGTCATTAATTTTATGTTTTGAGAATAAAATACAGCTCAAGTTTGAATTTTTATTGGGCATTTTTTTATTTTTTTAGGGGATTTTGTTTTATTGGTTTTTTTAGGGGGATTTTGTTTTATTGGTAACCTGGTAGTCTATGCCAGGCCTGAAACTGGGCTGGTTAGTGCCGTCCAAAAGGCCCATTCGGCTGCCGGTCGACACTCACCCACACAATCGCACACAGGCACAGCCAACGGCTCCTCTCTTTCCTATCTCGTCCAGGGTTTCCCGACGGCTGACTGCTCCGGCCGCCCTCCCTCGCCACCTTCCCCACTCCGCGCCAATGGCAACTAGCAGCCCGTCGCCTCTGACGGTGATCCCTGCCCACCTCCTGGTTGAGATCTTCCTCCGGCTGCCCACCGCGGAAGACCTCGCCCGCGCCTCCGCCGCCTGCGTCTCCTTCCGCCGACTCGCCACCGACAGGTCCTTCCTCCGCAGCTTCCGCCGCCTCCACGCACCACCACTCCTCGGATTCCTCGACTACGGCAGGTTCCGTCCCGCTCTGCCGCCGCACCCATCCGCGCCCGCAGCCCGCGCGCTCGCCGTCGCCGCCGACTTCTACTTCTCCTTCATCGACTCCTACTGCCACTGGACCGTGCAGGACTCCCGCGACGGCCGCGTCCTCCTCGACCGCGACCTCCGACAGCATGAGCAGCCCCCGGTTTTCAAAGATCTCGCGGTGTGCGACCCCTTGCACCGCCGGTACGTCCTGCTCCCTCCGGTACCTCACGACCTAGCCGCTTCGCTGGAGCACCCGTTCCCCATGGTAAGCGAGGCCCGGTGCAAGGCTTTCCTCGTTCCCCTCGGCGAGGATGAGGTGGCAGCGGGAGAGACAACATTCAGAGTCATCTTGATGGCAAATTGCAAAACTAGTCTGGCTGCCTTCGTCTTCTCTTCGAGCACCGGGCAATGGCAAGCGGCTGCATCCAAGGGTTGGAGTGATTTGGGCCTTGGCAAGCACGACATGGCCGAGATGTCATGGGTCCACCCTTTTATTCTCAGGCGCCATTATGCTTACGACTGCTTCTACTGGGACTGGGTGGAATTCAGGAGGAAAAAGTTACTCTTGCTTGACACCAGGAAGATGGAGTTCTTCATTGCTGACCTCCCGCCCGGAGAATGGAACAAGAGGGGTTTAGCCATTGTGGAGGCAGAGGAAGGCAGGCTTGGGATGTTTGGTTTCCGTGGTGAAACTGCATCCGATCTAAGCTATACCGTTGCATGGAACAAAGGCAAGAGTCCCAGGAAGTGGCAGGTGGAGAAGACAATCTCACTAGATTCTGGGTACAGATATTATATCACAGATGCAACAGAGAGGTACTTGCTCTTGACAAAGACAAGTGCCTCATCTCTAGAGAATCCACTTGATGGATATTTCTCAATGGATGTCGAGACATTGCAGCTTCAGAGGCTTTATGACGATCCGTTTTATCTTATGTATGAGACATACACATATATCAACTACCACCATCATTGTTGTCTTCAAGGAGAATATGAAGTGGTAAAGTTTCTATTGCTTCCAAGTTATCTCCTTCCCTTCATAATTATCACATGACTTGTCTACTGCTTCATGTTCATTATTGCAATTGGCAATTATTGTTTGATATAGTAGTGTTAATTTCTTGTGCTCATGGGAAAACTAAGAAGGTTTGAGAACATAATTGTGTTGCTTGTCTTGTTTGTTTCGATCACCTTTTTAAGAGAATGTGGTTAGTAAGAGAAATGATCCTGTACACTATGAGTAACTTATGCATTGGTCCAGATGGAATCACTAAAAACAGCAGGTCTTGTAATTATTTTTGAGTAGAAGGAGTACAACTTTATATCCAGTTTACCTTGGATTGTTTCACCTCGAGAAATTCATTCGAGTCAAAGACATCCCATTTTGTACACTTTTTCTTTTGATAGATTTAAGGAGGCAGAAAAGTTCTCTTTTAGTCATCTTCAGATGTATAATTTTATCTTGCGATGCTGTTTCGAGATAAACATTCATAACTACTACGGTCACAGATAAGATCATGAGTCACTGCTCTAAATAAGAAGAGCTTGTGCTCACAGGCAACTGAAATGTTATCCCGTCATGTTGTTTTATCTGAATCAACCGCATAAGATTGAAGGGAGTGCTTACCAACACGTTCAACTGAAATTGTTCTTTATTGCAGTCAATGTCTCCACCACTCTTAGATCCTCAGTATCATGGTTGTGCTCCGAATCTCCAAGCAAATTATATTGGTTGAGATGATGGACTGAAACATAACAAGTTTTCAGGTGGTTGCACTGTTTCTTGCTACCAACACCTGCAGTTTCTTTCTTTGTTTAGTTGGAAGTTTGTTATACTGATAGAGTGTGCATACGCAGTAAACAAATTCCTGCAAAAGCAATTTCGTATGAGTTTTTTTAGATCTGAATTCATTTATCTTCGTGTGCGTCTGAATTGTGTGTTTGCAGTCACATGTTTCAGATTCAGTTGAGGTCAATATTATGCTATTGTGCCCCGTCCTGTGATACTACCTACCTAATATAAGTCCAAAATATTTGTTCCTTTGAGGTGGTACAACTCTTCAACTAATATGCACAAATTGAGTGGAAATTCTTCTTGTGTTGTCTGAGTTTTTTTGTCTCGTTTGTCCAGATCCAGGGGAGTTGTTATCAGATCATCTTTCTGTGTTCGAAGCTACCTTGGGTTTGATAGCGTGGACTCTCTTCGCAGATTTGAACACCTACCTTGCCGACAAGTTGGCGCGTGGCAATCTAAAGGATTTCACCTGGCTGTGGTCTTCTGTATGTTGTTCTTGTTTCCATGCTACCTCTAGATTCAGTTAACCTGGTGTAACATGAATGTGCTGCCCCATGCCTAAGAATGTGACAAATGGAATTAACAGTTTGAGTCAAGTGACAACTGTGGTATTAGATGTAGCTGAAGTATATTAGCATGATGTCAAGTTTTTTCTTAGCTATTGGAGTTATGGTCTCGTTGAGGGTGAATGCAGTACACCAGGCAGTAGTTGTTCTTATTTGCATGGTACAGTACTTTGTAGCTTCAGTTAATGTGGTTGCTACTCCCTGAATAAGAGTTAATGTGACCATGAATTTAACAGTTTCAGTCAACCAACTGTGGTAGAGCTGATGCATATTTCCATGTCACATTTTTTCTCAACAACTGTTTTTTTAAACAAGGCAAAAGATTTGCCATTTTCATTGATTAAGAAAGAAGGTTTACACTTATGCCCGCAACGCGGGGAAGAAAACAACTACTCTCGCGGCATTACATTACTCAAGTATTTTGCACCCGCTAGAGCCCAAAGATGGGCCTCTTCCTTGATCCTCCCGACAATTAACATGGTGGGTGAGGCGGTGTTGTGAAAAACTCTCGCATTGCGTTCCTTCCAAATCTCCCAAGATACCAACATCATCATCGGAGTGAGAGCCTTCCAGTGCGGTTTTGTATTGTTCACTATATCAGTCCACCGACCTCTCACCGAGGTGGCATTTTCCCAAGCCAAAGTAGAGAAATCCAGGAGGCCAAGCCAGTTGGCGATCTCGGTCCAAATACGGGCCGTGAAGCGGCATTTGGCGAGAAGGTGCACAGCGGACTCAGGAGTGTGACGCCCCCGATTTGACCGTACACTAATCATGCACGCAAATGTGTACGATCAAAATCAAGGACTCACGGGTAGATATCACAACACAACTCTACAAATAAAATAAGTCATACAAGCATCATATTACAAGACAGGGGCCTCGAGGGCTCGAATACAAGAGCTCGATCATAGACGAGTCAGCGAAAGCAATAATATCTGAGTACAGACATAAGTTAAACAAGTTTGCCTTAAGAAGGCTAGCACAAACTGGGATACAGATCGAAAGAGGTGCAGGCCTCCTGCCTGGGATCCTCCTAACTACTCCTGGTCGTCGTCAGCGGGCAGCACGTAGTAGTAGGCACCTCCGATGTAGTAGGAGTCGTCGTCGACGGTGGCGTCTGGATCCTAGGCTCCAACATCTGGTTGCGACAACCAGGTAGAAGGGATAGGGGGAAAAGAGGGAGAAGGCAACCGTGAGTACTCATCCAAAGTACTCGCAAGCAAGGAGCTACACTACATATGCATGGGTAAATGTGTAAAGGACCATATTGGTGGACTGAACTGCAGAAAGCCAGAATAAGAGGGGGATAGCTAATCCTTTCGAAGACTAGGCTTCTGGCAGCCTCCGTCTTGCAGCATGTAGAAGAGAGTAGACTGAAGACCTCCAAGTAGCATCGTATAGCATAGTCCTAACCGATGATCCTCCCCTTGTCGCCCTGTGAGAGAGCGATCACCGGTTGTATCTGGCACTTGGAAGGGTGTGTTTTATTAAGTATCCGGTTCTAGTTGTCATAAGGTCAAGGTACAACGCCAAGTCGTCCTGTTACCGAAGATCACAGCTATTCGAATAGATTAACTTCCCTGCAGGGGTGCACCACATAACCCAACACACTCGATCCCATTTGGCCGGACACACTTTCCTGGGTCATGCCCGGCCTCGGAAGATCAACACGTCGCAGCCCTACCTAGGCACAACAGAGAGGTCAGCACGCCGGTCTAAATCCTATGGCGTAGGGGTCTGGGCCCATCACCCATTGCACACCTGCACGTTGCGAGGGCGGCCGGAAGCAGACCTAGCCTAGCAGGCGTTCCAGTCCAATCCGGCGCGCGCTGCTCAGTCGCTGACGTCACGAAGGCTTCGGCTGATACCACGACGTCGAGTGCCCATAACTGTCCCCGCGTAGATGGTTAGTGCGTATAGGCCAGTAGCCAGACTCAGATCAAATACCAAGATCTCGTTAAACGTGTTAAGTATCCGCGAACGCCGACCAGGGCCAGGCCCACCTCTCTCCTAGGTGGTCTCAACCTGCCCTGTCGCTCCGCCACAAAGTAACAGTCGGGGGCCGTCGGGAACCCAGGCCCACCTCTACCGGGATGGAGCCACCTGCCCCTTCAGCCCCCATCTCCGAACAGTATCATAAATAATGTAACTGTGTAAAGTATATAGTATATGCACGTGATCACCTCCCGAAGTGATCACGACCCAGTAGTATAGCATGGCAGACGGACAAGAGTGTAGGGCCACTGATGGAACACTAGCATCCTATACTAAGCAGTAGGATAGTAGGTAATGGTAACAACAGTAGTAGCAAGGACAGGGTATGCATCAGGATAGGAATAACGAAAAGCAGTAACATGCTACACTACTCTAATGCAAGCAGTATAGAGAAGAGTAGGCGATATCTGGTGATCAAAGTGGGGGCTTGCCTGGTTGCTCAGACAAGGAGGGGTCATCGGTGATGTAGTCGACCACAGGGGCATCAGCATCGTCACAGGGTCTACCGGAGAGAAGAGGGGGGGGGGGGAGAAACAGTAAATACATAGCAAGCAAGTGCTTAACAGGACAACAGGCAAAGCTAGACGTGTTCTAACGCGGTATGAGGTGATACCGGTGAAGGGGGAAAACATCCGGGAAAGTATTCCCGGTGTTTTGCGTTTTCGAATAGGTGGAACGGAGGGGGAAAGTTGCGTGTTTGCTATGCTAGGGATGTGTGGCGGACGAACGGGTTGCGTATCCGGATTCGTCTCGTCGTTCTGAGCAACTTTCATGTACAAAGTATTTTCATCTGAGCTACGGTTTATTTTATATTAATTTTAAAAGATTTAAATCATTTTTAAGATTAATTTAAATATTTTAAGTCAACATTATCCAGAACAGTGTTTTTTGACGTCATCATGACGTCAGAATGACATCAGCAGTCAACAGAGGTGTTGACAAGGTCGCTGACGTGTGGGTCCCACTAGTCATTGACTGTTTAGCCTAATTAATAATTAAACTAATCTAATTACTATTTAATCAAACTAATTAGTTAATTAGGTTAATCTAATTATGATTAATTAACTTAATTAATTCCTTAATTAATTAATTAATTAAATTATTATTATTTATTTAATTATTATTATTATTATTATTTTAATTCTTCTGGGGTTGGGGCCCCCTTGTCAATGGCCCATCGGGGCCTTAGTGGATTCGGGCGCGTGGGCGACGGGCGCCAGCCCGAATGGGCGCACGGGCGTTACCGGGTGCGGGCGCCGCGCACCCGCACGGAGGCGACGGAGGGCGCCAGCGGGGTCGTGCCCACGATGCGTCCAGGGGAGGGCGTGTGGGCGTGCGGGGAGGGGAACCACGGCAGCGGCTCGCCGGAGTTGCGTTCCGGTGACCACTTGGTCACCCACGAGCATCAGAAGGACGAGCGCGTTGGCGCGCATCGAGTTGGGCTAGTGGTTGGTGCTGGAGGTGGCCGAAAACAAGGCCGGTGACGAGGTTCGGCGGCAGCGGGCGTGCAGCAGCAAGGGGGAGCGGGGACCGTCCATGGTCGGGCTTGGTCAGAGGGGCGTGGGCGCGAGCGCGCGCTGTCGGCCACGGTCGGGCGCGGCCAAGCGCGGTCCAGGGCGTGCGGGAGCTCGACGGTGGTCCCGTGCAGAGGCAGGTGGCCGCGAGCGGCTCCGGGGTGGGGTCGGGCGCATCCACGATGCGGCGAGCGCAATGGTCGATGGCAGCGGGCGGGAGTCGCGGTGCGCGGCAGCGTGCACGCGCGGAACGGCGCGGCGAGCGCAGGACGAGGACGCGAGGCGTGCGCGCGTGCGCGTCGAAGACAGGGGAGGAGAGGGGGAAGCTCACGGGGCGGAGTAGGGACGGGGCAACGTGCTCGGTGGAGGTTGGGGAGGTCGACGGGGACGAGCGGCGGAGAGGAGCAGTCCGGTGGGGAAGGGGAAGCAGGCCGGCGAGGGAGCTCCGGTCGCCGGCGCGTCTAGGCGGCGACGGGCGCGCGAGGGAGAAGGGCGAGGGGATCGGGATTCCCCGATCCAGATCTAGCGGGGGGGAGGAGTGGTGCGAGTGGGGGTGGGGGTAAGTTAGGGTTTGGGTTCGTGGGGGGATAAGGAGAAGTGGGGGGGAGGCCGGTTGGGCCTGCGGCCAAAAGGGCCGGCCTGCTGGGCCGAAGCCCAGTGGGGCCTTTCTCTCCTTCCATTTTTTTGTTTGTTTTCTGTTTTCTTTTATTGTTTCTTTTATGTTTAAATAATTTTAAACCATTTAGTCATTTTATAAAAATGTGTTCGTTGTACCATAATTACCCTTGTAATATTCGGCATCCACCGAACATTTTTGTTTCAAATTTTGAAAACTTATATTGTTGTCATTAGTTTGAATTTAAATTTTGAATGGTTTCAAATTAGTGCGAGGATGGCAACAGTAATCGGGATGACGTGGCATGATTAGCGTGGGATTACTGTAGCAAGATTATCCGGGCGTTACAATTCTCCTCCACTACAAGAAATCTTGTCCCGAGATTTAAGAGGCGAAAGGGGGGGGGGTTCTGGTTACAAAATTCTAGCAAGTGTTCTCGGTCTTAGTTGCTCTTCTCGAAGTGGTCGATCCATTATATTGATGTCTTCATTTTTCTGCTTCAGGTCATCAAGATGAAGTCGGCATCCTTTCTTCAGGATCTCCATCGTACTTACGACAGAATAAGGGGGGTATTCCGGGAGAAAACGGACCTCGACAAGGTTGACTATCTGGTCGATAACATCAAGGAAGGTGGCGAAAGTAACTCTTGAATTGAAACTAAAAAAAATTATCGAGAGCAAAGTAATGAGGTTTCATGGGAAGTTTCGAGCGAGCAGGCAACCGCTCGATGCTTGAAACAGGGCTTGAAAGGGGCTCAAAGCAATCGGGAATAAGTATTGCGTCCGGTAACAGATTTGATGATCTCTCGGAAGGTGGCTCGTGAATTACATACGAGGCCACACGTGTGGAACAACCTTGGGAAGAGGGGGTGCAGGAGAGTCAGGTTTTCGATCCTGTGGAACTGTGGGTTATGGGCCCACCATGTGGGTTAAAAGTAGGAAGGGCGGTGACACCTTGCACGATCATGTAAGTAAGGCATGTCAGAGGGTAGCCTGCTAGTTATGTCGGCAACAACATCGATACTAATTAAGGGCGAGGGACGAAGAGAACCATTTTCCTGCTCGTTGAACGAGGCGGGCCAATAGGCAAGGTTCTCGTCCATCGGTGGCTACCGAAATGTCATCAACAATACTAACAGGGTCTTGCTGACAGAATTGTACACCGAGGTATATACATAAGCATGAGAATATTACTGCTTAGATCATATAGACCACAAGAAAGGTTAAACCAAATAATGGAAAGGAAAATGTGTCCAAACACATATATCAGGGGTATATCCTTCCCAAGGACAAGCAGAGTATGACATCCTTGGCAGGATATAATGTAGAAAACTCTTTAGGAAAGGGGAGAGAAATTTCATGACATTACCCATGCAACGGTGTTAGGATAAATGATAAGAAAATTTAGCATTGTGCTTCAAATTTTCTTGTTGAAAATCGGAGTACCATTAGACATGCTTCGAGATAGCATTGACATGGTCTTCAAGCAAAGGTCGGACTTTGGATACACAAAGGATTCATCAGGAACAACTTATAGAATAAGTCTTACCATTTCCTCATGGAAGACTAGATAACCTTGCTAAAACTAAACTATAACAATAGGTCCTCCGGCCAGGTGTGCTAGGCATGACTTCACCTTACCGGGTCACATAAAGACCATTGTTATAACTCTTGGGAATATGTTCCAATCATGATATCTGACCGAGATTCAGATCTGATTGGTGTCAGGATAACTCGGACTCGGAATGCTTGAGAAGAAAGGTGCAACACAATTGACGAGACGACATTGTAAGATTCTCGGGAGATGTACTATGGAAGCGAGTTCCGAAACAAGAGTTCATCATTAAAACCAAGGAGAGGATGAAGAGGTGGCTAATGAACTCAGCGACAATTCAGTGAGATTTTCAAAAGATGGATTTCCACACTTATGTGAACAAGGAGATGACATTTGTCGGATCAAATGATATAAGGATGTATGCTCGAGGAAAACATACACAATTAAGCATTGGTTGAAAAGTGCACCCAAAATATGGTCTTAGGTAGCGTGATCAATGTGAGAAAGGTGATTCAACAACCAATGGTCTAAGAATGAAATATCGACCATTAACTTGAAAGCAATAGGGTTGCTAGAAACACGAACAAGTTTGTGTTGAACGGAAGGCAATAAAGTGGTCGATGGTAACACAAATCATCGAGGGCAAGGATGGTACTTCTCATCATGAATTCAATTGATATCCTGGAAGGGGTCAAAATGTTGATGATGATCACGACATACTTGTCGAGGGGTTTCATGAGGATATAATCGATCATCGATGACATCAAGGAAAAGGATGGGTGAAGAGAAAGTTATCAGAACCATGGGTATGAAACATACTCGAAATCAAGTTTGCTATTCAAGGAGAAATGATATGACAAGGAAGATCGACGTGAGATTAGCTCACTGTCGAAATTTGTGCTCCGTGAAGCAGGACCAGGTAGCATAGTTAAAAATTAGCCCAATCTGATAGCCGATCAGGCTAGGATTGACATGCTCGAGTACAAATTCGTGAGTAAAGGAGATTACTAAGAGTTGTTTAATCGTGGTGTGGACCCGATTTAGTTATTGGTGTCCTCGAGTGACTAACAACCCGGAACCAGGAAACATTGGAATCATTGAGGAATAATACTCGATGAAGGCTCATAATAAGCAACATGGTTTGATGGTATTATCAAGATACCAAAGGGCAATACTCGGAGGTAGAGCAAAATAGAGGTTTGACAAGTGCATTGATCTGCAAAAGACAAGTATTTTAACTTGTCCAAGAAAAAGGAATCAAGGAATATCAATATGGCCGAAACCATAGTTGCAAGGGATCCAATTCAAAGACATCGGAAGAATTATCCAATTAATTAAAAGTTTTTCAAGAAGCTTCCATGATAAGTTCCACATCAGGTCCATGGGCATGAACACAAAGTTCAAGGTCGACTCCCACTTCTTCAATGCATGACCTATCATTCACTTCTCATTTCTTTTCGAAATGGCATTAGTTGTTGAAAGTTTTACCTGGTGCAGCACCAGATAAGTATGACCCGTGAAATCTTTTGGGTTCACACGGATTAGGGAAGGCGTAGGTTCAACCCATCAGGGCATCTTAGGAACATATACCACAAACTTCGGAGTAAATAACACAAGCTCGCTAGTAGAGCATGCTTGAGAAAGCAGAGATACAATTTACCAAAGAATTTATATATCTGTGGAAAGGCTCACAAGTTTAATGAATACGAAGGACACTGTCGGATAAAATCCGACAAAAGGGTCTGGTGGTCCACAAGGGATCCGATGTGAGCATCGGTAGTCAACCAGTGGAATAAAGAATGCAAGGAGATCAGATTATAGAAACAACTGACTAACTCAAAGCTCAAATGCAAAGGAATTATTAGTTCCAAGACAAGGGATCAGAAGCAATGTTCTGATTAGGGATGGATAAGTTGAATAGCCTTAGGGGTACAATCGATGGCAACATTTAATTGGTCGAGATCCAGCTCATGTTTAAAATGATGTCTGAGTCAGAAGGATAAATTCCAGGTAACAACTGATGATTGTGTCCATTCACACACATGTTGAATCAAAAGGATCAGAATGACAACCACAAAGGTTTTTAAAGTAAATTGCTAGACCGAAGGAATTAACCGGAATGCAAGTATGCAAGAATTCCAAGAACAACATGATGTTGAGGATTTTTGAAAAATCAAATAGTATTTCGAAGTCTTTTGCGGAACACAGGAACAACTGGGAATGAGTGGATACTCGATAAGTCCGAGGAATTACCCGTAGGGGTATTTCTGCGGCAAGGAACTACAAGGCAGTGGTACAAGGGATTCTTAAAAGTCGGAGAGCAATTCGATGCATCTTGTAACAACAAGAGAAACTTGGAGTAATTGTACAAACAACAAGTGTATGTCGTTATCCATATGGTTATAACAGTAGTAGGGAATTGAAAAGGCAGAGGCCACAAGGGTCTCGGGTATGATCGAAGAGTATCTTCAAAATCTTCTGGTGAAGTAGGCGATCATCTGTAATAAGGGGCTCTCCAGGTGGATGTGATCACGAGATCCTAATGTTAGAGTTAGTAAAACCATTTTAACCCGAGTAGAAAAGAGATAAGAGTCCCAGAGTATAGACGAGGAATAAAAGATCCTAATACCATCCATTGGCGACGTGGGCCCGTAAGCCACACAGCCATGTTAGTAAAAGTTTTGCAACGTCTAGACTCGACTTCGACCAAGGAGTTGGAAGGGGGATTCCTACAGGCAGTCGGCTCCGATACCAACTTGTGACGCCCCCGATTTGACCGTACACTAATCATGCACGCAAATGTGTACAATCAAACTCAAGGACTCACGGGTAGATATCATAACACAACTCTACAAATAAAATAAGTCATACAAGCATCATATTACAAGCCAGGGGCCTCGAGGGCTCGAATACAAGAGCTCGATCATAGACGAGTCAGCGAAAGCAACAATATCTGAGTACAGACATAAGTTAAACAAGTTTACCTTAAGAAGGCTAGCACAAACTGGGATACAGATCGAAAGAGGCGCAGGCCTCCTGCCTGGGATGCTCCTAACTACTCCTGGTCGTCGTCAGCGGGCAACACGTAGTAGTAGGCACCTCCGATGTAGTAGGAGTCGTCGTCGACGGTGGCGTCTGGATCCTGGGCTCCAACATCTGGTTGCGACAACCAGGTAGAAGGGATAGGGGGAAAAGAGGGAGAAGGCAACCGTGAGTACTCATCCAAAGTACTCGCAAGCAAGGAGCTACACTACATATGCATGGGTAAATGTGTAAAGGACCATATCGGTGGACCGAACTGCAGAATGCCAGAATAAGAGAGGGATAGCTAATCCTTTCGAAGACTACGCTTCCGGCAGCCTCCGTCTTGCAGCATGTAGAAGAGAGTAGACTGAAGACCTCCAAGTAGCATCGTATAGCATAATCCTAACCGATGATCCTCCCCTCGTCGCCCTGTGAGAGAGCGATCACCGGTTGTATCTGGCACTTGGAAGGGTGTGTTTTATTAAGTATCCGGTTCTAGTTGTCATAAGGTCAAGGTACAACTCCAAGTCATCCTGTTACCGAAGATCACGGCTATTCGAATAGATTAACTTCCCTGCAGGGGTGCACCACATAACCCAACACGCTCGATCCCATTTGGCCGGACACACTTTCCTGGGTCATGCCCGGCCTCGAAAGATCAACACGTCGCAGCCCTACCTAGGCACAACAGAGAGGTCAGCATGCCGGTCTAAATCCTATGGCGCAGGGGTCTGGGCCCATCGCCCATTGCACACCTGCACGTTGCGAGGGCGGCCAGAAGCAGACCTAGCCTAGCAGGCGTTCCAGTCCAATCCGGCGCGCGCCGCTCAGTCGCTGACGTCACGAACGCTTCAGCTGATACCACGACGTCGAGTGCCCATAACTGTCCCGCGTAGATGGTTAGTGCGTATAGGCCAGTAGCCAGACTCAGATCAAATACCAAGATCTCGTTAAACGTGTTAAGTATCCGCGAACGCCGACCAGGGCCAGGCCCACCTCTCTCCTAGGTAGTCTCAACCTGCCCTGTCGCTCCACCACAAAGTAACAGTCGGGGGCCGTCGGGAACCCAGGCCCACCTCTACCGGGATGGAGCCACCTGCCCCTTCAGCCCCCATCTCCGAACAGTATCATAAATAATGTAACTATGTAAAGTATATAGTAGATGCCCGTGATCACCTCCCGAAGTGATCACGGCCCAGTAGTATAGCATGGCAGAAGGACAAGAGTGTACGGCCACTGATGGAACACTAGCATCCTATACTAAGCAGTAGGATAGTAGGTAATGGTAACAACAGTAGTAGCAAGGACAGGCTATGCATCAGGATAGGAATAACGGAAAGCAGTAACATGCTACACTACTCTAATGCAAGCAGTATAAAGAAGAGTAGGCGATATCTGGTGATCAAAGGGGGGGCTTGCCTGGTTGCTCAGACAAGGAGGGGTCGTCGGTGACGTAGTCGACCACAGGGGCATCAGCATCGTCACGGGGTCTACCGGAGAGAAGAGGGGGGAGAAACAGCAAATACATAGCAAGAAAGTGCTTAACAGGACAACAGGCAAAGCTAGACGTGTTCTAACGCGGTATGAGGTGATACCGGCGAAGGGGGAAAACATTCGGGAAAGTATTCTCGGTGTTTTGCGTTTTCGAATAGGTGGAACGGATGGGAAAAGTTGCATGTTTGCTATGCTAGGGATGTGTGGCGGACGAACGGGTTGCGTATCCGGATTCGTCTCATCGTTCTGAGCAACTTTCATGTACAAAGTATTTTCATCTAAGCTACGGTTTATTTTATATTAATTTTAAAAGATTTAAATCATTTTTAAGATTAATTTAAATATTTAAGTCAACATTATCCAGAACAGTGTTTGCTGACGTCATCATGATCTCAGAATGACATCAGCAGTCAACAGAGGTGTTGACAGGGTCGCTGACGTGTGGGTCCCACTGGTCATTGACTATTTAGCCTAATTAATGATTAACTAATCTAATTACTGTTTAATCAAACTAATTAGTTAATTAGGTTAATCTAATTATGATTAATTAACTTAATTAATTCCTTAATTAATTAATTAATTAAATTATTATTATTTATTTTAATATTATTATTATTATTATTATTTTAATTCTTCTGGGGGTGGGGCCCCCTTGTCAATGGCCCATAGGGGCCTTAGTGGATTCGGGCGCGAGGGCGACGGGCGCCAGCCCGAATGGGCGCACGGGCGTTATCGGGTGCGGGCGCCGAGCACCCGCACGGAGGCGACGGAGGGCGTCGGCGGGGTCGTGCCCACGATGCATCCAGGGAAGGGCGTGTGGGCGTGCGGGGAGGGGAACCACGGCAGCGGCTCGCCGAAGTTGCGTTCCGGTGACCACTTGGTCACCCACGAGCATCAGAAGGACGAGCGCGTTGGCGCGCATCAAGTTGGGCTAGTGGTTGGTGCTGGAGGTGGCCGAAAACAAGGCCGGTGACGAGGTTCGGCGGCGGCGGGCGTGCAGCAGCAATGGGGAGCGGGCACCGTCCATGGCCGGGCTTGGTCAGAGGGGGGTGGGCGCGAGCGCGCGCTGTCGGCCACGGTCGAGCGCGGCCAAGCGCGGTCCAGGGCATGCGGGAGCTCGACGATGGTCGCACACGGAGGCAGGTGGCCGCGGGCGGCTCCGGGGTGGGGTCGAGCGCATCCACGATGCGGCGAGCGCAGCGGTTGATGGCAGCGGGCGGGAGTCGCGGTGCGCGGCAGCGTGCGCGTGCGGAACGGCGCGGCGAGCGCAGGACGAGGACACGGGGCGTGCGCGCGTGCGCGTGGAAGACAGGGGAGGAGAGGGGGAAGCTCACGGGGCGGAGTAAGGACGGGGCAACATGCTCGGTGGAGGTCGGGGAGGTCGACGGGGACGAGCGGCGGAGAGGAGCAGTCCGGTGGGGAAGGGGAAGCAGGCCGGCGAGGGAGCTCCGGTCGCCGGCGCGTCCAGGCGGCGACGGGTGTGCGAGGGAGAAGGGCGAGGGGATCGGGATTCCCCGATCCAGATCCAGCGGGGGGGAGTGGTGCGAGTGGGGGGTGGGGGTAAGTTAGGGTTTGGGTTCGTGGGGGGATAAGGAGAAGTGGGGGGAGGCCGGTTGGGCCTACGGCCGAAAGGGCCGGCCTGCTGGGCCGAAGCCCAGTGGGGCCTTTCTCTCCTTCCATTTTTTGTTTGTTTTCTGTTTTCTTTTATTGTTTCTTTTATGTTTAAATCATTTTAAACCATTTAGTCATTTTATAAAAATGTGTTTGTTGTACCATAATTACCCTTGTAATATTCGGCATCCACCAAACATTTTTGTTTCAAATTTTGAAAACTTTTATTGTTGTCATTAATTTGAATTTGAATTTTGAACGGTTTCGAATTAGTATGAGGATGTCAACAGTAATCGGGATGACGTGGCATGATTAGCATGTGATTACTGTAGCAAGATTATCCGGGCGTTACAAGGAGCTTGCTTGCAAAGAGGGCAAGGACCGCAATTTGGCCATCCACAGCGGCTTAGTCTATCGGCTGTCCAAATCCTGTTTTGTAAGACCAACCAGGCGAAGAACCTGCACTTTTGGGGGGGGGGGCAACCCTTGCACACAGTTGTAAGCATGGTCGAGATGGTAAGACCCTCAAATTGCGCCTTGTAAGCCGAGGACGCAGAGTACACGCCATCAACAGAGAGCTTCCAAGTTATTGAATCGCAAACCTCATCCGCGAGAGTGATGTCAGCGAGCCTTTCCCAAAGCATAACCACTTCCTGGATGTGTGTGAGAGAGATGCCCTGCTGGGTATTAATTTGGGTAATCCAATTGTTGTCTGTCAAGCCTTTCTCACCAAACAAGACTTCTTGCGCAAGAGCTCAAAAATCTTGGGCGCAATATCCATCGGTCTGAGCCCCTCCAACCACGGAGATTCCCGAAACCTGGCCGTGTTTCCGTCCCCAATAGTTACTCTTGTAGCAGTAGCAAACAAATCACGATCTTTGGTGGTGCATGGGGATCCTAGACCAAGCCACGTCCTTGGGGGATCAGCCCATTCATACCAAAGCTAGTGGAGGCGGAGCGCCAAAGCAAACTTCTCAAGGTCGAGAATACCCAGTCCGCCATATCGTTTTGGCTTGCACACCGTCTCCCAGTTTACCTTGCACTTTCCCCCCGAGACCTTGTCACAATCAGCCCAAAGATACGCCCGCCGGATACTGTCAATTTTCTTCTTCACTTCAACCGGCAAATCAAGCGGTGTGAGATGGTAGATGGCAATCGCCGTGAGCACAGACTTGACTAGAACAATGCGACCCGGAGTAGCCACGTGCTTTCCACGCCAAGGTGCAAGTTTTCCCGCAATCCTGTCTTCAAGGTACTGCAAATGGTTTCTCTTAAGCCTCGTGACCGAAAGTGTCAACCCCAAATATCTCATCGGAAATGTGGTCTGGGTCGCGGGGAAGGAATGGAGGACGTCGTCGAGGTCAACATTGTCACATCAAATAGGTGCCATAAGACTCTTTGAACAATTTGTAACAAGACCGGTGACCTCGCCGAAAGATTTTAATGTGGCGCTCAAGAACTGAATGTCTTCTTTGATCGGAGCCATGAAGATAGCTGCATCGTCAGCATAGAGTGAAGCTCGAATAGTTGCTGCTCGTCCACTGATGGGATGTAGAAGGCCTTGGGCAGTAGCTTTGTTGAGGATGTGATGTAGAGGGTCAATGGCAAGCACAAAAAGTAGCGGAGATAGCGGGTCCCCCTGCCAAAGACCACGGCCTTGTTTGAATGGGTCCGTGATGACCCCATTGAGGAGCACTCGCGATGATGCCGAAGAAAGGAGGGCCCAAACCCACTCTCTGAATCTACTTGGGAATCCATGATGCCTCAAGAAATCCATCAAATAGTCCCATCTAACCGAATCA
Organism: Triticum aestivum; assembly: GCF_018294505.1. Lineage (NCBI taxonomy): Eukaryota > Viridiplantae > Streptophyta > Magnoliopsida > Poales > Poaceae > Triticum > Triticum aestivum. The sequence goes on along the minus strand of NC_057812.1, from coordinate 705,166,692 downwards.
AAGGCCTTGCGGATGTCCAGCTTGAAGAGCAACGTTGGAGATTTGTTGCGGTGAAGCCGTCGGGCCAAGTTGCGGACATACAAAAAGTTGTCATGAATGCTTCTCTTTTTGATAAAGGCACTTTGGGCATTAGAGACAAGCTTTGACATATGGGGTGCAAGACGGGAAGCCATCATCTTTGCAACAGTCTTAGCGATGGCATGAATAAGGCTAATGGGCCTAAAATCTGAAATGTCCTCGGCCCCGTCTTTTTTTGGAATGAGCGCTATATTTGCCGAGTTGAGCCAATGAAAGTTGTTGACATGCAGATTTGATAATTGATTGACAACAACCATGATCTCAGGTTTGATGATATCCCAACATTCTTTGAAGAAAGCGCTCGTGAAACCGTCCGGCCCTAGAGCCTTGTCACAAGGCAAAGCAAATATGGCAGCCCTGACTTCCTCTTCCGTGAAGCTCAACCCAAGATCCTGGAGGTCACACTCCATGGGTGGAATAATCTCTTAATTGAAGTCCTTGCTGCGAGTAGAACCTCTCTTATTAATGTTGGCAAAGTGATTTTGGACAATTTCCTTTTTTTGCTCGTGGTTGGTAACCCAACCGTTGTTGTGCTTGAGGCGGTGTATGAAGTTTTTTCTCCTACGATGGTTGACCCGAAGGTGGAAAAAATAGGTGTTTGCATCCCCCTCTTTCAGGTTGGTAATTCGCGAGCTTTGTCTTTTCCTAGATTTCTCGAGCACCGCCAAACTAACCACCTTCCTTTTAAGCCTCCTCCTAATATCTCTCTCGTCTGGACTCAAAGCTCTATTTTCTTACGCAATATCCAATCACAGGATGACATCCAACGCCATGTGTAGTTGCACCTTGTGGTTAGAGAAGATCGTTTTACTCCAGGGCCGCAACCTTTGACTAGTTCTCTTCAGCTTGTGGAAAAGGATTTGGCAAGGCTCCACATGGTTGGACGTTTCATTCCAAGCCTCGTTGACAATCCTCTTGAAGTTAGGCATTTTTGTCCAAAAGTTCTCGAACGGGAAAGACATGGGACGTGGAGGTCCCTTGTTGTTCACGAGGAGCAGAGGACAATGATCAGAAAGAGAGGAAGACAAGGCATGGAGGATGTGGGCGCTGAACTCCAGGTCCCAATCTTCATTGCAGAAGATGTTGGGGAACGTAGTAATTTCAAAAATTTCCTACGCACACGCAAGATCATGGTGATGCATAGCAACGAGAGGGGATAGTGTTGTCTACGTACCCTTGTAGACCGTAAGCGGAAGCGTTTTATCAACGCGGTTGATGTAGTCGTACGTCTTCATGATCCAACCGATCCAAGTACCGAACGCACGGCACCTCCGAGTTCTGCACACGTTCAGCTCGATGACGTCCTCGCCTTTCTCGATCCAGCAAGAGGGGCGAAGTAGTAGATGAGTTCCGGCAGCAGGACGGCGTGGTGACGGTGTTGGTGAAGAACAATCTCCGCAGGGCTTCGCCTAAGCACTACGAAAACTATGACGGAGGATAAACTAGAGGGGACGGGGTTGCCGGCACACGGCTTGGTGTTTCTTGATGTGTCTTGGGTGCTAGACCTACCCCTCTATTTATATGTTGAGCCTTGGGGTCGAAACTTGGAGTAAAAGCCTCCACAAAGTCGGTTTCACCCGAAAGGCAAGAGTCCTTCTCGGACTCCAGGGCCAGACGCCAAGGACCCTGGCGTCTGGCCCCTGGACTCCGCAAAACTTCCTTTTGCGCTTTCCAAAAACCTCGTGGGCTTTCCCCTTTGGCCCAGATAAAGTGTTCTCGTGCCCAAACATTTCGAGAAACATCCGGAACCCCTTCTGATGGATTCCGGAACCTTTCCGGAGATCAAACACTACTATCCACATATCAATCTTTACTTCCGGACCATTCCGGAGTTCCTCGTCATATCCGTGATCTCATCCAAAACTCTGAACAACATTCAGTCACCAACATACATAACTCATAGTACTATATCATCAACGAACGTTAAGCGTGTGGACCCTACGGGTTCGAGAACTATGTAGACATGACCGAGACACCTCTCTGGTCAATAACCAATAGCGGGACCTGGATGCCCATATTGGCTCCTACATATTTTACGAAGATCTTTATCAGTCAGACCGCATAACAACATACATTGTTCCCTTTGTCATCGTATGTTACTTGCCCGAGATTCGATCGTCGATATCTCAATACCTAGTTCAATCTCGTTACCGGCAAGTCTCTTTACTCGTTCCGTAATACACCATTCCGCAACTAACTCATTAGTTGCAATGCTTGCAAGGCTTATAGTGATGTGCATTACCGAGTGGGCCCAGAGGTACCTCTCCGACAATCAGAGTGACAAATCCTCATCTTGAAATACGTCAACCCAACAAGTACCTTTGGAGACACCTGTAGAGCACCTTTATAATCACCCAATTACGTTGTGACGTTTGGTAGCACACAAAGTGTTCCTCCGGTAAATGGGAGTTGCATAATCTCATAGTCATAGGAGTATGTATAAGTCATGAAGAAAGCAATAGCAGAATACTAAACGATCGAGTGCTAAGCTAACGGAATGGGTCAAGTCAATCACATCATTCTCCTAATGATGTGATCCCATTAATCAAATGACAACTCATGTCAATGGATAGGAAACATAACCATCTTTGATCAACGAGCTAGTCAAGTAGAGGCATACTAGTGACACTCTGTTTGTCTATGTATTCACACAAGTATTATGTTTCCGGTTAATACAATTCTAGCATGAATAATAAACATTTATCATGATATAAGGAAATAAATAATAACTTTATTATTGCCTCTAGGGCTTATTTCCTTCAGTCTCCCACTTGCATAGAGTCAATAAGCTAGATTACACAGTAATGATTCTAACACCCATGGAGCCTTGGTGCTGATCATGTTTTGCTCGTGGAAGAGGCTTAGTCAACGGGTCTGCAACATTCAGATCCGTATGTATCATGCAAATTTCTATGTCTCCCACCTGGACTAGATCCCGGATGGAGTTGAAGCCTCTCTTGATGTGCTTGGTTCTCTTCTGAAATCTGGATTCCTTTGCCAAGGCAATTGCACCAGTATTGTCACAAAAGATTTTCATTGGACCCGATGCACTAGGTATGACACCTAGATCGGATATGAACTCCTTCATCCAGACTCCTTCATTTGCTGCTTCCGAAGCAGGTATGTACTCCGCTTCACACGTAGATCCCGCCACGACGCTTTGTTTAGAACTGCACCAACTGACAGCTCCACCGTTCAATGTAAACATGTATCCGGTTTGCGATTTAGAATCGTCTGGATCAGTGTCAAAGCTTGCATCAACGTAACCATTTACGATGAGCTCTTTGTCACCTCCATAAACGAGAAACATATCCTTAGTCCTTTTCAGGTATTTCAGGATGTTCTTGCCCGCTGTCCAGTGATCCACTCCTGGATTACTTTGGTACCTCCCTGCTAAACTTATAGCAAGACACACATCAGGTCTGGTACACAACATTGCATACATGATAGAGCCTATGGCTGAAGCATAGGGACCATCTTTCATCTTCTCTCTATCTTCTGCAGTGGTCGGGCATTGAGTCTTACTCAACTTCACACCTTGTAACACAGGCAAGAACCCTTTCTTTGCTTGATCCATTTTGAACTTCTTCAAAACTTTGTCAAGGTATGTGCTTTGTGAAAGTCCAATTAAGCGTCTTGATCTATCTCTATAGATCTTGATGCCCAATATGTAAGCAGCTTCACCGAGGTCCTTCATTAAAAACTCTTATTCAAGTATCCCTTTATGCTATCCAGAAATTCTATATCATTTCGAATCAGCAATATGTCATCCAAATATAATATCAGAAATGCTACAGAGCTCCCACTCACTTTCTTGTAAATACATGCTTCTCCAAAAGTCTGTATAAAACCAAATGCTTTGATCACACTATCAAAGCATTTATTCCAACTCCGAGAGGCTTGCACTAGTCCATAAATGGATTGCTGGAGCTTGCACACTTTGTTAGCTCCCTTTGGATCGACAAAACCTTCTGGTTGCATCATATACAACTCTTCTTCCAGAAATCCATTCAGGAATGCAGTTTTGACATCCATTTGCCAAATTTCATAATCATAAAATGCGGCAATTGCTAACATGATTCGGACAGACTTAAGCATCGATACGGGTGAGAAGGTCTCATCGTAGTCAATCCCTTGAACTCGTCAAAAACCTTCCGCAACAAGTCAAGCTTCATAGACAGTAACATTACCGTCAGCGTTAGTCTTCTTCTTGAAGATCCATTTATTCTCGATGGCTTGCCGATCATCGGGCAAGTCAACCAAAGTCCACACTTTGTTCTCATACATGGATCCCATCTCAGATTTCATGGCCTCAAGCCATTTTGCGGAATCTGGGCTCACCATCGCTTCTTCATAGTTCATAGGTTCATCATGGTCTAGTAACATAACCTCCAGAACAGGGTTACCGTACCACTCTAGTGCGGATCTTACTCTAGTTGACCTACAAGGTTCGGTAACAACTTGATCTGAAGTTTCATGATCATCATCATTAACTTCCTCACTAATTGGTGTAGACGTCACAGGAACCGGTTTCTGTGATGAACTATTTTCCAATAAGGGAGCAGGTACTATTACCTCATCAAGTTCTACTTTCCTCCCACTCACTTCTTTCGAGAGAAACTCCTTCTCTAGAAAGGATCCAAATTTAGCAACAAAAGTCTTGCCTTCAGATATGTGATAGAAGGTGTACCCAATAGTTTCTTTTGGGTATCCTATGAAGACACATTTCTCCGATTTGGGTTCGAGCTTATCAGGTTGAAGCTTCTTCACATAAGCATCGCAGCCCAAAACTTTAAGAAACGACAACTTTGGTTTCTTGCCAAACCACAGTTCATAAGGCGTCGTCTCAACGGATTTCGATGGAGCCCTATTTAACGTGAATGCAGTCGTCTCTAAAGCATAACCCCAAAATGATAGCGGTAAATCAGTAAGAGACATCATAGGTCGCACCATATCCAGTAAAGTACGATTACGACGTTCGGACACACCATTACGCTGTGGTGTTCCGGGTGGCGTGAGTTGCGAAACTATTCCGCATTGTTTCAAATGAAGACCAAACTGGTAACTCAAATATTCTCCTCCACGATCAGATCGTAGAAACTTTATTTTCTTATTACGATGATTTTCAACTTCATTCTGGTATTCTTTGAACTTTTCAAATATTTCAGACTTATGTTTCATTAAGTAGATATACCCATATCTGCTCAAATCATCTGTGAAGGTGAGAAAATAACGACACCCGCCGCGAGCCTCAACATTCATTGGACCACATACATCTATATGTCTGATTTTCAATAAATCTGTTGCTCGCTCCATAGTTCCGGAGAACGGCGTTTTAGTCATCTTGCCCATGAGGCACGATTCGCAAGTACCAAGTGATTCATAATCAAGTGATTCCAAAAGTCCATCATTATGGAGTTTCTTCATGCGCTTTACATCGATATGACATAAACGGCAGTGCCACAAATAAGTTGCACTATCATTATCAACTCTGCATCTTTTGGCTTCAATATTATGAATATGTGTATCACTACTATCGAGATTTAACAAAAATAGACCACTCTTCAAGGGTGCATGGCCATAAAAGATATTACTCATATAAATAGAACAACATTATTCTTTGATTTAAATGAATAACCGTCTCACATCAAACAAGATCCGGATATAATGTTCATGCTTAACGCTGGCACCAAATAACAATTATTCAGGTCTAAAACTAATCCCGAAGGTAGATGTAGAGGTAGCGTGCCGACCGCGATCACATCAACTTTGGAACCATTTCCCACGCGCGTCGTCACCTTGTCCTTAGCTAATCTTCGCTTAATCCGTAGTCCCTGTTTCGAGTTGCAAATATTAGCAACAAAACCAGTATCAAATACCCAGGTGCAACTGCGAGCATTAGTAAGGTACACATCAATAACATGTATATCACATATACCTTTGTTCACCTTGCCATCCTTTCTTATCTGCCAAATACTTGGAGCAGTTTCGCTTCCAGTGACCAATTTGCTTGCAGTAGAAGCACTCAGTCCCAGGCTTAGGTCCAGATTTAGGTTTCTTCTCTTGAGCAGCAACTTATTTGCTGTTCTTCTTGAAGTTCCCCTTCTTCTTCCCTTTGCCCTTTTTCTTGAAACTGGTGGTCTTATTGACCATCAACACTTGATGCTCCTTTTTGGTTTCTACCTCCGCAGCCTTTAGCATTGCGAAGAGCTCGGGAATTGTCTTATCCATCCCTTGCATGTTATAGTTCATCACGAAGCTCTTGTAGCTTGGTGGCAGTGATTGAAGAATTCCGTCAATGACGCTATCATCCGGAAGATTAACTTCCAGTTGAATCAAGTGATTGTTATACCCAGACGTTCTGAGTATATGCTCACTGACAGAACTATTCTCCTCCATCTTACAGTTGTAGAACTTATTGGAGACATCATATCTCTCAATCCGGGCATTGGCTTGAAATATTAACTTCAACTCCTGGAACATCTCATATGCTCCATGACGTTCAAAACGTCGTTGAAGTCCCGGTTCTAAGCCGTAAAGCATGGCACACTGAACTATCGAGTAGTCATCAGCTTTGCTCTGCCAGACGTTCATAACATCTGGTGTTGCTCCTGCAGCAGGTTTGCACCTAGTGGTGCTTCCAGGACGTAATTCTTCTGTGCAGCAATGAGGATAATCCTCAAGTTATGGACCCAGTCCATGTAATTGCTACCATCATCTTTCAACTTTGCTTTCTCAAGGAACACATTAAAATTCAACGGAACAACAACACGGACCATCTATCTACAATCAACATAGACAAGCAAAATACTATTAGGTACTAAGTTCATGATAAATTTAAGTTCAATTAATCATATTACTTAAGAACTCCCACTTAGGTAGACATCCCTCTAATCCTCTACGTGATCACGTGATCCAAATCAACTAAACCATGTCCGATCATCACATGAGATGGAGTAGTTTCAATGGTGAACATCACTATGTTGATCATATCTACTATATGATTCACGCTCGACCTTTCGGTCTCAGTGTTCCGAGGCCATATCTGCATATGCTAGGCTCGTCAAGTTTAACCTGAGTATTCCGCGTGTGCAGCTGTTTTGCACCCGTTGTATTTGAACGTAGAGCCCATCACACGTGATCATCACGTGGTGTCTCAGCACGAAGAACTTTCACAACGGTGCATACTCAGGGAGAACACTTATACCTTGATAATTTAGTGAGAGATCATCTTATAATGCTACCGTCAATCAAAGCAAGATAAGATGCATAAAAGATAAACATCACATGCAATCAATATAAGTGATATGATATGGCCATCATCATCTTGTGCTTGTGATCTCCATCTTCGAAGCACCGTCATGATCACCATCGTCACCGGAGCGACACCTTGATCTCCATCGTAGCATCGTTGTCGTCTCGCCAACTTATGCTTCTACGACTATCGCTACCGCTTAGTGATAAAGTAAAGCATTACAGGGCGATTGCATTGCATACAATAAAGCGACAACCATGTGGCTCCTGCCAGTTGCCGATAACTCGGTTACAAAACATGATCATCTCATACAATAAAATTTAGCATCATGCCTTGACCATATCACATCACAACATACCCTGCAAAAATAAGTTAGACGTCCTCTACTTTGTTGTTGCAAGTTTTACGTGGCTGCTACGGGCTGAGCAAGAACCGTACTTACCTACGCATCAAAACCACAACGATAGTTCGTCAAGTTAGTGTTGTTTTAACGTTCTCAAGGACCGGGCGTAGCCACACTCGGTTCAACTAAAGTTGGAGAAACTGACACCCGCCAGCCAGCTGTGTGCAAAGCACGTCAGTAGAACCAGTCTCGCGTAAGCGTACGCGTAATGTCGGTCCGGGCCGCTTCATCCAACAATACCGCCGAACCAAAGTATGACATGTGCTGGTAAGGAGTATGACTTGTATCGCCCACAACTCACTTGTGTTCTACTCGTGCATATAACATCAAGGCATAAAACCTAGCTCGGATGCCACTGTTGTGGAACGTAGTAATTTCAAAAATTTCCTACGCACACGCAAGATCATGGTGATGCATAGCAACGAGAGGGGAGAGTGTTGTCTACGTACCCTCGTAGACCGTAAGCGGAAGCATTTTATCAACGCGGTTGATATAGTCGTACGTCTTCACGATCCGACCGATCCAATTACCGAACGCACGACACCTTCAAGTTCTGCACACGTTCAGCTCGATGACGTCCTCGCCTTTCTCGATCCAGCAAGAGGGGCGTAGTAATAGATGAGTTCTGGCAGCACGACGGCATGGTGACGGTGTTGGTGAAGAACAATCTCCGCAGGGCTTCGCCTAAGCACTACGAAAACTATGATGGAGGATAAACTAGAGGGGACGGGGTTGCCGGCACACGGCTTGGTGTTTCTTGATGTGTCTTGGGTGCTAGCCCTACCCCTCTATTTATATGTTGAGCCTTGGGGTCGAGACTTGGAATAAAAGCCTCCACAAAGTCGGTTTCACCCGAAAGGCAAGAGTCCTTCCCAGACTCCAGGGCCAGACGCCAGGGTTCCCGGCGTCTGGACCCAGACGCCAGGGACCCTGACGTCTGTCCCCTGGACTCCGCAAAACTTCCTTTTGCGCTTTCCAAAAACCTCGTGGGCTTTCCCCTTTGGCCCAGATAAAGTGTTCTCGTGCCCAAACATTTCGGGAAACATCCGGAACCCCTTCCGATGGATTCCGGAACCTTTCCGGAGATCAAACACTACTATCCACATATCAATCTTTACTTCCGAACCATTCCGGAGTTCCTCGTCATATCCGTGATCTCATTCAAAACTCCGAACAACATTCGGTCACCAACATACATAACTCATAGTACTATATCGTCAACGAACGTTAAGCGTGCGGACCCTATGGGTTCGAGAACTATGTAGACATGACCGATACACCTCTCTGGTCAATAACCAATAGCGGGACCTGGATGCCCATATTGGCTCCTACATATTCTACGAAGATCTTTATCGGTCAGACCGCATAACAACATACGTTGTTCCCTTTGTCATCGGTATGTTACTTGCCCGAGATCCGATCGTCGGTATCTCAATACCTATTTCAATCTCGTTACCGGCAAGTCTCTTTACTCGTTCCGTAATACATCATCCCGCAACTAACTCATTAGTTGCAATGCTTGTAAGGCTTATAGTGATGTGCATTACCGAGTGGGCCCAGAGATACCTCTCCGACAATCGGAGTGACAAATCCTAATCTCGAAATATGCCAACCCAACAAGTACCTTTGGAGACACCTGTAGAGCACCTTTATAATCACCCAGTTACGTTTGACATTTGGTAGCACACAAAGTGTTCCTCCGGTAAACGGGAGTTGCATAATCTCATAGTCATAGGAACATGTATAAGTCATGAAGAAAGCAATAGCAGAATACTAAACGATCGAGTGCTAAGCTAACGGAATGGGTCAAGTCAATCACATCATTCTCCTAATGATGTGATCCCGTTAATCAAATGACAACTCATGTCAATGGCTAGGAAACATAACCATCTTTGATCAACGAGCTAGTCAAGTAGAGGCATACTAGTGACACTCTGTTTGTCTATGTATTCACACAAGTATTATGTTTCCGGTTAATACAATTCTAGCATGAATAATAAACATTTATCATGATATAAGGAAATAAGTAATAACTTTATTATTGTCTCTAGGGCATATTTCCTTCAGAAGACACTATCAAGCTTGCTCATAGTTGGGTCGGATCGCTCGTTGCTCCAAGTAAATCTTCTGTTTTATAGATGAATCTCCTTGAGCTCACAAGAGTGAAGCGCATTACGGAACCGTACAAGACGGCTACGATCAACATTGGTACGGTTTTTGTCGCAAGCACGGTAGATTTGGTTGAAATCACCAAGAAGGAGCCATTTAGTTCCAGCCGGAGGTTTTTGACTGGCAATCTCTTGGAAGAAAGCGTCCTTCAAGTTGCTTCTAGTTGGGCCGTACACAGTGGTGAGCTTGAACAAAGTATCTGAGTTGAGCAAGGTCACGTTGGCAGACAAGAAGAAGGCACCAGAGATTACATTGTCCACCTTGACAGAATTTTCATCCCAAAGCAAAAGGATTCCTCCCTTTGTTCCATTTGCAAGGAGTTCCACGGAGTTTTTGATTCTCTGACCTCCCAGGAAAGCAGCGACAAATGGATCAACAATAGTAAGCTTAGTCTCTTGTAGACAAACAAGGTCACATGGCGTGAATGAGATCGTTTCATGTACAGTAGCCCGGCGATCCGGACAATTCAGACCACGAACGTTCCAGTTGAGGATTGAAAGCTTGTGTTCATTCATTGCAGACTAGAGTCACTTCAGGGGAGAAATACAGAACATTCATCATCAGTCTCGGCAGGGCCGGAGACAGCAGCAGCCAATCACAACAGCTACAAACAGGTGTTACAGCAGCGTTACAAAGAACTACAGGGGTATAGCAATTGTTTCCGATCATCATCAAAACCGAGTACATCAGATGGGAGGGAAGCAACATCTTCATGCCATCACAGTGGCATCATCGTTCCCCTGCGCTTGCAGGTTAGGTCCATCTTCACCACCATGCGCTACCAGTGCGTCCTCGACTGCTGTCGCAAGGTCGCAATCCAAGTTGAACAGAGCACGTAGAGCAGCGATGGCAAGCTCCGGCAACTGGCCTCGAAACAGATCAACATACTGGGAAATAGCATTCTCTGTGATCAGTTGGCCTTCTTCAACTATACCTAGGCGTTGGCATAGCAGCTTCTCAGCCAACTGGGCAATCGGCAAGTCTCGTTTCTTGGCCCTGAGGCGTGGGCTGGAGCGGCTCAGGTTGAAGCTTGTGACGCCTGCAAGCGTCTTTCTCCTGGCAGTAGGCGCCTTTGGCGGGGTGGAGTTGGGCGTCGGGTGCAGCGCCGGCGGCCGCGGCACAAAGATCGGCGTGCGTGTCGGGCTGCCCGAGGATGGAGACCCTTCTAAAGTACAGGTCGCCAAGAGCTTGGCAGCAGGACCAGTGGAGGCGACTTGTTGGTGCAGCGGCGTGAGGGAGCCTGACGAGGAAGCCGGCTAGTGGAGCGGTGTGAGGGGACTTGGAGTCGGCGAAGTTGGGCGCGGCAGCAGACGAGGCGGCAACCGAGCAGGCCAGTCCGGTGGCGTGTCTTCCGGTGAGACCTACAAGTCCAGGCACGGTGCCACGCGGTGTAGCTAGTCAGGGGCAGCAGGGGAGGGTCGTAGCTTGATGATGTCTCGGTGGGTAGTGCGGGGCGAAGGTGGCGACGATCTTTCGTGGTTCTCATGGGCCGGGGAAGGTCGCAGCACAATGATGTCTTGTTGTGTGGTGCAGGGGGAAGGAGGCGGTGATCCTCCGTGGCTCTCCTCGCTGCACGGGCTGGCAGACCTTGCTCTCGGGCGCGTGCACCTCGCCGGCCTGTCAGCAAGGCGGTCGCGGGACCTTCTGCCCGAAGCCGGGATGACGGCACCGTCACGGAGGCGTTGCACAGAGTCACTGTTGATTTTCTGGACGTCGAGGATTGGGAGCTCCAGGCCACGATGCTTGCCATCCTCTTGGTGGCCACGGTTGTCATGGTCTTCTCAGTGCCGCGAGCCCCGGCCTTGATCATTAGCATCCCGAGAGGGAGCTCTGGAGGGTTGGCGATCATCATGCCCACGTCCCCAGTCGGACCCGCCGTCCCGGACACGGGCATCTTCCCGTCGGTCTCGAACTCCATGGTTCGGCCACGGCTGCGAACGCGGGCAGCACGAAAATCCTGCAGCAGCATTCGTTGGGGACGGCAGCAACGATGGTGATGGCGGGAGACGGTCTTGCGAGGGTGGTTTCGACTTGCTGGCGCACTGGCGTGCACGGTGTCCGCTCGACAGATCAGACACTTGAAGGGATCACGACAGTCAATTTTGCAGTGTCCCCGTTCCAGGCAGCGAAGGCAGGCCCTACGGTGGTGCTTGACAAATTTTCTGCCTGATGGAGAGAAATACGAAGGCGAGGGTGTTCGTCTTGGATGGCGCTGGCTGGGAGACAGGGGTCTCCACCAATACGGAGCTCTGACTAGCTTCCAACCCTCCTCTGAGCTGGCTGGCATACCCGGTGGCTCGATAGGAGATGAGCGCGGCGATGCAGAGTTGGAAGGAGCGGGCGTCCACGCCCCACGCCGACCGGCGCTTGAGGTTGCAGACAACGACGTCTTGAGGCAAGACCGGGGAGCGCCATGAATCATCTTAAGGGGCGCAGGATGCACCAGATCTTAAGCAGCAGCAAAGGAGACCTTCCGGGTTGGACCTGATGCATCGAAAGTAGCAACCGCAGGGTGGATCTTCGGGGAAGGATCCCTGGATAGATGAAGAGCCTGAGGCCCTCCCGAGCAAATCTTGGTGTGGGGGGGGGGGGGGGGGGGGGGGGGGGGGGGGGGGGGACTTGGCGTTGCAGGGGAAGAGGCGCGGCTGGGCATGGAGGGGCGCAGCGGCGGCGGTGTCGGTGGCTGGAGCGGCGGCATCATTTGCTCAGAGCATCTCCAACAGGTGCCCAAAAAGAGCTTCGCGTACTAAAAACTTATTTTTTTGGGCGCCCAACAGCTCCAGAAGAAGCTATAGCGCTAAAAAGTTTTAGGCGCGCGCTGAAAAACGCTATTGCGCGCAGCATATTTTGGGCTCCGGATTGGGCGCGCTTCACAAATTGCACTGTCTGCTTTTTGGGCGTCTGCTAAAGCAATATTGGTCCCGGCGCACTAAAAGTGCTAAAGTGGCGCGCTATAATTTTTATTGGGCGCGAGATTTTTGTGCGGCCGTTGGAGATGCTATGAGAGAAGTTATTGTGTTACGTACACCTTTTTTTCTCAACAACCGTGGAGTATATTTGTTAGAGTTATTATGATCTCGTTGATGATGACACAGTACACGCTGATTGCAACCAATAAAGCATTTGCATTATATTGAAAATGAATGAGTGTCCCTAATTTTTTTTTTGAAGGTTTATTAGTAGGAAACAAGTTGGTGCGTAGGCCGCGCCCATAACATCACCAGCGCGCCACTGCTTTGCTTGCTCCCTCAGCGCAGAGTGCCTGACGAACAAATGTTACAAAGAACAGGAAACAAATAGATTCAGAGTTAACCATTCCATATTAAATATTACAAACGATGGGAATCAAACAGTCTTGAGCAGGTTTATCATGCATTCAACAGTGTTACAAATCAATACTGTACATCAATGTTGGGGATATCGCTTATCGAGAACTTATCAGCCGACCATGATAAGGAGTAAATCGGCCAGTTTATCGGCATATCGGTCGATTTATCGCCATATTGGTTGATTTTTCGGCCGATTTATCTTATCGGCCAGACAACGGTAAGCGATAAATCGGCCGATTTATCGGAATATCAGAAGATATCTTCAACAGTGCTGTACATAGGAAGCAGATCAAACTAGTGTTCGTCAGTCTGCCAATGTTTGGAAAATCCAAGTCTGCCTTGCTGACTACACGGCGCAAGTAGACGACGTTCATCATAACTTCACCGCTGGAAAACACCGACCAAAATCAACCACCTGCATGTGGTAAAGCTTGGTAAAAGCATCTGGTACAGTTAGCTTGTGAAATGCAGGCACCATGAAAGCAAAATAACGCAGATGCTTCAGCTGACCAATAGAATCCGGGAATGAGAATGTAGCAAGGCCAGATTCATCAATACATATTTTCATATTCAGTAGCCACAGTTTTCGCAGCCCCGTCAACATAGTGAACATACTCGCCAAGATTTCCCCCTCGTTAGAGTTATGGATGAAAATCCTTTTCATAATTAGTTCAAAAAATGTTCTCGTTTTTTAAAATTGTTCACATTTTCACAAAGATGACTATGAAACTTAAGAAAACATTCCCAGTTTTCTAGTAAAAAATATACTTGCTTAAAAAATATTACAAATATGCTCCTGAAATTTTAAAAGATGTTCATGTTTCCAAAATATATTTAATGTTTTTAAATACGCCCACACTTTAAAATATTGAAAATTTCATAAAAGGTACTTCCTCTGTAAACTAATATAAGAGTGTTTAGATTACTAAAATAGTGATCTAAACACTCTTATATTAGTTTACGGAGGAAGTACATGTTTCAAAAAAATGCCGCAGCAACTTTATTTTTTTGTGTGTTTTCAATAAATGTTCCTGAAATTTTCTAAAAATGATTATAATTTAAAAAATGTTCGTTTTTTGAAAATATGTGAATGAAACTAGCATCGGGAGAATATTCCAACCAAATATTACTGGTCCAACAAAGCTAGTCTGAATTATCTCTCTTTCTCTGTCTCAAAAAAGAAAAGAAAACAAGCTAGTAGAAAGAAAGAAGTGATGGGGGCCCAGCCCAGCTCAGCCCAACCCAATGAACGAGTTTTCTTTTGAGGGGTTCCCAATTAATTAAGAACAGTAAAACTGAGCTTAATCCCTGCTCTCTCATGAACTAGGCATTTCTGGCCGTTTGATTTCGTTTGTTAAACGTTCCTGGTCGTTCGATCCAAAGTTAGTGCTAAGTTAGCAGCAAACTGGGCCTAACGTCGCTTGGGCAGCTACTCCCGTAGCTATTTTGGACTCCTGTGGTTAACTGGGCCACTTTTCCTGCTCGGCCCAAGGCAGCAAAGGCCCTAGCGACGGTGAGTGGTCCGGCGGTCAGCCCCGGTGGTAGAGTTCGATGTCCACGGTTGTCTGCTTAATTGACGAGTCCACGAAGGTACGGAAAGCTCGGGGCGCCCCGCCTACCCTGCCCTGGCGCTCGTGTATCGCCTCGCATTGTTCGTGCATTCTTCAAAGTTTGCCATGTTCCCCCAGGTTTGAAAGGTGTAGTGAATTCCAATTTATGTGTGTTGTTTTTGCTATATTTGCAGAGCTACTTGGGATTGCACACAATGTGATGTTGGCCAGTTATGTACATGCTCTGTGTCAGGTTCTCCCCTCTTCTTCCCCTGGTAGTAACGCAGTACCATCTAGGAGCTATGCTGCTCCGGTAGTTCGCCCCTTGATGTTCAACTTTGTTGCATATTTCCCTTCCCCACTACAATCCCTTCGAGCTCAATGTTTGTACTGATGCTAATTTCTGCTCTTAATTTGTTGCAGTTATTGACGCCCAAGTGCTCGGGACTGGTTCTGGCTTGTTTAACAAATTTCTCGGGGTGTTTCTGGGGTTTTTTTGTTCATGAATTCTGAAACCTGGGATCCCAATGGCTGCTGGCAGGTTAGTTAAGTGGAATGTCATATTACATAACCCTAGCAGTACACCCTTCCTTTCCCAATCTCGGACAAACCTAGCCGCACCAGTGAAGGCAGAGCGAGTAGTTGGGCAGCGGCAACGGTGAATCATCCACCTCCCAGCGGTGTTGATCATCGCAGTGGCGACCTCGCGCGCTCCCTTCCCGACCTTAACCTTGAAGAACAGCTTCCCCTACATCGCTTTCGTGTTCATGTATGATTTCCTTCTTTCAATAAACAATCACCCCTGATGCCATCTCGATCTCAAATTTGCACAGGTGTTGCTATATTGGATGTGGTAAATTGATTTGGTCAGATCTTGGAGATAGGAAGGGGGAGAGGTTGTGGCGGCGGGCAAACACAACTGACAGAGGTTACTCGAGTATGTTTTTAAGTTATCCCTATACTAGATCAGTTAGATGAGGTCGAAGAGAACCTTGCAGATTCGTATTCATCACTCCAAAAGTTGTACTTACTTGAATATTGATTCTTAGTTTTTCATGTGCAAGGCATGGTGCTCTCCGCTGGTTCTACACTTCTACTTCTACTCCCTGGTTGAACAAGCTCCTGATCCATGTTGCAAGACAAGTAGAAGTGTCTTTTTACCTGACAGGTAGAACCGATTTTTTCTTGCCTCCTTCTCAATTTATTATTTTTGGACAAGCACACCAGTTCAAGATTCGTGCAGTAAAAATTTAGTGTCTCTCGGACTACATGGTCCTGTTATAAAGCCTACCTTTATTAGCACCTGATCACTTGCATACGACTGAAACTACTATCGTTAGCAAATATTTTTAGGTATCATTGTCATGCAGTATGAAAGAATTGGAACGAACAGATGAGGTTAACTATATTTCCAATATGTTACTTACTGATAAAAAATACGGACACACTAAATGGCATTTGCCGCTAATCGTGCGAGTGTCAGTATGACATATTTTATGCTTCACTAGGTATCTCTCAACTATGTAAAATCGGATAAATTTCCCTAAAACAAGAAAAATCACGTGATTATGCCGGTACTAATTTACTTATTTTAATATTCTGCCTATCTTGAGGTAAGTATCTAATTTTACCCCACCAATAGCGTGCACATGGGTATAGGGGCACTTACACATGCACACGCATACACTGAGACTCAATTACATTAGAATTGGTCTACATTTTTTTTTGCCTAGCTTCAAAGATGTAGCAAAGACACGTAAGTAATAGTGATTGACAATTTTCAATTATTGTGATTTTAGGTAAGTATCAAAGGTGAGGTGTATTTGGTACTAAGTTTATGCCCATATTCAGTAAGAGAAAATCTTGTTGAGTTTCACCATTATTATGTAACTTTATAGATGAGCTATTTTATTTGTACCAAGTAGATACATCTGCAGTTAATAGTCCACCATATGACGCTTCAGTTCATCGCTGTTTGGTTCATTATTATTTTTTCTATTACTTTGTGGAAGAATAAAGAATGCCTAATGGATTTCCCCTATTTTATTCACCTCTTTACAGACTAGGTGCTAATGGATTTTGTGTGTTCCAAAGGCAATTGGTTGGGTTCAGTTCAATTCCTAGAAATGACAGGAGAGATGCAAGTCCATCAGATTGTGCACTGCAAGGTTTGCTTCTTATGCTCGGTGCAGATGTGATGTAGTTAGAGATTAGTTATGTGCATCAGCGTTTGTACATTTTTTAAAATGGCTTGCTTTCTACTGTATTCCATTTGACATGAGAATAAATATAAAAGCAGATTTTCAGCCTTCTATCACAATTCTCATTGCAATGTTTATCAGAATGGCACATGTTCCTATTTGGGGATATTTTGAAAGACCAATCTTACTGCTTGTAAAACCGTACTATGTCCCTGCTCTGGCAAACTGACGATGAGTATGATGCTACAGCTTCTATATTTCACCAAACAGTAATTGTGTGTTTTATATTGAACTGGACATTGTAATAGGTTGTATTCTTTCTCTTTGGAGTTTGTCTTTGCTGCCACGTCTAAACTTGACCTGTCCATGTGTGGCAATTATACCGTGTGATTAAAACACTATTTTGCATACAATTGCGCCAATCACTAACATTATGACGCTAAAATGGACGGGCGCAGCAACGCGCGCCTTTCATGATCTAGTGAAGGAGTATGATGGAAGAGGCCGGTCCGGAGACGAGGCCCGACTCTGACCCGAGTGTTCGCATGGAAATATATATACGCCAGCTGCCGCCGCCTTCTCTGGTTTTCGTTGAGAAGAAGATCCAGCGAGAGAGACAGAGAAATCCAGCAAACCCTAAACCAACCAGGAGAAGGAGAGAAGCGGAGCGGATCCGGCGATGGGTTTCCCCTTGACCCCGTTCTAGACGGAGAAGGAGGAGGCGCCGGTCCTCAAGGCCAAGGCGAAGAAGGCCAAGCCGGAGGACGCGATGATCAAGGCCGAGGTGGAGGCCATGACGATCACGACGGAGGAGGGGCTCATCAAGTTCATGGAGCTGCTGGAGAAGGAGGCGGCGTTCCTCAAGGCCAAGGCGGAGGCGGAGAAGGAGGCTGGGTGCGGCTCCAAGAGGAAGGTGGAGTTGGAGCGGGACGAGGAGGGGGCGGCGTTCGTGGCGCGGATGGAGGCCTTGAGGCTGTTGTACGGGGATGAGGACGTGTCGGACGGCTACAACTCGCAGGACGACGACCCGGACACGACCTTCGACGATGTCATGGCGCAGTTGGAGCGGCAAATCCAGGCCAACAACGCTCGCTGGCCTTTCTTAGTTGGTGGGGGCCAAATCCCCTGAAGATGCTGATGGCGTGAGAAGCTGACAAGGAGCTTCACCAATGCTATTACATGTAACGTCCGTGTATGTCTATATATATGTGGAGTATATACAAAATTACAGATAGATATAGTAATCTTGTTACGTAGCCCACAATAATTTTCAGACCAATTAATGATAAGATGATGAAACTGAACCGTGCTCTAAGAACCCGACTGGAAATTTCCTACTACCTTCATGGCCTACTGTGCCACGTTATTTTTAATTTGGAGCCCGAGGACGTAGCCTCAAAATCAGATAAAGATGTCTCCCACAAAGATATGTTGTTTTATACCAGTCCCAAGCTGATACTCCTGAGCTTCCAGACTAGTATTATGCAAGTTGATTATCAGATAACCTTGTTACAAAGCAAGCCCGGAAGAGGCGCTATGTATGCTTTTGTTCATTCTGAAATAGGGTTGAGGCTCATTTAGCTTTGTTCCAGAGACATTCTGATTTTGTTTTTTTTACTATAGCTGGACTTAGTGGTACAGTGTTTGCTGTTCTTAAGAGGCCTGAAATATTTTCCATTATTTGTCTATTCCATGCACGCGGAGAGCACTGAGCTTGAGATGAGGACACCGTGACAAAAGTTGCTATTTTGTATTCAGCGGTGTGCTGTTAAAGCAAGAGGATTGTAGTTTCACTTGCCATCAGTACCCACTCAAGGCCTAGGTGAGATGGATGGTTGATTTCCTGTTACTATCACCATGACAGACGACATGTCGATTTCTGGTGTACATGAACACTGCTACTCTTGCTGTTTGTTCGTAAGAAAAGAAAAAGAAGAATACATTGTTCGCCAGAAACAATGAGCCTGCATTCAGCTAATTACTTCAGCATTGTGAAACAACTGAAAGTGACGAGGAAAAGAAAAACCAAGAAACATGACGAGTGAATTTTAGCGCTGCTGCTTGGTGACAGTTACGTAACTGATGCTTATGATCAGTGGAGTGGTAGATGGGGAGTATCTTATTGCAGAAGATGCACCTAGTCGTCTGTGTAGCAAGTTGATCAATAGATGTGTAAACCACACCTGCATTTTGAATACAAATTTCTCTTGACATTCAGCACAACATGTACATGACACTTTCAGTAGTGGAGGCTGTTACTGTCAGTCATAAGCTTTTTTTTTTGAAGCGCCCAGCAATTGCTGGTTTTCTCATTATGATAGGTAGGGAGAAATAATTACACGGCTGCGAGGGCAGTCATAAGGATGAAAAGAAAGAGAAGTTAAGAGACTATAAGCTATGAAAACAGTTCTGGGTTACATTTCACGGCGGGTCCCCGAAGGGAGATAGCAAGCAGGTCCCTCCCGCAAGCCTCCAGGCTTCAACGGATCGGCGGATTTTTTGGATGATCATTGCCGTGCTCTCGCTCTTCTTTTTGAAGATCCGATTGTTCCTCTCAAGCCACAGCTCCCAGGCAGAATCAGTAGTGATACGGCCAGAGCGAATGTGACTGTTCTCAATGTTCTTGAAACTTTTCCACATGTCAATGGTTTAGAGGCCAGAGATGTTTACGTAGCAAAATACATTAGATTTGATGAGAACTACGAGGAGGAGGTTGCAACTCTAGCTGAAGATATGTGCATGCATGTTGATGCCTTGCATGG
This sequence comes from Triticum aestivum, assembly GCF_018294505.1. Classification (NCBI taxonomy): domain Eukaryota; kingdom Viridiplantae; phylum Streptophyta; class Magnoliopsida; order Poales; family Poaceae; genus Triticum; species Triticum aestivum. The sequence goes on along the minus strand of NC_057812.1, from coordinate 705,146,945 downwards.
CTCAGGTTCAAATCAAGGAAAGAAGGATCAGCTGGATGTATGCTTGTTGGTTAGCCGGAGAAACAAATCACAAGACTCCCACACGTACAAATACTATTTTGGAGGGCTCAGTTTGCATGCTATTGGTGTACGTCAAGATTCCTATTTTTTATTAGATGATCAAGGAGTTAAGGGAAAGGGTGCAGATTTACTATTTCTGTTCTTGCCACGCAAAGAGATGTTCATGGAAGGCGCATGCGTGGGATGCATGGAGTCTATTAACCTTGAAGGAAATTGGCTGGGGCCCACCTACCATGCAAGCAAAAATATGGCGCACCCAATTCTACGGAGACAATCAGTTTGTTAGTTATAGATAGGGACGACGCTACGCGTCCGCCGGCAGATTATTTTCAAAGATCCGCCACCTTCACAGCCGTTTGATCTGGCGTATTCATCAGCCCAGCTCTTTCCTCACAATTGCAACAAATGCAGTGTTGCGGAACCGTTTGCATATATCTCTTGTTGCGGAAACTTTTTCAATGGAGATTTTGTTGTAGATTTTTTGTAGCATTAACTTTTTTGAAACATGTGTGTCGTTGCGGACGGACTTCTGCAACACAGATGATGTTGCAGAATTTTTTTCTCATCTTAATGTTTTTGTAACATGGACGTTGTTGCGGGATGACTTCTGCAACCCAGATGATGTTGCAGAAAAATGGCAAAGGCACGCGTCCAGGGACGTAGGTCTTGGGCGGCTGATAGAGGCTGCATGTCGTCCGCTTAAACTTGTATCTGACGGCTACGCGTGTGGCGTAACTATAGTCATGATCAGTCGGGTGATTCTAAATGTTGTCCCTCTTGCAACAAGGCCTTTGTTGCAAAACATTATATTCTCTAATTTTCTGCAACAAAACCCTTGTTACAAAACCTTTTCTTCTCTAATCTCCTGCAGCAAGACCCATGCTGCACAACCTCTTCTTCTCTATTTTTCTGCAACAAGACCCTTGTTGCAAAAATTGCAACAACATCTCTGCCTCACCTAATTTTCTGCAACAAGGCGCATGTTGCAAAAATTGTAACACATCTCCAGTTGCGTCGCGCACTCGTGCAGTCATCGTTCGCTGCCACCATTCTGCAACGATGATGTTGTTGCAAGAAAAGATGAGGGAGGGAGACGTGCGAGATCAAGCAGGACACGTGTCAAGCAAGGGAGGTGACAGACGCCCCACGCTACATTTGCTGATCTGAAAAGATGTGGCCAGGAGTAATCCAAAGAAAAGATAAGGTCATAAGGCAGCACCCAAAGCGGTGCGCTGGTCCACTTGGACACGCGTTGCGTGGGAGGCGGCGGATGGATGAAAGAAAATCCGCCGGTTGATGTTGAGAGTTTTCCTATAGATAGAGATAGAAGTAAATAAATTGCTGAGATGTAAAAGGCAAGTATTTTTTCTTAGTTAGCAAAGTCCAGATTTCTTTCAATCGATTGTTTTCCTTTTTATTTTATGCGTGAGTTTGGTTACTTAACAGCCAAGTTTTAGGAGGCCGGCTAATATATAAAGCTAGGTGCACCGTTGTAAAAGACAGGTTATTTTTATATGAAATGGAAATGTGTTTTCGAGGGTAGAAACCCGTGTCAAGTTTTTGATGTAACTTTAGAAAACCTCTTTGTTGCGATTTTTCTGCAAGGAAATTGTTTTGCGCGTGAGGTGCCGTCGTACAGATTGTTTCTCTCGTGCCGAGCTGCAAGGTTCAAATCCTCCACTTCGTGTACATCGTGTGCGCAGGCGAGAGGTTACTACTACTGGTGGTGGTGGTGTGTCGTGAAAGATCGGGCCGCAACAACAGATTGGATCTCGCCACGAGGTTCGGTTCACATCAAGTAGCGATTTGGTGCCCTTGACGTTTTCAGGTGTTGTGGCCACCACGATCGCTTCCCAGTAGGATGTGGAGTCGTCGTGGACTGCCCATGTAGAAGGATTCAGGGCAGCGCATCCTTTCCAGTGGCTTGCCGATCACCATACCTCCTTGGTCACAGTGCATTGCCAGATCAAATGAGTCGACGTTTCAAGGTTTCTGATGCAGAATGGGCAAAAGTATTCGTTCGGCCACCCTCTGCGTTGGAGTTTGTCCGCACACCACACCCTATCTAGCAACAGGAGCCAGGTGAAGAACTTGCACCGAGGGGGTGCCCAGGCTTTCCAGAATAGTCTTGTGAAATTTGTGGTAATTCGGCCATAGAATTGCAGACGATAAGCCGATGCAGCGGTGTAACAGCCGGATTCAGAGAAGCGCCATGTGATGATGTCCTCCAGGTTTGGTGTCAGTAGGGTGTTGTTATTTTGGATGAGGTTCCAAAGCACTAGGAATTCTGAAAAAAATAGTAGCTGAGAGTGGCAGTGTTCTGATATCCTGGATCCATCTGTGCTCATGGAGTGCTTCCTTTACGCTTCTGTTTTTGTGTCTGGATCTGGCGTATAAGGTCGGGGCAATGACTCGTAGGGGAGAAGATCCTGTCCATGACGATTCCCAGAATAGCGTCGCCATTACCAATAGAAACCCTGGTGGCCATGGCAAAAAGGTCATGGTCCAGCTCATCGCACGGCAAGGTTGAGTCCTTCCAGGGCCGTTGCGGTTGTGCCCAGGAGAGCCATAACCATCCGAGGCGCAGCGCTCTGGCAAATTTCTCGGTGTCCTGCACACCAAGTCCACCTAAGTCTATAGGGGTGCAGACAGTTGGCCAGTTGACTTTGTATTTGCCACCTGTGAGGCTACCCTCGTTTGCCCAAAGGAATTTCCTACAGATTTTGTTAATGTCCTTGAAGATTCAGCAGGTGGTTTGATGGCCGTGAGAGCAAAGACCGGCATTGCTGAGATGACTGCTCGGACCAGCGCACGCCCCCACCATGTTCAGTAGCTTTCCTTTCCAACCAGCAAGTTTTGCCCTAATCCGATCGAAGATGAACTGTAGGTGTACTTTCTTTAGCCTACCAAGTGTGATGGGAAGTCCTAGATATGTGATCGGGAAGCCCACTCTCGATCTCGCGAAGCCGTCCAAAATCTCGTCTAGGTTTAAGCCATTGCATCGGATCGGTGCCACTGTTGACTTGGTGGGGTTTATCATCATCCCTGAGGCCCTACCAAAGGATTCAAGAATGTCTAACAGGCAGAGCACTTCCTCTTTACATGGGTTTGAGAAGAAGATCGCGTCGTCCGCGTAGAGGCTCAGTCTCATTTTTGTTTCCCTGCCCGGCAGCGGTGTTAGATGGCCTAGTTCTGCAGCTTTCTCCAAGAGGCGTGCTACCTCTTGAGCTTGCATTGGTTTTCCCCGAAGAGGAGAGGATGATGCAGCAGAGTAGCGTAAGTATTTCCCTCAGTTTTTGAGAACCAAGGTATCAATCCAGTAGGAGGCCACGCTCAAGTCCCTCGTACCTGCACAAATCGATAGCAACTCGCAACCAACGCGATTAGGGTTGTCAATCCCTTCACGGTCACTTACGAGAGTGAGAACTGATAGATAATGTTTTTGGTATTTTTGGTATAGAGATGCAAAGTGAAAAGTAAAAGGCAAAGTAAAAAGCAAAGCAAGATTAAAGTGATGGAGATTGATATGATGAGGATAGACCCGGGGGCCATAGGTTTCACTAGTGGCTTCTCTCAAGAGCATAAGTATTCTACGGTGGGTGAACGAATTACTGTTGAGCAATTAACAGAATTGAGCATAGTTATGAGAATATCTAGGGTATGATCATGTATATAGGCATCACGTCCGTGACAAGTAGACCGAAACGATTCTGCATCTACTACTATTACTCCACTCATCGCCCGCTATCCAGCATGCATCTAGAGTATTAAGTTAGAAACAGAGTAACGCTTTAAGCAAGATGACATGATGTAGAGAGATAAATTCATGAAATATGAAATAAACCCCATCTTGTTATCCTCGATGGCAACGATGCAATACGTGCCTTGCTGCCCCTTCTGTCACTGGGAAAGGACACTGCAAGATCGAACCCAGAGCTAAGCACTTCTCCCATGGCAAGGAAAACCAATCTAGTAGGCCAAACCAAACTGATAATTCGAAGAGACTTGCAAAGATAACCAATCATACATAAAAGAATTCAGAGAAGATTCAAATATTATTCAAAGATAGACTTGATCATAAACCCACAATTCATCGGTCTCAACAAAGACACCGCAAAAAGAAGATTACATCGAATAGATCTCCACAAGAGAGGGGGAGAACTTTGTATTGAGATCCAAAAGGAGAGAAGAAGCCATCGAGCTACTAACTATGGACCCGTAGGTCGAAGGTAAACTACTCACACTTCATCGGAAGGGCTATGGTGTTGATGTAGAAGCCCTCCGTGATTGATGCCCCCTCCGGCGGAGCTCCGGAACAGGGCCCAAGATGGGATCTCGTGGATACAGAAAGTTGCGGCGATGGAATTAGTTTTTTGGCTCCTGTTCTGATCATTTGGGGGTACGTAGGTATATATAGGAGGAAGGAGTACGTCAGTGGAGCTTCGAGGGGCCCATGAGGTAGGGGGCGTGCCCTAGGGGGGGGCCCACCCTCGTGACCGCCTCTTTGATGCCTTGGCGTAGGGTCCAAGTCCTCTGGATCACGTTCGGTGAGAGAATCACGTTCCCGAAGATTTTATTCCGTTTGGACTCCGTTTGATATTATGTTTCTCCGAAACACTGAAATAGGCAAAAAACAACAATTCTGGGTTGGGCCTCCGGTTAATAGGTTAGTCCCAAAAATAATATAAAAGTGGAAAATAAAGCCCAATATAGTCCAAAACAGTAGATAATATAGCATGGAGCAATCAAAAATTATAGATACGTTGGAGACGTATCAAGGCGATACAACATGTCAATTGCCAGGATGAATAAGAAGGGCGACAGCGGGTCCCCTTGCCTCAGTCCTCTCTTGTGGGCGATAGTTTTACCCTGGACACCGTTTAGGTTTGAAGTGGAGGAGGCCGAGCAGAACAATAGTGAGATCCAGTTGTGTCGTCTAGCGGTAAAACCTGTGTGTTGCAGCAGTTCGAGCAAAAACTCCCATGAAATGGAGTCGAAGGCCTTGGCAATATCCATTTTGAACAACAGTGAGGGCTTGTTCTTTCTGTGTAAGCATCTCGCCGCGTTTCTGACATAAAGGTAGCTATCATGTATGCACCTTGTTTTCAGAAAAGCACTTTGGGCGGGGGAGATAATGGTGTTTAGTTTCGGGGCCAGCCTAAGCGACATGATTTTGGTGATCAGTTTTGTGAAGGAGTGTACTAGGCTAATTGGTCTGAAGTGCCCAACTTCGGAGGGGTTTGCCTTCTTGGGGATGAGGGTCACTGAGGCGGTGTTCAGCAGGTCAAAATCCCTTGTTTGAAGGTTGTAGAATTTGTGGAGAGCGCGTAGCAGGTCTGTTTTGATGATCGGCCAGCGGATCCTATAGAAACTACCGGAGAAGCCGTCGGGGCCAGGGGCACGGTCAGCTGGAGTTTGCTTGATAGCCCGCCAAACCTCTTCTTCGGAGAATGGGATATCCATTCCTTCATTGTTCAGCTGTGGAAGCTCGATGGTCTCCCAGTTGATAGCACATGTACAGTTTATTCTAGTTCCCATAGTATTCATGAAATGTGAGTGAATGACCTCCTCCTTGTCTTGATGAGAGGTTACTACACTACCGTTGCTGTGGAGGGAGCGGATGAAGTTTTTTCTTTGTCTGGCGTTGATTTTGGCATGGAAGAACTTTGTGCTCGCGTCTCCGACCTTTAGCTAGTTTATTCGAGAGCACTGGCGCTTGCGAGATCTCTCAATTGTTGCTAGTCCTAACAGTCTAAGTTTTAGTTGCCTCCTCAGGTCGATTTCCGCAGTCGTGAGGGCGCGTGATTCTTGAGCAAGGTCTAAACAGAGAATAATCTCTTGTGCAATGTGAAACTGCAGTCTAGCATCGCTAAAGAGGGTTTTGCTCCAGTTCCTAAGTGCATTTGTTGTGCGGTGCAGTTTGCCTTGTATCGTTTTGAAGGCGCAGGAGGTGTTGATCGGCTTGGACCAGGCCTGTATCACAGTTTCTTTGAAGCCAGGGAATTTGGGCCAAAATTCTTCAAACTTGAACTTTTTTGATCTCGGTGGTGAGTAAGTGTCAGCTAGGATGAGAGGGCAGTGGTCCGAAGTGGAAGTGGAAGCAGCATGGAGCGCGATCGTGGGGTAAATGGAGTCCCATGATGGATTGCAGAAAACTCTGTCTAATGTGACTAGTGTTGGGGAGGCCTACTCGTTGCTCCAGGTAAACCTCTGATTACTACAGCGGATCTCAAACAATTCTGCATAGTTAATGGCCGCCCTAAATTTTCTCATGAGCCGTCGGTTGAGATTAAGGTTGTTTTTGTCTCTAGCCTCATAGATGAGGTTGAAATCTCCCAGGATGATCCAAGGGGTGTTTGTGGCTGGGGCAGCGGCACACATCTCAGTCAGGAAGGCGTCTTTGGCTTGATCGTCAGAAGGGCTGTACACAGACGAGAGACGGTATGTTTTATTGTCCGCTAATGATTTAACCGTGGTGGAAATGGAGAAGGTGTTAGTGGAGAAATCTGCAAGCTCTACTGATGCGTTGTCCCAGAAGATGTTGAAGCCTCCCCTGGTGCCCTCGGCAGGTAGATGGGTTGCTTTGTCTAACAGGTTTCCACCTATGTCCTGAACTAGAGAATCATCCCAGGAGTTAATTTTGGTCTCTTGCAGGCAGATGATCGCCGGTCTCCACGCAGCAATAGCTTCAGAAACAGCGGAGCGTTTAGCAGGCATGTTAAGGCCTCTAACGTTCTAGGTGATGATGGTGCGAAAGGTGTCACACATTTGGAGACATTGGATTCAGTAGGGTAAATATCACTAATAAAAGGCAAAGTACACCATCCTCACTCGCAAGCCACATCAATGGCGACCACCACCAGTAGCCCGCTACTGTCGCCATCAAACTACAGCTACTACCACTCTTTCCTGACGAAGAACACAGCAACACCATCTCTGCTCGCAGGCAGTAGAGTCGGAGTGCACCACCAATAGCCCAATGCTCACTACGACTAGCTACTGCACCCACCCAAGACCGATAACAACAACAGAAGAAACTTAACTTGCACCGGCAGTGTGCCGGCCCCTGCTGAACACATGGAGGTTTTTCTAACATGGGGGAACCTGGTCGGCGTCGAGGGCCAAGCTGCTGGGGCCGTCAAGTCCTGTCGCGACCCTGAGAGCCACCTTGTCGAGGCGGGTGAGGGTTCCCAGGGCGGCAATCTCCTCGTCGGTGAGGGGTGTGTCGAAGCGCTTGAGGAGTTCTTCTGCCGCGGCCATGGTCATCTTCTCCTTTGGGCTTAGGATGCTGAGGGCCTGCACGAGACGTAGGGTCGCCCGCTGGGTTACAGGCACCGTGCTTTTGGACGCCACCTAACGCGCGTTGTGCCTGGTTGGAGCGGAGGAGGCTCTGTTGGAAGGGGGCACTCTGGTGCTTTGGGTGGCAGTGAGCAGGGGACGGGGCGCTGGCAGATCGGTGAACAGGCTACGAGCAGTAGTTGGTTTGATCATCAAGGGGGCGGGTGGTGAGCTGCATTGACCGATCTCCAGGCCGCCAACCTGCACGGTGACAGCAGTGATCTGAAGTGCCTGAGAGTGTTGTTCAGCCGCGGGGTTTGGTCTAGAGCGGGGCGGTGCGTGCTCTCTTCTCTGTGTGGGTGGAGGGATCGGGGTTGGTGGGGGTGTTGGGGTGGCCACAGCGGCTATCGGCATGGTCAGGTCAGCCGAGGGCAGTGGTGAAAAGGAGAGGGGCTTGGCAAGGGTTGCTTCGACAGTGGCGTTGATTTCTAGGAGCATGCAGTCAGTCCACCTTGGGGGGGTGATGGTATCCTCCCGGCTAGCGAAAAACTCTGCTACCGGGTCAGCTGAGCTAGGGCTATCTGCGGTGGGCGGGGTTGGGGTTTGGGCTGGCAGAAGATCAGTCGTGGCAGAGGCATCCATCGGTTGAGCGGGGGCGGCTATGGTTTTGCCATCTATGATGAGGGGGCAGGGCGGGGTGAGAAGCTGCAGCGGGGCTGATGTGGGTGGTGGTGGTGGAGGCAATGCGCGGCGGCGTTGGTGGCGTGGGCCAGGGGATCTGCTTCTGTGGCGGTCGCTGCTGGAACCGCGCTCGGGTTCCGCGGCTTTGCTGGATCGACCAATGCCCAGCAGAGTGTCCTTCCAGGATCAGCGGCCGGCGCCGCCCCCACCTTCCTTGTCGTCACACCTGGCAGGTGCCGGCAAGCCCCGACATCCAGTCGAGGCGACGCGCGGGGCCTGCCTGGCGCGAGTTTGTGTCGGGGCCGCGGTTGGGGGAGCCGGAGGCGGGATGAAGACGCGGTCATCTTTAACGTCGAACGTCCAGTCTTTGAGCTCGAACTCCGGCAGCGGACGGAGGCCGCCCTCCTCGTCGGAGCCAGAGGAAGGCAGGCCGCTCTGGCGAGATGACGGCGACCTGGGTTCCCGTGGCGACCAATTCTCGACTCGGTCGATGTAGAACAACAGTGAATGTCGCTCCGCCTCTAGGAGGGAGGGACGGTGCGGTTGGCGTGGGTCGGTGGCGATTACCCAAGCATCTCGACGGCACGGCCAACACCATCGGCGAAGCTGGAGATGCAGTGGCGCGTGGGGATGTCGGTGAGGCTCCAGCACCAAACCCAGCAGCCGAAGGTGCGTGTGTCCCGCCGCTCATGGGTGTGGGAGTCCAGGCGGTCGATCAGGCAGAATCGGCCGAGCACCTCCTCAGCGCCCTCGAGAGACCACATGTCGAGGGGGAGGCGCTCGACGATGATCCGTGCATGGAGCATCCAGCGTTGGAGGACGACGTGTTCGTCGGGGCGCCATGGCTTGGTGAGGAAGGCCACCCCGTCGACATGGATGACGTCGTGGTGGAGCAGGGAGTCGCGGTGCGCCGGGGCCTCAAACTGGACCAGGTAGTCCTCTGGGTGGTGGCGCGTGACGCGCAGCTGGTGGTTGCCGATGCGCATGTGGTTCTCCAGGGTATGGCCCACCATCATGGGGTTGACCGCGTTGAAGCTGTCGACGACGGAAAGGAGCACAACTTGTCACATGAGCAGGGAGCGCTGACGCTCCATGGCCCTGGAGCGGATCACCACCCCGTGGCTATGGCGCGGGCGTCGCGGGGGTGCGCTAGGACGAAGGGGGGCGCCATGGGTTCTGGCTGGGGGGTGGCGGGGGGGGGGGAGTTGTAGTGGCTGGGGTGGTTGGAGCCGACGGTGGGGGGAGGGGGGAAGACCAGGTGCCCATGGACAGGGCCCCGGCCCGGCGGGGGAGCCGGGCAGGGGGGGGGGGTCGGCGGCGTTCTTGCCCCTCTGGTTCTTGGGGCAGTTGCGTGATTGGTGACCAGGGAGCTTGCAGGTGAGGTAGTGTGTGGGATCACGACAGTCTATGCGGCGGTGTTCTAAGCTAAGGCAGCGGAGGCAGAGGCCCTCGCAGCGCTTTCAGAAGGCTCTGCGGGCCGCCATAGCTGCGGCGGACGGGCGGTGGAGGAGTCTTGATGGCGGAGGAGGCGTGCCGTTGCCTAGCGCATTTTTGGCGTACCTCTGTTTCCGGGATCTCGCCTGAGTCCATCCCTCCTCAGCATCATGGGCGGCTACAGACGAGGTGGTAGGGGTGGGCGCAATGACGATGGAGCGAAGCTTAGGGACTGCCGGGCCGACGGGGTGCGCCTCCGCCAGAGCGCCATTACTGTTGCTAGCGGCCTACTCACCATTATTGCCGCCAGCCTCCGACACGACCACGATGGATTTCAGCTTGCCCTCGCCGTCACGGTTGCGCGCTCGGTCCGCCAGGGGCAGAGGGGGCAGCCGTTGGACCGGGGCAGCGGCGAGCTCCGCAGGGGCCGGCGGAGGGTCGGGGATCGACAAACCACGCGGCCTTGGGGGAGGGGATCCAGATCTCGATCTGACCTCACCATCCACCGAAGAGTCCCAGTCAACTAGCTCCAAAGGTTGCGTCGGGGATCCTGGGCTAGGGTGGTGGATGGCGGGAGGGGTGGCGCTACCGCCCATCGGGCCGTAGCGGGGGCTGGTGGCCGCCGCGGCCGGAGCGGCCAGCGGCGCGGGCTGGGAGGAGCGCGGGTTCGGGCTGGGAGGAGCGCGTTGCGAAAGGTCCACTTCTATCATGCTCCGTGTCGTAAGCTATGGACAGGTAAACAGAAAAACTAAAAAGTGCATGTAAATTAAGGAGCTTTGCTACACGTACAGGGTGTTACAGGGACAAGGGGATTACAGGGTGTTGTGGCAGTTTTTAATTGGTCATTAGTAGAGACGCGGGCCCACCCCCATTGAAATCAGGGGATGTGTTTAGAAAGTTTGGAATGAGCCTGTAAAAGCCTGTACATCTAGCATTTTTGTAAACTATGAATACCACATCCATGCTTAACGGCTAATTCTTTTTTGACATCGTGCTTACACAGCTAGTTTATTGGGCTCATTCTGCAGAGCAAGACGATACATTAATCAAATCATATGGTCAGGACTAATTAAGGAGCAAAGTAGGAACCATTGCCCCTGCAAAAAAAAAGTAGGAACTGTGGCCGACCTGATCTTTTGTTTTCACGTGACGACGACCCAACAACCGTGTTTCGCCGGCTAGTCGTCCACCGCCGAATAGAAAATGGCGTCCATCCCGCGTCCTCTGTCTTTCCCCACACTGCCGTAGCCTCAGACCAGATCTGGAGAGTAGACCAGAGAGCTCCAAGCCGCCGGCCGCCGCTCACCTCCCCCTCACCCTCACCTCGCCGGCGGCGTTCACCCGGCAGCTGCAGAGTGTATGTGCCTATAGACCCTGCAGCCTAGCTACCCTTCTTTCCCCAGCGCTTCCAATGGCAGATCCAGTTAGCTTTAGTGCTGCTGTAGGATGGGGCATAACCGCTGTAGGTTGGCTCGCCTCACCCATCATTCCCAGGCTCCTCAACAAAGGTTTCGCGCTCCTGGACTTCAACGCAGCGGAGAAGCTGAAGATAATTGATATGCAAGTTTTGCATCCACAGCGGGTGATGGAAGTAGTCGACGGGAACACTTACAGGGCACGTTTGGAGCCACTGTTAGATAAGCTTAGGTCTGCTCTCTACGAAGCCGAAGACATCTTGGATGATGTTGAGTATCAGCGTCTCAAGAAGCAGATCCAAGATGCCAAGTCAGAAGGCAGCATCCTTCCACGTAAGAGGGATTTATTGATGAAGAATCTTCGGTCTGCCATGCCGAGATCCCTCCTAAAAGATAAGGTATTCCCCTGCTCTCATGCTTGGATGTGTTCTGATTTATGGCTCTTAGATATATGACTATAGCTGCCAAATCGGAATGCACTCTCACTTGTTTGCCACAATTATCTAGACTAGATGTTAAGATCATGAAATGCAGTTAAGAGATACGACACAGGTTGTTAGGAAAAAATAGGATTACTTTCTTTGGAGCCAAATAAATCAAGAGTTTATATAGTATTTTCTTAAGAGTAATTAGCCCATTATTAGGAATAATCCAAGACTCTAGCTAGCACCGTCTTCCACAAGTTCCTCTTTTTCCTGTGTAGACCTGACAGCACAACTTTTGGTGTTTGGTCCTTTTCCGACGGGACAACAATGCCTCTCGGTGCACTCTTCTTCATGCATCATGATGCACGATTTGTGTCACTCGGGCTCTGGGGGTCTCTCTCCATTCTAAAAAGTAAAAACTCTCCTTCATACGACAGCGTAGAGTAGCACCACCGTCAACATGATCACTTGTTCCTTCTTTTACTAAATTTTTCTTTGCTCTTCCCAAGCCCAATCTAGAGGAGCATGAGAAGCAACACCAGGGTTTGCAAAAATCAGTTAGATATGTCCAGTCCGAGTAGTACTAGTTTGAGTTAGTTTTCATGTCATGTGTGGGCTTGTGCTACTCTGGTTAGAAGTGCTTTTCCCTTTATGATATTATTAGGAGTTGGTGTTCAAGTAGAATTTTAATCGGCATTGAAAATAACCAGAAAAGGTACGAAAAGTGATAAGACAAAAACTATGAGGCATGATACATGCCTCTAATTTCGAGTTGCTGCATTCATGTGCTAACAAGTGCTATTTGATTTTTCCAGGAGAGTGGTATGTCAAAAGTGGAATTGAAGAAGAGCCTAGAGAAGATAGAAAGTGCTATAAATGATGCATGTGAAGTTTTGAAACAACTGAACTTGCCAGGTGGGCGTGATGATGATGGGAGGCAAGCTGTTGCTACCAATTCACGCCGTGCAGTCACTACTGCAGCTCCTCCGATAGGAGTAATTGGTCGGGATAACGATCGTGACAAGATAATCGCAATGCTTCATGAGAAGGAAGACCATTGTCAAGCAAATAATGTCAGTGATACATGCTATTCTGTAATCGGCATCCATGGCATGGCTGGGTCAGGGAAATCAACACTTGCACAGTATGTCTATGATCACGAGAAAAAGCGTAGGCAAGAGAAAAAGGAGGGCCATTTCAATATTGTCATATGGATTCATGTTTCTCAGAAATTTGATTTGGATTCCATTTTTAGGGAGATGTTTGAGGGGGCTACAGGGAAAGCATGCGATAAATTCAATAGTCCTAACGTCCTGAAGGAAAAACTGGAGGATGAACTGCGTGGGAAACAGATTTTACTGGTACTAGATGATGTCTGGTACAACAGTAGGAATTCGGGAGACCGTGAAGAGCTACAAAAGTTAATTTCTCCTCTGAATGTTGGAAAGGAAGGAAGCAGAATCTTGGTGACAAGTCGAACTGAAGCTGCACTAGTATCTCTGGGTGCTGTAAAAGAGAGATGTATTCCAATATCTGACTTGGATGATGAAGTGTTTCTTGAAATGTTCATGCATTATGCACTTAGGGATGCAAGGGTAAGTGACCATGATAAAAGAATACTTGAATTGATTGGAGAGGACATTGCAAAAAAGCTGAAGGGCTCACCTCTAGCAGCCAGAACAGTGGGTTCACGGCTTCGTGAAACACAAACTGTTGAGTTTTGGAGAAGCCAGAAAGATTGGGACCTTATGAATGACATGATGGGAGCTCTATGGTGGAGTTACCAGTGTCTTGATGAGTAGGTCAGGCGATGCTTCGCTTACTGCAGAATTTTCCCCAGGCGATATCGTTTGAAGTGTGATGAGTTAGTTAAGTTGTGGGTGGCCGAAGGGTTTATAAAGATTAGTAAGCCTGAAGAGGAAATGGAAGATGTTGCCAAGAATTATTTTGATGAACTGTTGTCGGCCTCATTTCTGCAATTAGGAGGGAAAGAACGGGTACATGGACATGATGTTGATTATTTTACAATTCATGATCTGCTGTGTGATTTAGCAGAGGAGGTTGCCGGAAGAGATTGCTTCAGGATAGAGAATGGCTTCACAGGAGAGGTTCCGTCGGGTGTCCGCTATCTTTTTGCTGGGACTTGTAATATAGAGATGGAAGGGGAGCCTTGGCGCAGTGGTAAAGCTGCTGCCTTGTGACCATGAGGTCACGGGTTCAAGTCCTGGAAACAGCCTCTTACAGAAATGTAGGGAAAGGCTGCGTACAATAGATCCAAAGTGGTCGGACCCTTCCCCAGACCCTGCGCAAGTGGGAGCTACATGCACTGGGGCTGCCCATGGACATGATGTTGATTATTTTACAATTCATGATCTGCTGTGTGATTTAGCAGAGGAGGTTGCCGGAAGAGATTGCTTCAGGATAGAGAATGGCTTCACAGGAGAGGTTCCGTCGGGTGTCCGCTATCTTTTTGCTGGGACTTGTAATATAGAGATGGAAGGGGAGCCTTGGCGCAGTGGTAAAGCTGCTGCCTTGTGACCATGAGGTCACGGGTTCAAGTCCTGGAAACAGCCTCTTACAGAAATGTAGGGAAAGGCTGCGTACAATAGACCCAAAGTGGTCGGACCCTTCCCCAGACCCTGCGCAATTGGGAGCTACATGCACTGGGGCTGCCCCCCCCCCCCCCCCCCCCCCTTTGTAATATAGAGATGCTTACCGAGAAGATATATGGGTTGCAAAATTTGCGCACTCTCATTGATGGCATGATATTTGTCAAATCAGACGAGCACAAAGCCTTCAAGAGTATGTTTGCTATGTTCATGAGGCTGAAGAAATTGAGGGTACTGAAATTATGTGTCATGCCTTATAAACACAAATTCTCATTCCCAGATTCTATTGGTGATTTGAAGCATCTGCGTTATTTTGCTTTCTCGGTGTATGCACGTGTCAAGCTAACTATACCAGGCACCTTTACCAAGCTTTACCACATGCAGGTGATAGATTTTGGTTTTTGTGGTAGTTTGGCGTCTTCTAGTGGTGAAGATATGGTGAACCTAGTTAACTTGCGCCATGTAATCAGCAGGGCAGATCAGGAATTTCCAAACGTTGGCAGTTTGATATGGCTCCAAACGCTACCATTCTTCAGAATAAGGAGGGCACGGGGGTATGAGCCACATCAGCTGAAGCACCTAAACAAGCTTCAAGGCACGCTGTTGATTTGTGGTCTTGAGAATGTTGAGAGCAAGGAGGAGGCTGTTAAAGTCAATCTTGCTAATAAGGAAAAACTCACAGAACTGATACTTCAATGGGATAATGAGAGCTGCAGTCCAGAAGTTCAAGCAGAGGTTCTTGAGGGTCTTTGTCCATCGAAGTATCTTGAAAGACTAGATATCTCCGGGTACCACGGTATAAGGTTACCGAACTGGATGATGGGTAACCATAATGGCGGCCCAAAGAACCTGCAAGAACTTATATTCAGTGGATGGAACCAGCTAGGACCTGCTCCTGACCTTGGGGCTTTCATTCATCTTCGTTCTCTACATGTTTCTAGCTGCAGCTGGGATGCCTTACCAGGCAATATGGAGCACCTCACAGCACTCAAGAGACTGGATATAAAGTCATGCAAGAATATACGGGAGCTTCTAACACTGCCCAAGTCTCTTGAGGAGTTTAACATCATGAACTGTAGCAGAAATGCCTTACGAGGAAATATGGAGCACCTCACATCGCTCAAGAAATTTGTGATCTGGAATTGCAAGAATATGCGGTCGCCCCCAACACTGCCCAAGTCTCTTGACGAGTTTAAAGTCGTGCGCTGCAGCTTCAATGCCTTGCCAGGCAATATTGAGCACATCACATCACTCAGGAGACTGGATATACAGTCATGCGAGAACATGCGGTCGCTTCCAACACTGCCCAAGTCTCTTGAGGAGTTTATCGTCTTAGGCTGCAGCTTGGATGCCTTGCCAAGCAATATGGAACACCATACAGCACTCAAGAAACTGAGTATCACTATCTGCAAGAATATACAGTTGCTTCCAACACTGCCCAAGTCTCTTGAGAGGTTTATCGTTGTGGACTGATGCAGCTTGAATGCCTTACCAGGCAATATGGAACACCTCACAGCACTCAAGACGCTGATTATACAGTCGTGCAAGAATATGAGGTCGCTTCCAACACTGCCCAAGTCTCTTGAGGAGATTACAGTCATGTACTGCAGCGACGAGTTCACACAATCTTGTGTAACGACTGGTCATCCAAACTGGCAGAAGATTGAGCACGTTCTAAAGAAAACAATTGAATTCGATAGTTGAAAGGTCCATGCAGAAGGTATGCAGTTAGATTCCTGGTATTTTTCTGATTTAAACTGGCAGAAGATTGAGCACATTCTAAAGAAAACAATTAAATTTGATGTCTTCATTTTCCATTTTATGTGTTCAATAAATGTTACTGCAACTATTAGCCGTTAAGGTTCCTGGTATTTTTCTGATTCGGCTGCTGACTGTCAACCGCGTGCCCTTTGGTTGAGGACGGGAGGTGAAGCCAAAGTCGAAGCAGTCAAACTCTTGCTAAATATACAGGCTCTCTTACTGCATAGCCTCTTCGTTGGGTTTTCTCTACTTTGGTTTGTCGAGTCTTGCGTGATTGCGAAGTGAAGTGGTGCTGCGCTCATACTCTCATAAACCATGGGCACTGAAAAATGCATGTCTCCATGCAGTTACGAACAGTGTATTTGTAAGTTGTCTACAATATATGGATTTATGAGTTGTTGACTGTATATGGATGCCGTGGATGGCTCCACAGTGGTTTGGCAGGTCGGCCTCGGCAACGGCTGGCACGTCCTGGCGTCGGTTTGTCTGTTGGCGGCTTGTATCGGCCTTTGGCCCCCCTCCTCGTTGTCCGGTCGCTATGTTCGTCGAAGGACTGGCCTTCTCCTAGCTGCGGTCCATCGCTCGTCTCACGCCCGGCGCGCAGGTCCGAGCTCGTCTCGCGCAGTGCCGCAGGACTAAGCTCGTCTCGCACGCGGTGCAGCAGGACTGACCTTGTCTCGCGCACGGTGTTGCAGGACTGAGCTCGCCTCATGCCCGGTGCTGCAGGACGGGTCGATGGAGGCCAGGTGGCCAGCCTATTGGGTCTCGGCACTAGGGGTCGCCCAGGGGTGCGAAAGGTGGGACCTTTCCGCTCGTCTGGTTGGGATACCGGCAGGTCTCAGGTGAGGTGGTGTCAAGGTCTTGGATGCCGGGGTGGCGGCCCTGGTGGTGGTTGCGCGGTACTCTCGGGCGGAGGCCGTGGCTTGGTGCTGCCCGGTGGCCATGGCCGTGTGGGCGGCATGGTCGCCGGGGTGTGGCGTTCGGTGGCGGTGAGTTTTGGTCGGGGTGAAAACCTGTTCTATCTTCGGATGGACCGGCGGCGGCGAAGCGCGTTCCCTTCTTGAAGGCGTCGTCGCGGCTCTCATTGCGTGTCGTGCGGCTCCGGGGGAAACTCTGATCCTTGGATTGGGCGGTGGCGGCGCTCCGGTGTCGTATCCTTACTGAAGGCGCCGCCTTGGAGCCCACGGTTCGTCATATGCGGCTTCATCTCTTCGCGGTGGTAGTGCTAGGGGTGGTGTTGCCACGCTCAGCGCCTATGTATCATGCCTTGGATGTGTGCGTGTGTTGTGGTTGCGTGCGTTTGTACCGGGTTGTTGTGATCGTGCTTTATATATAAAGCGGGGCGAAAGCCTTTTTCGGTATGGATGTAATAACGTGAAACACGATGGAACACCGGATTGATTTGCTTACTATAAATGATTTGTAACACTGTCCAATGCATGATGAACCCCAAACTGTTTGATTCCTAGCTATATATGATTTGTAACACTTTGCAATGATTATCACTGAATTCGTTCCTTTCTGTCGTTGTTTGTAACATGTTTCACCAAAGTATCCGAATTGGTTGCTAGGAATCGAGGGCTACATAAGCACAGTATGGTATGAGGTTACCAGATCGGGCGAAGCTAACCGGGGGACCTGCTCCTGACATTGAGGCGTCCATTCATTTTCAGTGGTGGACCTGCTCCTGACCGGGTCCAACTTGTACACATATTCAAAAATCTTGCGAGCTATAAAACAGACAAATTATAGGCGCTCGTGTAGTATCTCATTGGTAATACTGCCACACAGGTTGGAATACATAGCCAGACAGAGACAGAGGCACATCAACCTAAGGAAACCGAGTCATGAAGAATTGGTACGTTCATGCTCCAGGAGTCCATATACTACCTGGGCACCTGGCAGTATAACAAACAAACCTGAACTGAAAAAAGAACAGGGAAAGAAACTGGGTGTATTGGTAACGACAACCAACATATTCATGACTCATAATTGGGTGCCATCTACCATCCTAGTACAAAACTCAGTCACAACGAAGAAATAACTACAAAACAGGGTGTACCCATAATAATTGCTAATACACGATCCTCGTACTCTTTTTCTTTTTCTTTACTTCTGTTTCATGGCTACCGCTCGCTTGCAAAATGGAAGACATTGCGTTCATCTACATCAAGTCTATCTACTGTGTGCTTGAGGCATCCACCAGTAATGAGAGAATAAACTGCGTCAATCAGAGGATCTGTAGGTTAGTCCAGTTCAGGTCCCCCTGTTGGTGGATGGATGGACCTCTCAGCTTAGCGCTGCCCTCATCCTAGTGGACAAGAGCAATAACAAACAACCGAGTCCAACTACATGCTGCACTAGTGTTTTTCTCTTTGTCTGACGTCACTTACCAGGGTCCATTGCCATGCACAGTTAAGAAAACTAAATATGAATTGCAGACATAGATCAGTTAGCTCTACCAGGGTCATTTCACTGTCACAATCTTAGGAAAGGAACAGCCATATGAAATGTCACAGTAACTGAAGCAATAAGTAACATGAAAACAAGATCGACCTATACATGACTACTGCTAGGTGAAATTCATTGTCATGCACCATATAGTCTGAAAGGTAGGTGTTCACATCTGCCACAACCCCACGCTTGTCGCTTTGAACTTAGAAAGCCGATCTGATGACAACTCCACCAAATCTAGACAAACAAGACAAAAACCTCAGTCAACATACAAGAGCTTCCACCCAATTTGTGCACACTAGTTCAAGAGTTTTAGAAGCTTAAAAGGAAAAAAAGTTTTAAGGTACTTAGGTAAGTAGTATCACAGGAAGGTGCAGAACAGCCTAATATTGATCTCAACTAAATTTGAAACATGTGACTGCAGGCAGACACTCACTTCAGTGTACTTGGCATCATTACAAGTTGGGATACACAACCAGACAGAGGCACATGAACATAAAGGAATTCAATCCAGAAAAACTCATATGGAATTGGTTTTGCAGGAGTTCATTTACTGCCTAGGCACACTATCAGTATAAGAAACTACTAAGGAAAAGAAAGAAACTGGAGGTGTTGGTAGCGACGAGAAACAATACAATCACCTGAAACTTTAAGTTTCAGTCAGTATCTCAATCAATATGATTTGCCTTGAGATTCTGAGCACAACCATGATACTGAGGATCTAAGAGTGGTGGAGACATTGACAGCAATAAAGAGCAATTTCAGTTGCCCATGCTGATAAGCACTCACTTCGATCTCATAAGGTTGATTCACATAAAACAACATACGTGGGATAACATTTCAGTTGCCTGTGAGCACAAGTTATGCAGGTTTATCTCAAAACAGCATTGCAAGCTAAAATTATACATCTGAAGATGACTAAAAAAGAACTTTTCTGCCTCCTTACATCTATCAAAATAAGTGTACAAAATGAGCTGTCTTTGACTTGAGTGAATTTTCTCAAGGTGAAACAATCCGAGGTAAACTGGATACAAAGTTGTGTTCTTTCTATGTTTATCTTGACCATCAAAACTACTTCTCGAAAATAATTATCATGATATAGTGTTTTTAGTGATTCCATCAGGACTCGTGCATAAGCTACTCAAAGTGCACAAGATTATTTCTCTTACTAATCCTATTCTCTTAAAGTGGCAATCGAAACAAACAAGAAAAGAAACACAGTAATGTTCCCAAGCTCTCTTAGTTTTCCCATGAGCATAAGAAATTAAACACTGCTAAATCAAACAAGAAATACCAATTGCCATAATGAACATGAAGCAATAGACAGGTCGATTATAAATGGAAGGACTGAGATAACTTGGAAGCGATAGAAACTTTACCACTTCATATTCTCCTTGAAGACAACAATGACAGTGGGAAGTTGATATATGGGTACGTCTCATGCAAACGATAATGCTGTTTCTCATAAACCCTGTGAATCTGCAACGTCTTGACATCCATTGAGAAATATCCAGTAAATTGATCATTTAGAGATGATGAGGCGTTTATCCTTGTCAAGAGCAAGTACCTCTGTGTTGCATCTCTGATACGATATTTGTACCCAGAATCAATAAAACAAATGTCTCAAAAAAAACAATAAAACAAAATCCCCTAAAAACCCAAAAATAAATGCCCAATAAAATTTCAAACTTGAGCTGTATTTTATTCTCAAAACATGAAATTAATGACCTTTCATTTTGGATTTCTACAGCTCTAGGAACCTTTTTTTATGCGTCTTCTCTACACCATATCTACACTATGTGTTGTATTCAAAGGCTACAGTTTTGTACTCCCTCCGTATCAAAATATATGACATTTTTTGACACTACTAGTATACTGCAAGTAGCTCCGGTGCACTCTATGTACCTAGGTAAGCCAAGGTGTTCTTCTTTCTGAGAAAAAGAATATGTACCTCGGTAGAAAGTTCACAGAAAAAAAATAGTTCTATTATGCAAAATTATCCAAAAGGCTGAGGTTCAAAATGCACTGCTGAACTAAACATCTGTCTGGTTTGTGCAAATCAGACCTGTTCTTTAGGGTTTAGCACGAGATCATTTCATCTTCTTACCGAGCAGCGTCGCAATCAAGGATCAGTTCTCATCAAGTATATTAATTAACTTTATCAATTCTCTGGTTCTCAAAAGACTGTTAATTATTCGATGCTTATGATCAGTGGACCGAGTGGTAAGATGAGCAGTATGTAATTGCACGAGATGCACGCGTAAAATACACTCTGATTTGCTGGTGGTCCACTGTGGCAATGGATATGTAAACATGATTTCAGTTGAGAAAAGATATTCCTCATGAAATTCAGCACAACTTCTCTGAAGTGAATCGATGTGTATTTGACATTCCAGCTCGTTTTACATGGTTTTGGGCTTTTGGTAGTCCAAATTATTTATTCCATGGAGCTAGTTTTTGTCTCTCCCTCGCTCCTCCAAACGAAGTCCGTTCTGCTGGCAAGATCAGTGGGTCCCCTTCGCCTATGGCAGTCGCTTTGGCGCTATATGAGGTGTGTGGGGGGGTGGGTGGGTGGGGGGGGGGGGGGGTAGTTTGTTCCTCGGCGGTTGCATAGTCATGTTTAGAAGTAAAGTTCTCCCACTCTCATCCAGTCCCGATTGTGGCCAGCGTAACCAAGGAGCGAGTTAGAAAATAGGTGGAAGTTGCATCTTCCAAAGCTTTTGTGGCAATTACGCTTGTAGGTCTTGGGCGCAGTGTCTACGTAACTGTTTCATCAGAGACATGAAGAAATGAGATGATATATATCTTAAATCCTATGAATAGGAATAGGAAAGAAGATGTCATGTGGTTCACATCATAGGATTTTTTTTCATCGAGTCTAGACTAATGTTTATTTTCCTATGACATATGGATGATAGAAAGAATTCCTCTATAGGACTGTGATTTTATTCCTACAAACCAGAGGTCTCTAAAGGAATTTTTCCTATAGAAATCCTTCCTATGAAATTCCTACAAAATTCCTCCAAACCAAAGGAGGCCGACAATTATGTGCATAGTTTAAAAAAGGTGCACTTAAGCATGCCTAGGCTCTAGGCGATAACAAAACACTTAGCTCTTAATGCACTTAATGTGCGCTTATGTTTGCGTTTTGATCAAACTCTGCCGCACGTATTGAGCAGGTCATTCAGCCCCTCCGCGACATGGTGGTCACTCTGCAGGGTTGGATGGTTCAGGTCTCGGGCCTCTTGGTTGGCCATCAATTGGTCTCTTGAGGTGCGAGAGGGAGGAACTAAGGGGAATGGTGGGGGACATTTCTCTTCCTTGGCGACAATGGGTTCGCCCCGTCCCTAGTGCGAGCATGAGGAACCCGCGCCTCTCGTTGTTGCAAATCCGCTATTTTTTCAATTCATGGTATTTTTAATTTGTGAATATTTTGCAAATCCACTATTTTTTCGAATCCATGAACTTTTCCAAAAAGATGATCCCTTTTTAAAAGTCAACGTTCAAAGGTCAAACATGTCAATGGTCAACTTGTCGTCCAGGTCAATCGTGAAGAAGTTTTTTTTGGTCGAACCACGAAGAAGCGATCGGGCGTATGCTCATGACGAGCGCCAGCTGATCGCTCGTGTAGTTGGGTCGCCCCATGAAAGGTGGCATGCGAGCATTGCATCCGCTAACTAGCACAGCAAGCGGTACTAGGCATTCTCGTTGTACAGGGAGTAGCGTCACACAAACCGGCACACACACCTCACTGTCCTGGGTTCCCATTTTTTTTCTTTTTTTTTACCTTCAGAAAATAGGTGCATGAAGTAGGATTCGAATTATAACCAACTAGAACAGCTCAATTGTCGTTTTTCTTTTGTTTGACCTTTTTTCTTTCATTTTTTCATTTTTTTATTTTTCCTTGTTTCTTCTTCATTTACATTTTCTTAAATTTGTGAAAAAATTTCAAATTCATGAATTTATTTGAAGGATGTCGAGAAATAAAAGGCTCTCAGACGGAGGCTTTTGGCATAACGGACACCCTTTGTCGAACATGATCTAGTTTTGGATATTCTTCAAATGGCCCCAACTTTTGCAGGAAGGTGGGCATGCCCATGGTAGGCATCAATGCCAGGTTTGAACGATTTCAGACACCGTATGCAAGTTATGACACATACGGCCATTTATCGGTCTTTTTTCACCGGAAAACTTCAAAAAATGCAAAACTTGTTGAAAATCAAAACAACTTGGCATGGTGCCTTTAATTGGTCATAAGGCCATGGAAAACAATTGGGGCCATTTCAAGAATGTCAAGAAACAACATGTTCTCAGACGGAGCCTTCTGGACAACAGAAAACCATTCATTGAACATGATCTAGTTTTGGACATTCTTGAAATGAACCCAACTTTTAAAAGAAGGTGGGCATGCCGATGGTAGGTAATCGTGTCAGGTTTGGACGATTTTCAACACCGTATGCAAGTTGTGACATGCCTGGCCATTTATCAGACTCTTTTTTATCAAGAAAACTCTAGAAAATGCAGAAAATGTCAAAAATTAAAACAACTTGGCATGGTGCCATGAATTGATCATACAAGGCCATGAAAAAAATTGGTGCCATTTCATGGATATTGAAAGACAACGTGCTCTCAGGTGGAGCTTTCTGGACTACCCGAACACGCTCCATTGAACATGGTCTATTTTTACTTTTTTAGACATCCTTCAAATTACTCTAACTTTTGCAAGCAGATGGGCATGCACATGGTAGGCATTTATGTCAGGTTTGAATGATTTCCGACACTGTATGCAAGTTGTAACATGTTCAGGCATTTATTGGCTTTTTTACCGGGAAAACTCTAGAAAATGCAAAATTGATCGAAAACCAAAATAACTTGGCATGGTGCCTTGAATTGGTCATACAAGGCCATGAGAAAAACTGGGGTCATTTTAAGAATGTCGAGAAACAACATGCTCTCTGACGGAGACTTCTGACGTACCCAGACACCCTAGTTGAACATGGTCTATTTTTGGATATGCTTGAAATGACCCCAACTTTTGCAAGCAGGTGGGCATGTCCATGGTAGGAATCCATGCCAAGTTTGAACGATTTTCGACATTGTATGCAAGTTGCGACATGTCTGGCAATTTATTGCTGTTTTTTGTTGGGGATCGTAGCAGAAATTCAAAATTTTCTACGCATCACCAAGATCAATCTATGGAGTAATCTAGCAATGAAGGGAAGGAGAGTGCGTCTACATACCCTTGTAGATCGCTAAGCGGAAGCGTTCAAGTGAACGGGGTTGATGGAGTCGTACTCGTCGTGATCCAAATCACCGATGATCCTAGTGCCGAACGGACGGCACCTCCGCGTTCAACACACATGCAGCCCGGTGACGTCTCCCACGCCTTGATCCGGCAAGGGGAGAAGGAGAGGTTGGGGAAGACTCCGTCCAGCAGTAGCAGCACGACGGTGTGGTGATGAAGGAGGAGCGTGGCAATCCTGCAGGGCTTCGCCGAGCACCGCGGGAGAGGAGGAGGACTTGGGAGAGGGGGAGGGTTGCGCCAGAACTTGGGTGTTGGGCTGCCCCTTTGCCTCCACTATATATAGGGGGAGAGGGAGGGCTGTGCCCCCACCTAGGGTTTCCACCCTAGGGGTGGCGGTAGCCCCAATCCCCATCTGGGGTGGCGGCCAAGTGGGGGGGGGGAGACGGAGGCGCACCAGGTATGGGCCTTAGGGCCCATCTGTCCTTAGGGTTTGCCCCCTCTTCTCCCTAGGCGCATGGGCCTTGGTGGGGGGCGCCCCAGCCCACCTAGGGGCTGGTCCCTTCTCACACTTGGCCCATGTATGCCTCCGGAGCCCGTGGCCCCTCCCGGTGGACCCCCGGACCCCTCCGGTGGTCCCGGTACACTACCGGTGATGCCCGGAAGGCCGGAACACTTCCGGTTGCCAAAACCATACTTCCTATATATAAATCTTTACCTCCGGACCATTCCGGAACTCCTCGTGATGTCCGGGATCTCATCCGGGACTCTGAACAACATTCGGTAACCACATACATCTATTCCCTATAACCCTAGCGTCACCGAACCTTAAGTGTGTAGACCCTACGGGTTAGGGAACCATGTAGACATGACCGAGACACCTCTCCGGCCAATAACCAACAGCAGGATCTGGATACCCATGTTGGATCCCACACGTTCCACGATGATCTCATCGGATGAACCACGATGTCGAGGATTCAATCTATCCCGTATTCAATTCCCTTTGTCTAGCGGTATTGCACTTGCCCGAGATTCGATCGTCGGTATCTCGATACCTTGTTCAATCTCGTTACCGGAAAGTCCCTTTACTCGTTCCGTAACACATCATCCCGTGATCAACTCCTAGGTCACATTGCGCATATGATGATGTCCTACCGAGTGGGCCCAGAGATACCTCTCCGTCACACGGAGTGACAAATCCCAGTCTCGATTCGTGCCAACCCAACAGACACTTTCGGAGATACCCGTAGTGTACCTTTATAGCCACCCATTTACGTTGTGACGTTTGGTACACCCAAAGCATTCCTACGGTATCCGGTAGTTGCACAATCTCATGGTCTAAGGAAATGATACTTGACATTAGAAAAAGCTTTAGCATAGGAACTACATGATCTTTGTGCTAGGTTTAGGATTGGGTCTTGTCCATCACATCATTCTCCTAATGATGTGATCCCGTTATCAACGACATCCAATGTCCATGGTCAGGAAACCGTAACATCCAAAGAGTTTACTAGAGTCAATAATCTAGTTCACATCACTATGTGATTAACACTCAATGAGTTCTGGGTTTGATCATGTTATGCTTGTGAGAGAGGTTTTAGTCAACGGGTCTGCAACATTCAGATCCGTATATATTTCGCAAATCTCTATGTCATCTTGTAGATGCAGGTACTACGCTATATTTGGAGCCATTTCAAATAACTGTTCTAATAAATAACCTTCATTGATTTAGTTTCAAATTCTTCACATCATTTAAATTTGGCATATGTGGATGATGATGGTAACTATATATAGCTGCACTGCATATATAGATGGAGATCATAATGCCAAGGTAATGTACATGTGTCATATGATGAAGTAGTGGGTTGGGGCAAAGAGAAGTGACAACATATAAGTATTTGTTTCTCTCGTTGCGACGCACGGACACATTTGCTAGTAATACACAAAAATAAAGAAAAATAGAAAAAGAAATAAGGAAATAAGGAAAGCAAAAGAAAAAAATCGCAGGGTATACGTGGGCCAGACCAAACTGGGGCGTCTGGAGGTCAGCCCAGTTAAATTTTATCTTTGCCTAAAAAAGTTAAGTTATAGCAGACAGGGCGTCTGGTGCCTACCATATGACCGGACTTCCCAAACTTTCTGGAAAGCATTTGCTAGGTGAGTTGGCTTGTGCGTTGCGTTGCGTTCGAGCATCAGGGGAAACTCTAGGTCCGGGTTTTCGGATCGGACGACGACGGCGTCTCGGCGTCGTTCTCCTTCTTGAAGGCGTTGTCTTGGTTGCTCGCGGCGTCCTCGGTGCGGGCTTCGGAGTTTTGGTTGTCTAGTTGTAGATTGGTTTGCTTCTCTGGTAGGAGAGTTTAGCCGTGTTCTTTTTTGTTTGGGTCGTGCATCTTTCATCTCTTCGCTTCGGACACCATGTTCACGCCCCTTGCGTCCGTGTCATGTGTTGTACCAACTCCTGTAATCATTCTTACTCCTTCTATCAATGCAATGATACGCAAGCTTTGCGTATTCGAGAAAAAAAAAACTTTTGCCATGCCCTATATCTATCAAAAGAAATGTGTACAAAATGAATTATGCATGACGCAATGAACTTTCTCGAGGTTCAAACAATTCAAACTGAATCAACACTTGTATTCCTGCTACATTAGCTTGACCATCAAAACTACTACTAATGAAAAATCACGCATTACACAAGTTGTGTGATACTTACAAAGTGAAGGACAGGATGAAATAGAAATTCTACCGCTTATATTGCCCGTGAAGACAACAACGATGGTGGGAAGTCGGTATATATGTGCGTCCCAAACTTTCTGGAAAGCATTTGCTAGGTGAGTTGGCTTGTGCGTTGCGTTCGCGTTAGTTGCCATCCTAGTTCGACTCCCGATGCGTGCAATTGTTTTCATAGCAGGCCAATTTTTTCTGAGTCTATTTCTCTAAAGGAAACAGTGGATGAACCAAAAGGACTTCAATCTCAGCCGTCAATCTCTATCATTAATATAAAATTAACGGATATAAATGGATGACGTTTGTAGAACTATTAAAGTCTTCGTCCTTTAATATTAGGTATAGATGGGACGCACATATATACCGACTTCCCACCATCGTTGTTGTCTTCACGGGCAATATAAGCGGTAGAATTTCTATTCCATCCTGTCCTTCACTTTGTAAGTATCACACAACTTGTGTAATGCGTGATTTTTCATTAGTAGTAGTTTTGATGGTCAAGCTAATGTAGCAGGAATACAAGTGTTGATTCAGTTTGAATTGTTTGAACCTCGAGAAAGTTCATTGCGTCATGCATAATTCATTTTGTACACATTTCTTTTGATAGATATAGGGCATGGCAAAAGTTTTTTTTTCTCGAATACGCAAAGCTTGCGTATCATTGCATTGATAGAAGGAGTAAGAATGATTACAGGAGTTGGTACAACACATGACACGGACGCAAGGGGCGTGGACATGGTGTCCGAAGCGAAGAGATGAAAGATGCACGACCCAAACAAAAAAGAACACGGCTAAACTCTCCTACCAGAGAAGCAAACCAATCTACAACTAGACAACCAAAACTCCGAAGCCCGCACCGAGGACGCCGCGAGCAACCAAGACAACGCCTTCAAGAAGGAGAACGACGCCGAGACGCCGTCGTCGTCCGATCCGAAAACCCGGACCTAGAGTTTCCCCTGATGCTCGAAGAGGGGCACAGAACGGCCATGACAACGCCTCCAGGAAGGTGACGGCACCCGCGGGTGTCGCCGCTGCCAGCAAAAGATGCAGGGCTTTCGCCCTGGCCAATTCCAAGCCGTCGGAACACGAGTCGAAGAGGAGGTCATCGGGTGTAGGCTGGTGCTGCGACTGCAGGAAGGGGAGCCACGCGCGGTGCCAAAGGAGGCATCGTGCATCGCCGGGCGCGCGAACTCCGGAGGAGGACGAGGATGTGTGGCTGCGCGGAATGAAGTGGGGATGGGACGGTGACCATAGCCCCAGATAAGCCAGGATCCGGAAGGAACGCGGATCCGGGCCATCAGGACCGGAGCAGCAGGGACGACGGCGAGCTCAGGGAACTGGAAGGGGACGTAGCTCCCGAAGCATGCCGGTGACGAAGATGCACCGGGACGGATGGCCAACCAAAACACCGCAGGGTGGTGATGGTGCGGATATGCCGAGGAGCCAAAGAGCCAAGAAAGCCGGAAAGAGCGCGGCTTTCGAGGCTCGTCGGGTCCGAAGCCGCGCCGGCCGGCAATAGACGCAGGAAGCGGATGCAGGTCCATTGCCGCCGGGCCGAAGCCGCCCCTGCAGCGGGAGGTGGGGCGAGGTGGTGGTGTCGACGTGGGTTCGCGCGCAGCCAAACCCGACCGGTGTGCCAAAGGAGGCAGACACCGACGGGCACAACCGCAGCCAGCAGCCTCCAAGGCTGGTCCTGAGGAGGCGGGCCTGGAACTCGCCGGGGAGGGGGGGGGGGGTCGGAGGGGAGGAGCTGCAGCTAGCAGGGCCCTGTCGAGGCCGGCCGGCCAGAGCGCCGCAGCTAGGCTGGAGACGGCGTCCAGATCACGTCGGGGCGGACCAGAGGTTCACCACGGGGAACTTTGGCCGGGGCAGTCCACCTGCGCCGCCGGCGAGCAGGTGAGGCCGGGGGAGGCCGCCGCCGCCGGAGGAGGAGGAGGTCGCCGCCGCAGCCGACCCAGATCTGGCGCCAGGGGGGTGGGGGGGGGGGAGTTGGTGCGGGAGGAGGAAGGACAGCCCCGCCGCCGCCATCCCAGGGCCCAGCGCGGCTTTGCCAGCTGGCCCTCCGGCGATGGCGACGCGGGGGCGAGCGGCGGGCGGGCGACGGGGCGCCGGCGGCTAGGTTTCCCCCGAGTAGCCCGGCTCGGGCGACGCAGGGGTCGGGTCGGGTCCTGGCAAAAGTTTTCTTTTAGTCATCTGCACATGTAAAATTTTATCTCACAGTTTTGTTTTGTAATAAATCTGCCTAACTGACAACAGTAGAGCTATGAAAATGGTGACGAGAATTTTTTCCGGAGAGGTTGGAATAGAAAAAAAATCAACTTCATAAGATCAGAGTTTTACTAGCTTATCACTGCAGAGGCAACTGAATCTTCTATATTGCAGTCGATCTCTCAGCCATCCTTAGATAATTGCCTGTTCTGATCCCAAAGCAAATCACATTGGTTGAGATGATTGACTGAAACTTAGGAGTTTTCAGGTGATTGTGTATTAGCAACTTTGTAATATGAATTAGAGGGAGCAGCCAATTAGTGTTTCTTTCCTTTTTGTGACTCATTTTCGCAATGGGATAGTAGACCTATTGTGTAGGTTCTCCTACCAAACCCCCCATTATGTTTCTTTCTTTAGTTAGAAGTTTGTTATAGTTCTAGGTGCCTAGGCAGTAAATGAACTTCTGCAATACAAAAGCACCAATTCTGTACGGGGTTTTCAGGACTGATTCCTTCATGTTCGCATGCCTCTGTCCTTCAATGTATCCCAGCTTGTATTGCAGACACTAAAGTGAGTGTCTGCAATCACATGTATTGAGTTGAGTTGAATCACTATTATGTTATTCTGTGATACTGGCTAAGTACCTAAAATGTTGTTCCTTTAAGCTTGTAAAACTCTTGAATTAGTATTCATGAATTGGGCAGAAAATCTTGTGTGTTGTCTGAGCTTTTGTCTTGTTTGTCCAGATTCAGTGGAGATGTTATCAGATCAGCTTTCTGAGTTCAAAGCGACTGAGGTATCAATAGCGTAGAGTTCTCGCTCTTGTGATCATATTTCTGACAAGATGGCACCTGGCAATCTACATGATTTCACTTGGCTGTGGTCATGTATATTTTGTCCTTGTTTTCATGCCACTTCTAGCTTCGGTTACTGTAACATCAATGTGGCTGCTCTGTGCCTAAGAATGTGACTGTGAAATTAAATTTTTCAGTCAATCAACAATTCTGGTAGAGGTAGCTGATGTACATTTGCAAGTCAGGGTTTTCACCCCAACTATGAGAGACTCTGAAAATGTTCCTGTCCTGCGGTGGTTTCAGGTGATTGTGCATGAGCAATTCTGTAAGATGATTTTTGTATTTCTTTCCTTTCTGTGACTCACTTCTGTACTGGGATGGATGGCAGAGGGCACTTAGTGGTGTTGGTTCTTGCTACCAATACACCCAGTTTCGTTCCTTTTATTTTCAGTTGAAGTTTGTTCTACTGCTAGGTTCTTAGGTACTATTATATGAGCTCCTGCAACTCAAATGTACCGATTCTGCGTGGCTTAAGTGACTCATTTATTTATATTGATGTACCTCTGCCTAGATATGTATCCCAACTTGTGTTTCAACTTACAATTCAAAGCACATCGAAGCGAATGTTTGCTGTCACACATGTATTACCTATGTGATACTACATAAGTGCCTATAATTTGTCCGTTTAATAGCCCGGAAGATCTCGAATATGTGTGAAATTGGACCAAAGAGTCTTCTCTGGTGTCTAAATTTATGTCTTGTTTGTCCAGATTTAGTGGAGGTGTCTGAACTTATGTCTTGTTTGCCCAGATTTAGTGGAGGTGTCTGAATTTATGTCTTGTTTGTCAAGATTTAGTGGAGGTGTCTGAACTTATGTTTTGTTTTTCCAGATTTAGTGGAGGTGTCTGAACTTACGTCTTGTTTGTCCAGATTTAGTGGAGTCAGCTTTCGGAGGTGGTGGCTGTTTCAATGGCATGGGAGTTGTCACAGATGTGATCACCTTTCTGACAAGAAAGCGCATGGCGTGATGATCTACAGAGAATTTCACTTGGCTGTGGTGAGATGTCAATGCTGTTCTTGTTTTCATGCTACTTCAATTTCTTGTCGACCCAAAAATGATTATGTGTATACGTTTTGGTGGTGTTGCTTTGACATTTGAGCTTGGGAGTGGCCTAGAGCCTAGATCAGTGGATGTGAGGTGGAGATTCTTTGGAACCGGGTCTGAGCTTCCTTTTCTTTTCTCCTATAGAGATGTTCACCGTGGAGCAAAACAGAAGGAGCCAGAGACAATGAAATTTGCACTTTCAGTCAGTCAACAACTGTGGGAAAACAAGGACTTTTTTTTTCAAGTCATTTCGACTCAATCAGTGAATCAATGTAATCATGTACTCCCTCTGTAAAGTAACATACAAGTCGCGTCTTTTTTTTTTCAACTTGTGTATTACCAAAGGCAGCAGCCCTGCTTTTATTGATTATTAAGGGATCATCAGTTACGAAAGCATTGGAGGAGTCTGGCAAGGCATCATACAGTGGTTGAATACGGCACAAAAAAGGTTGGTAGGGCTATATAGGAGGCCAGTACAAATCTGTAAGCAGCTGAATGGGCCTTGTTGGACGGTAATAAGGAGCCCAGTTTGTTTCCCGTCTCATCCAGGGACAGGGTTCTTCCTCAAAAAAAAAAAAAAAAAAAAAAAAAAAAATCCAGGGACAGGGTTTCCCGGCGGTACGCCCTCCCTCGCCACCTTCGAGTCCGCGCCAATGGCAACCAGCAGCGAGAATATGCTGTCGCCTTTGACGGAGATCCCCGGCCACCTCCTGGCCGAGATCTTCCTCCGCCTGCCCGCCCTGGAAGACCTCGCCCGCGTCTCTGCCGCCTGCGTCTCCTTCCGCCGACTCGCCACCAACGGCTCCTTCCTCCGCAGCTTCCGCCGCCTCCACGCACCACTACTCCTCGGATTCCTCGAGTACGGCAGGTTCCGTCCCGCTCTTCCTCCCCACCCATCAGCGCCCGCCGCCCGCGTGCTCTCCCACGCCGCTGATTTCACCTTCTCCTTCCTCCCCTCCCACTGCCACTGGACCGTACAGGACATCTGCGACGGCCGCGTCCTCCTCGACCGCGACACTGGAAAAGATGTGGTATTCAGAGATCTCGCGGTCTGCGACCCCTTGCACCAGCGGTACGTCCTGCTTCCCCCACTACCAGACGACCTAGCAGCTTCGGTGGAGCACCGGGTCCCCATGGTTCGCAGGGCCCTGTGCACTGCAAACCCTTCCTCGTTCCCCTCGGTGAGGAGGAGGCAGCGGCGGGACAGACGACATTCACGGTGATCTTGATGGCACATTGCAAAACTAGTCTGTCTGCCTTCGTCTTCTCTTCAGGCACCAATCAATGGCAAGCCGCTAGCTGCATCAATGGATTTGAGTGATTTGGTCAGTGACAGAGGCGATTTGGCTGTGTTGTCAGCGGTCAGCCCTTTTATTCTCAAGCACCATTATGCTTATGGCTGCTTCTACTGGGACTGTGTGGAATTTGGGTGGAAAAAGTTGCTCTTGCTTGACACCAGCAAGATGGATTTCTCCATTACTGACCTCCCACCAGGAGAATGGAACAAGGAAGGTTTAGCCATTGTGGAGGCAGGGGAAGGCAAGCTTGGGATATTTGGTTTCCATAGTGAAACTGCATCCGATCTCAGCTATACAATTGCACGGAACAAAGGCAAGAGTCCCAGCCAGTGGCAGATGGAGAAGACAATCCCACTAGATTCTGGGTACAGATATTTTATCAGAGATGCAACGCAGAGGTACTTGCTCTTGGCAAGGATAGAAGCCTCATCTCTGAATCCACTTGTTGGACATTTGTCAATGGATGTCAAGACGGTGCAGCTTCAGAAGATTTATGAGAAAGAGTACTATCATAAGTATGCTACATGCACGTATATCAACTTTGCACCATCATTGTTGTCTTCAAGGAGAATATGAAGTGGTAAAGTTTCTATTGCTTCCAAGTTATCTCCTTGCCTTCATAATTATCATATGACTTGTCTATTGCTTCATGTTCATTATGGCAATTGCTAATTCTTGTTTGATTTAGTAGTGTTTCATTTCTGGTGCTCATGGGAAAACTAAGAAAGCTCGGAAACTTAATTGTGTTTCTTGTGTTGTTTGTTTCGAGCGCCTTCTTAAGAGAACGGGGTTAGTAAGCGGGATGATCATGTACACCATGAGTACCTTATGAACGGGTCGAGATGGAATCACTAAAAACGCCAGGTCATTACAATAATTTTCGAGTAATAGTTTTGATGGTCAAGATAAACGTAGAAGGAATACAACTTTGTATCCAGTTTACCTTGGATTGTTTCACCTCGAGAAAATTTGTTCAAGTCAAAGACAGCCCATTAGAGGTTTAATCTGAAATCAACCTCATAAGATCAAAGGGAGTGCTTATCAGCACAAGCAACTGAAATTGTTCTTTATTGCAGTCAATGTCTTGGCCACTCTTAGATCCCCAGTATCATGGTTGTGCTCTGAATCTTCAACAAATCATATTGGTTGAGATGATTGACTGAAACTTAGAGTTTTCAGGTGATTGTATTGTTTCTCGCTGCCAGCACCCTCAGTTTCAATCTTTTCCTCGGTTAGAGGTTTGTTGTACTGATATATGCCTAGGCAGTAAATGAACTCCTGCAAAACCAAGCTATGAGATTTTCAGGACTGAATTCCTTTATGTTCATGTGCCTCTTTCCGGCAGTGTATCCCAACTTGTATTGATGCTATGCACAGTCAAGTGGGTGATTGTAGTCACATGTTTCAAATTCAGTTGAGATCAATATTATGCTATTCTGCCCCTTCTTTTGATACTACCTACCTAAGTACCTAAATTTTGCTTCTTTAAGCTCATATCACTATTGAATTAATATGCACAAATTGGGTGGAAAATCTTGTGCGCTGTCTGAGCTTCTGTCTTGTTTGTCCTGATTTAGTGGAGTTGTCATCAGATCAACTTTCTGAGTTAATAGCGACCACGGATTGATAGCATGGTGTTGCGGCAGATGTGATCACCTACCTTTCCGACAAGATGGCGCATGGCAATGAATTTCACCCATCAGTAATCATGTATGTGTTGATCTTGTTTTCATGTTACTTCTAGCTTCAGTTATCGTGACATTTGATATGGCTGTTCCTGGCCTAAGAATTTGATAGTGAAATGACCAGTTTCAATCAACAGACAACAGTGCCTAAAGCTAACTGATTTATATCTGCAAGTCATTTTTATTTTTGACATCACAGTGGACCCTGGTAAGTAAAGTCGGACAAAGGGCAAAACACTAGTGCAGCATGTAGTTGGGCTCGGTTGTTTGTTATTGCTCTTCTCCACTGGGATGAGGGCAGCGCTAAGCTGAGAGGTCCATCCATCCATCAACAAGGGGATCAACCTGCAGATCCTCTGATTGAGGCAACTTCATCAGATGGATGCCTCAAGCACGCAACAGTAAAAGAAACCATAGCCATGAAACAAAAGTAAAAGAAATGAAACATAAGTAAAAGAAAAAAGTACAAGGGTCGTGTATTAGCATTACCATGTTTTGTAGTTCTTTCCTTTTTGCGACTTATTTTTGTACTGGGATGGCATACAGCACCCAACTATGAGCCATGAGTGTCTTGGTTCTCGCTATCAGACACACCCAGTTTCTTTCAGTTTTTTTAGTTCAAGTTTGCTATACTGCTAGGTGCCCAGATTATATGAACTCCTGGAACACGAATGTACTGATTCTGCGTGACTAAAATTTTTCACGACCTATTTTCTTTATGTTGACGTGCCTCTGTCTGGCACTCTGGCTATGTATTCCAACCTGTGTGAAAAATTGCAATGCTAATTAAGCACACTGAAGCGAGTATTTGCAGTCCACACATTTCAAATTCAACTGAAATCAATATATTACCTATAATTTATTTGTTTAATAGCTTGTAATTAAGATCTTGAATATGTGTACAAATTGTGGACCAAAGACTCTTCCATGGTGTCTAAACATCTATCTGTCCTGTTTGTCCAGATTTATCAGAGTCGCCATCAGATCAGCTTTCAGAGTTAAAATGATTGCGGTTTCGATAGCGTGTAGACGTCACATATTTGGTCACCTTTGCTGACAAGAGGTGCGTGATGATCTACAAAATTTCACTTTGATGTGGTCATATGTCTATGTTGTTCTTGTTTCCATTCTGCTTCCAAAATACTTGTATGTCACTTTTTGCATAGTTGGGGGCTAGGGGTGAGGAAGAGCAGCCGAGGCGCTGCGGCCAGCTTCTCAGGGGCAGTAAATAAAAAGACTTAAGGACTCTGATGGCCCAAATATTTTCACTAGGAACATGGCTGTGACTGCTCTGTGCCTAAGAATGTGACAATGAAACCTACAGACTTATAGAGTTATGATCTTGTTTATGTATATTTACAAGTCACATCTTTTTCTGATCTCGTTTATGATCTCTTACATTGAGGCTGAATACAATATGCATTGATTGCAATCACTAAAGCCTGGGCTTTCTACTCAAGATGAATGAAAGCCTCAGTGTTATGAGCCAATTTGGTCACCTCGTACCATACCGTCGTAGCTAATTCCTAGCAATCGAGTAAATTGGCGCTCATCATTCGGTAATGCTACAAACGACAGGAAACAAACAAATTCATTCTTCATCATTCCTTGTTCCCTCGCACACCCTCCGTCCCAAATGAAGTGACGTGGTTTTAGTTCAAATTAACTAAAACCACGTCACTTATATTGCGATGGAGGGAGCAAGTATTACAAACAGTGTTGAACATATCAGCACACAACCGAAGCATAGGATCAGCTCAGCACATCAAGCTCTAGGCGCAGTCCTGAAATAGATGCCGTCCTCGACCAGACTGCAAGAGGACTCAAACACACACTTTGCTGACCCAGCAATGGTGGCCTCCCATTCAGTGGAATTCTTGGAGGCCGGCAGGCCTGACAGCGACGGAAGCTTCAACTGACGCCCCATCAGCTTTGATCTGGTCACATCAGTGAGGTAAGACTCCAGAATGCGCCTTTTTGCAGTGTCAGAGCATAGAATTGCCCACTGAAAGCATGCTACTATGATGCCTCTCAGAACCAAGCCATGAACATCTATTAAATTAGCAGAGTTCATTTCTATGTTTCCAAACAGCACATAAGGTTGCTGCACGAACAAGGTAATTGCCTGATGCTTTTTGTTCCAATGACAAAGAACTAGTAGTACTGTAGTAGTTATTACATAGTACAATTTTGCATTTTGCATTATCCATGGCTTCACTTGAGCACAGAACCACTTCACTTGCAAACACGCAACAATCAGTAAAGAGACATGGTGAACCTGGAAACCGCTACCCATAAAAAATCTGAATATTTGGCAGGAAATCTAACGGTTTGAACTCCGTCTCACGCGGCTGTCAGTTAACGAACGAGTCAGAAACATATCCGCAATCTTAAAGGAAAATGGTTGCAATAACATTTACTGAAGACAAAATGGAAAAAAGAAGATGGCAAAGGAATTTAAACATGTACCTTCTGTATGGACCTTTCTCAAGAACCTATAATTGTTTTCTTTGGAATGTGCTCAATCTTTTGCCAATTTGGATCAGCAGCCGTCGTACAAGATCGCATGAACTCGCGATTGCAGTACATGAGTGTAAACTCCTCAAGAGACATAGGCAGTGTTGGAAGCGACCGTATATTCATGCAAACTGTGATCTCCAATTTCTTGAGCGATGTGAGATGATCCATATTACCTGGTAATGCATCCCAGCTGCATTCAACAAGACATAGCGAAAGAAGATAAACGAAAGCTCCAAGGTCACCAGCAGGTCCCCGCTGGCCACAGTTCCGGAAGATAAGTTCTTGCAGGTTCTTTGGGGAGCCGCTATGCATACCCACAATCCAATTCGGTAACCCCGAAGCAAGGTAATTTCTGATTTCCAGTATTTCAAGATACTTCGATGGGCAAAGACCCTCAAGTACCTCTGCTTGAACTTCTGGACTGCAGCTCTCCCTTTTCCATTGAAGTACAAGTTCTGTGAGTTTTTCCTTGGCTGCAAGATTGACTTGAAGAGCCTCCTCCTTGCTCTCAACATTCTCAAGACCGCGGATATACAGCGTGCGTTGAAGCTTGTTTAGGTGTTTCAGCTGATGTGGCTCATACCCCTGTTCCTTCCTTATCGTGAATAACGGTAACATTTGGAGCCATATGAGCCTGCCTACTTCCGGAAAATCCAGATCTGCCCCACTGATTACACAGCGCAAGTTGACAAGGCTAATCATATCTTCACTACTAGAAAACACCAAATCTTGACAACCACCAAAATCTACCACCTGTATGTGGTAAAGCTTCATAAAAGCAGCCGGTACCGTGAGCCTGGTAAGTGCAGTCACCCAAAAATGAAAATAACGCAGATGCTTCAACTGACCAATAGAATCCGGGAATGAGAACGTGCAGCGACCAGTTTCAATGAGACATAAATTCAGTACGCGCAATTTCCGCAGCCCCATGAACGTAGTGAACATACTCGCAAAGACTTGGCACTCATTTGATTTAACCTCTATGTGAGCATCGATGATGAGAGTGCGTAAATTTTGCAGTCCAGATATCTTCTTAGTAAGCATCTCTCTATCATAAGTCCCAACAAAAAGATACCGAACATCTTTAGGAACTTCTCCTGTGCAGCCTTTCTCGATCCTGAAGCAATCTCTTCCGGCAACCTCCTCTGCTAAATCACACAACAGATCATGAATTGTAAAGTAATCGACCTCATGTTCAAATAACTTATCTTTCCCTCCTAATTGCAGAAATGAGGCCGACAGCAATTCATCAAAATAATTCTTAGCAACATCTTCCATTTCCTCTTCAGCCTTACTAGTCTTTATAAACCCTTCTGCTACCCACAACTTAACTAACTCATCACGTTTCAAACGATGTCGCCTAGGGAAAATACTGCAGTAAGCAAAGCATCGCCTGACCTGCTCATCAAGATATTGGTAGCTCCACCACAGGGCTCCCATTGTGTCATTCAGAAGGTCCCGATCTTTCTGACTCCTCCAGAACTCAACAGTTTGTGTCTCACGGAGCCGTGATCCCACTGCTCTGGCTGCTAGAGGTGATCCCTTCAGCTTTTTGGCAATGTCCTCTCCGATCATTTCAAGTATTCTTCGATCATGTTCACTTACCCTTGCATCTCTAAGTGCATAATGCATGAACATTTCAAGGAACACTTTATCATCCAAGTCAGATATTGGAATGCATCGCTCTTTTACAGCACCCAGAGTTACTAATGCGGCTTCAGTTCGACTAGTCACCAAGATTTTGCTTCCCACCTTTCCAACATTCAGAGGAGAAATCAACTTTTGTAGCTCTTCACGATCTCCCGAATTCTTAATGTTGTACCAGACATCATCCAGTACCAACAAAATCTGTTTTCCACGCAGTTCATCCTCCAGTTTTTCCTTTAAGACGTTACGACTATTGAAGTTTTCGCATGCTTTCCCTGTAGCCCCCTCAAACATCTCTCTGAAAATGGAGTCCAAATCAAATTTCTGAGAAACATGAATCCACATAACAATATCAAAATGGCCTTCCATTTTATCTTGCTTGTACTTTTTCTCATGTTCATAAACATATTGTGCAAGTGTTGATTTCCCAGACCCGGCAATACCATGAATGCCAATTACGGAATAGCAAGTTACACTAAGCGATGGAGCATCGGCCGTAGCAAACCCTGGCTCAGTTGGTTCAGAGCTATAAAACCAAGCAATAAGGCCACTACACCAATACAGGACAAATGCTCTGAGAATTTTCTAAAAATCCCGGACCAGGGCCCAAAATGGTCCCGCTGAGGCTTCGCCACTACCATTGACAGTATTTGTTTGGCATTGGTCTTCGTTCTCATTAAGCATTGCTATGATCTTGTCACGATCCTCATCCCGGCCAATTACTCGTGTCGGAGGACCTGCAGTAATGACTGTACTGCGTGAATTGGTAGCAATAGCTCGTCTCCCATTATCATTACTTACACCTAGCAAGTTCAGTTGTTCCAAAACTTTACATGCATCGCTTATAGCACTTTCTATCTTCTCTAAGCTCTCCTTCAACTCCAATTTTGACATACCACTTTTCTGCAAAATCAAATAACAAGCAAGTCGAGGCTATCAAGAACTCCATTTGAAAATAAATAAATATATAAGGTTACGAGTTTTTCTTTCTCTGTGCCCTGCTAATATCTGGAAAAAATCGAGCACTGGGTGAAGATAATCTAGGTCATCAAAGGCCGAGGCGCTGCACAATGGAGTAATGGAGTTGGGCGAAAACAAAAGAAAGCCAGTTCTTTTTCCCGGGGGACATTATAACACGCTTGTAGCAAGCAGTAGCGCTTGGCCGCTCACATCTGGTGCTAAGTGGCCGCAATAGTTAGACCCAATAAAAAGAAAAAGAAAATATTGTTTCTTGTTTTGGAATTTTGACAAAACTATAAATTATATTTTATAAAAATATTCCGATGCTAATGGACCACAATAGTGAAATCCATTAAAAAGATAATGTTATCTTTTCTTTTTTAGAATTTAAAGAAAAACTAGAAATTTTATAATATGTTTGATAATAACTATAAGAAAATATTTCATAATTTTAAAAGATAAAGAATTGTGTTCTTAAAAAAATATTTAGTATTTTGATAAAAAAGTACTTAAAAAGTTACTGCTATTGTTAAAAATAATCATTTAGTTCAAAAGTGGTTTATATGTTTAAATAAAGTTCATGTATATAATTTAAAAAGAGTAAAAGAAGAGTGGCCAGAAGTGTGGAGACAAGAAGAGGGGCCACAAGTGAGAAGGAGAAGCCTAGAAGGGGGTCTTGGCAAAATATTGCCAATGTGGCGTCAGTCAACGGACCACACGGACTGGTCAAACATGGATAGGACCCGCAGCGAACGACTTACACATATAGGACCCATATGTGTGTTTTCAAACTTTTAGGACCTACTTGGCACACCTCCGTTAGCGTATGTTATTCTATTTAAAATTTGTTTATAAATTTTGAATAATGTTCATGCAATTTAAGGACTGTTCACACATTTCTTTTAAAGTTCACATATTATTTTTACACACACACGTTTTTTAAGTTCATGTAATTAAAAAATGTGCTTATGTATTAAAAAAACATGTACAGAAAAAAGTGTTCACGTATTTGTTTTCTAAATGTTCATGTAAAAAGGTATTATTGTATTTATAAATTTTACCATAATTCTAAAGTTTCTTGAAATGAGCAAACTTTTCTTGCATATGTAAAAGTGTTCTTGTACTTTTATGAATTAATTATATATTTATTTAAATGTTCATGTAATTTTTTTTAATGTTCAAAAGCCCTTTTTAATAATGTGTATAATTTTACAAAATTAAGATGTTTATAAAATGATTATGTATTTGTCCAAAAAATTACATGATTTTTGAAAAGTATTTCTTAAAATATCTAGAAAAAAATTGTATGTATTTTCCATGGAGCAAGCTTCACTGGGCCTCAATTGGCTCCCAGGTGACCGAGGATTCGGATACTAAAGAGATGCATGAGCTGCGGCGGAATTACCACCATGATCTCTTCCTGGCCACCGGACGTTATAACAAGAACAACGAGATCTCGACGAATGCAGAAAGACCTGTTCTACAAGTATGAGTGGACGGAAATACCTTTTGTTTTTTGGGGAAGGAGAAGGACATCTTGGGCGAATCCACCTTATTGCCATCTTGGATCTGCTTCTTGAGACGCTGATACTCAACAGCATCCAAGATGTCTTCGGCTTCATAGAGAGCAGATTTAAGCTTGTCTAACAGTGGCTCCAAGCGAACCCTGCAAGTACTTTCGTCGACTACCTCCATCACAGCCTGCAGCTGTAAAATTTGTATATCGAGTATCCTTAGCTTCTCCGTTGCGTCAAAGTCGAGAAGGGCGAAACCTTTGTTGAGGACCCTTGAAATGATGGGCGAGGCGAGCCAGCCTACTGCGGATACGCCCCATCCTACAGCAGCACCAATGGTAACTGGATCCGCCATTGTAAGCTTGGGAGATCTATATGTACATGAGTCCTGGTAGCACAGGTTCTCGGTTTCTCACCGGCTCACAGCACGGGTCTGAGAAAGAAGGGCGCATCTCCAAGGGTAAACCTCAAGCTAACACTACTGGAATCAGCATGTTTGCAGAGTGCCACTCGGCAATGCGCAAAATCATCTCGGGCGAAGTGTTTGCCAAGTTCTTTTCCTCGGGGCTGGATTCCTCTAGGCAAAGGCAAGTTTGCCGAGTTTTTTTCCATCAGGTACTTGGCAAAGAAAAGTTTGCCGAGTGTAGAAATCAGAGAACTCAGCATATTAGAGGCATAGACGGAATGGCACGCTAACGGCTGTGCCAGTGGCACTTTCCTTTGCAGAGTTCTTCCTTAAATAATGGCAAATGGATCTGAACCGTCATGTATACTGAGGCTACCTATGAATTGGTTTGCTACAGTTTTGAGAAATGATAATTGTTGTACACGACTCGGTCTTCTTAAGCTTTGTAGTAATGAATAACTATCCTACTAGGCGCGAAAAAATAAAATCATAGTGACTCATGAACTAAGCTGAGTAAGCCTCGGTCCAATTTCAGAATTGGCGATTCATGCCAGTTCTTCAGGAACCAAATTTGAAGTTTCATCACAGCTAAAATGCATAAAACAAGTAGACATGGACAGATGCGTGTAGCCTAGACTGGCTTTGCTCTATCATTCTTATAACCCACTTGCATAATACAGTACTAGGATTGTACTACTACTACACATCGATGGCAGCACAGTTGACCTTGAAGGCAGTAAGAAATTTCATCATCTTATCATTGGCCTGAGAATTAATGCTAGCCACGCGACACGGTCTGTATACCTGTCTATTAATCTATATACTCTACCCAGATCCAACGAATGACAAGGCAAAATTACTCCCTCCTAAATTAATCAGTACAAGAACAAGACAGTGTAAAAATTCTGAGAAAAAAGATGCATCTCTCCTCTGATAGAATTCGAAGGTCTCTCAGAAATAGCATGTCTACAAAAAACAAAGCTTGAAAATGTTAATATGTTCACGGCAAGTTTCCTTGGTGGGCATAGGCTTCGCAGTTTTGCTCAGCGACCATCTATTGGTACCCGGGGTGGGATCCTCATGCTCTGGGATGATGACCATGTTGCTGTAACTGATGTGGTGATCACCACCTTCTGCCTTTCAGCGACAATACACTTCAAGCACTCCGATGTCAGCTACCGAATCACCGTTGTGTACGGGCCAACATCCTCCTCCCACAAGGAGGATTTCTTCGCGGAGCTGATTAGTCATAAGCCGCCGTGTGGGGAACTCTGGCTAGCTCTTGGTGATTTCAACCAAATCTACCGCTCGAGGCGATAAAAATAAGCGAAATGTCAACAGAAGACGAATCACCAGATTTCGGACAACATTAGAGAGTTGTCATCTTAAAGAGATCCACCTTCAAAACAGACGCTTCACTTGGTCAAATGAGCGATCAAATCCGACATTATGCAAGCTGGACTCTTTCTTTTGCAACGCGGAGTGGGACACCCAGTTCGGCACGCATATTCTCCATGCGCTTTCCTCGTCGCTCTCTGACCACTGCCCGCTTTTGCTTGCTGATGACAAAGGACCACGGAGGCCTCATGCCTTCAAATTTGAAAATTTTTGGGCCGCCCTTCCAGGATTGCAGGATGTTGTTTCAGAGTATTGGAATGAACAGACTGTGCACACTGAGCCCTTCCATGTATTGCACCACAAATTGAAAATAACTGGAGATTGCCTCTCTGCCTGGAGTAAGGGGTTGTTCTCTAGGGCAAAGTTACTCCACCATGCGGCTCTTCTCATCATCCTGCGTCTGGACATCGCACAGGAGTCCAGGCAGCTCTCTACCATGGAGGCCTCGCGCATCCTTTTGAATTGTGTGCCAAGCAAGCCCATCCCTCACGGCCGCGGCTTCAGACAAGGGGACCCGGTATCCCCCTTCCTATTTGTCATTGCCATGGACCCGCTGCACAAGATTCTTGAGCTAGCAGCGAGAAAAGGGCTCTTTCACAAGATCTGTGGGCGTGGCGTGGCTGTTAGGACTTCCCTATACGCAGATGACGCAACAGTCTTTATGGCCCCAATCAAGAAAGACATTCACAACCTAGCCACCATTCTGCATCTATTCGGCAATGTCACCGGCCTTGTCACAAACTTCCAGAAGAGCTCAGTGGTTCCCATTCGGTGCGGACAACTCAACTTGACATGCATCCTTCAGGCCCTTCCTGCGTCACGGGCTTCTTTTCCAATGAAATACTTGGGGCTTCCTCTCTCGGTGTGGAAGCTTAGAAAGGTCGACTACCAGTACCTAGAGGACAAAGCGGTCGCTATGTTGACCACTTGGGATGGTCAAAATATCACTGCCATTGGTCGATGCGCCCTTGTGAAGTCGGTGCTGTCTTCGGAGCTCGTCTTCTCCATCACGCCGCTCATTGTGCCAACATCCACTCTACACAGCATAAACAAGCTCGAAAGAGCCTTTCTCTGGGAGGGCACGGACAAGACCACTGGTGCAAAATGCAAGGTGAATTGGGATGCGGTGTGCCGGCCAAAGGATCTTGGTGGCCTTGGCATACTTAACACGGAGAAATTTGCTCGGGCTCTTCGCTTGCGTTGGTTATGGTTTGAATGGAAAGAGCCCACCAAGCTTTGGGTGGGTATGGGAAACCCGTGCAACACGATGGACTACTCCTTGTTCTATGCCTCCACGTCAATC
The DNA here is from genome assembly GCF_018294505.1 of Triticum aestivum. NCBI lineage: Eukaryota > Viridiplantae > Streptophyta > Magnoliopsida > Poales > Poaceae > Triticum > Triticum aestivum. Next base: position 705,104,021 of record NC_057812.1, on the reverse strand, counting down.
TTTGTTGGAAATGGAGCAAGGATGCTTTTTTGGGATGCGCCATGGGTGAATGACCGCAAGCCTAGGGACATTGCACCTCTAATTTACGAGGCGTCCACGAGGAAAAATTGGAAGGTGCGCGAAGCTCTCAGCAACGGTGCGTGGGTCTCGAGAATATGCATCCCGGACTCTTTTTCGCTGAATCACTTACGTCAGTTTGTCACCCTCTTGACAACGCTTCGTGGCTTCCATCTCGAGGAGGATGCCGAAGATGATATTGTATGGAAGCACACTGCTAGCGGGCAATACACGGCCGAGTCGACATACAAAGCGCAATTCCTTGGCACAATCAAATCCCCTATGGAGCACACTGTGTGGAGGGCTTGGGCTCCCCCCAAAGTCAAGTTCTTCGCTTGGCTGGCCATTCAAAACAGAATTTGGACGGCAGACAGATTGGAGAAGCGCGGATGACCAAACTGTGGCCTTTGTACACTTTGCAAGTAGGAGCAAGAGTCTGTTGACCACCTTTTCTACAAATGCCGCTTCTCTATCCGCCTATGAGGATTAGTCAAGGACTGGCTGCAACTAGTGAGCATTGATACTTCCTCGTGGCACCTCTCAGGCAACATCGAAGAGTGGTGGGTGGGCCTCTCCGACACATCTATTCCCAACAGGAAGGCGATGGCCTCGCTCACCATGCTAGTCGCCTGGATCATTTGGAACGAGAGGAATGCACGAGTGTTCCGTCAGAAGGGTGCTCTGCCGACGGTTCTACTCGCCAACATTAAGAAGGAGGCCACGCTTTGGGTAACAGCGGGTGCAAGAAAATTGGGATACTTGATGACGCGAGAGTAGTCGGTCACCTTTATTTCGGGTGTTGCGGTGCTGTCAGTGTTGTAACACGAACATAAATTCTATTCCTCTTATTTAATGAATGAGGCAAATCTTTTGCCTCTCTTCATAAAACAATTAATCCAAGATGCACACGGGAATGGGAAAGGGATTATTGTCCCAGTCTGAGAACTCACAGGTTTGCACTGACCTGCCGGAGATCTGTATCGGCACTGTTGCCATAGGCAGCTCAAGTTTTTGACAGCCAGTCGCCTCTGGCCGCCGAATCGAAGCTCCGCCGAGCAGCATCGGAGACCTCGGCGGCCTTCCATCGCCGCCACCGCCGCAGACGGGAGCTTGTGGTTCGGGCCTTCAGGCGGCCCGTTCGCACCGTCTTACGCTACTTGGACCGGCCCAATTGGAATATGAAGCGATTTTTCTCTTATTTTTTATTTTTATTTTGTCTTTATTTTTATTATTCATCATGCTTTCTTCTATGTGTACTGAAAATTACCAATGTTCGACTCCTCGGAGTTGCTTCATTCACACTAGTTACTGAACGCTCATATCTACTCCCTCCGTTTTAAATTACTTGTCTTAGATTTGTCTAGATACGGAGGTATCTAGCACTAAAATGAGTCTAGATACATCCATATCTAGACAAATCCAAGACAAGTAATTCGGAACGAAGGGAGTACACGTGTAAGAAAACTCTACTTATTGAACTATGCAGCAGGGGTATGCTTTGTATGTTCGTGTGGAGTTTGTTTTCGGTTGTAGAATTTGCTTGTTTGGCTTGTACCCCAGTTTTACTTTCCTGCTCTATAACAACGTTTAACTTTTCTCACACCCGAATAGTGATAGTTACCTTTTGTTTAAGAAGAAATATGGAAAAGGATTGTCTAATCTCGACATTTCTGTAGCTGTACTTAGGTCTCCTATCTCCCGTTAAGCATTCGTTATCTTCTTATGCCTTCCTCCTCTAGAGGTGGTTTTCTTTCCGGATGGCATGCTCTGCTACTCTTCTCTAGTGGAAAACTCATCCTTTTGCAATGCGATTCTCAACAAACCTCTTGCTTATTACATATATTTACATTAGCTCTTATTATTTTCCATGGCGTGATTGAGGTGGTGGATTTTGTGTGTAGGGATTTCTATTAGACATGTAAGGGGGTTTGCTCTCATGCACTTTGTCTAAATGCCTGAGACATGTTTCATCGTAATGTGCATGAAGGCAACTCCAGTATGGGAGATCTTCGTGTTCAAAACTGGTGCTCCCTCTTGAATTTCGTGCACAATATCCATCAGAAAGGGAACCTCCTATGAAAGTCATGCATGGTAGTTCCGGATGCTTGAAGACGACCAAGAGGCAGATCCCATCGATGTTATTCCTGGACCAGGTTGTGGTGGAATGCTTCCCCACCTAACACCTATTGATTTCTAAACCACTCACTTGTTCAGAATAACACCATCGACATGAGCACTTCATTCTGTTGCAACTAGTGACTTCCATGGAGTGCATTGTGTTCATCCTACCCCACTCTATATTCCCATCGAACCTGTCAACAAATGCTACAGTCCTCAAAGGAGGCTTCTTTCTATGTCCTGATAGATTTTGACAAAAATGCATCAACTGCCCCACTCCACATATTAGAACCTACTCCCTCCATAGTGGTGATCTAAACGTTCTTATATTACTTTACAAAATGAGTAGCTAGTATTGTTGAACGCACTGAGGATGGAGACCTTGTAAGACAAGTCGTCAGCGGATTCAACGGTGTACTCCTACACAGAGAAAATTAGGATGAATACAAATTAAAACAATGGAACATATGGCCTCACTATCTTGATCACCAACACTGCCAAAGAGACCGGTGCACGGGATGACAACCCATGAGATAAAGATGCACTAATCCACTGAACCAAAACACTACATAATCTTTAGGACCAACCTTGTCAGACTCAAGAGTCCAATTAGAACAGGAATAATTCTAATACTTTTATTTGGTGAAATATGGTCATCACTACCTAGAAATGGAAATTGCATTTCGGTACTGATCTATGGTTCCCGCTATGTTTAGGTGGTGCTCGAAAGATAGCACGGACAAGAGAACCGGTGGATGTACGGAAGAATAGTCGTCCACAAGCTTATACATTTTTAAGCGCATTATATATGTAATCGTAGAATTTTATGTTAGAAAATATTTTTTGAAACATTGAAGTAACATGTACACATCTCTAAGTATCCACACGAGTTCAATTTTGAAATCTAGGTTTCCTTTTCTCTTCCCTATCCCTTGCCGGCTAGGGTAAACTCTCTCCTCCAGGCTTCACCGATGAGCCCGTGGATTTGCCTCCTCTCTGCTTGCCGCTCCGATGGCCGATGGCGAGGTGGGGAATTCCAGTGTCTCCGCTCCTGTTAGTAGTTTAGGTTAGTGTTTTTAAGTCCTCGCAGGTGCGATATTCAGGCGGACGGCGACGCTTCTTCTTTGAGTTTGTGTCCTGGGCTCCGATCCTCCTCGAGCTCATCCATCTAGACGTAGTCAATGGAGCTTCGACATAGATTCCTATCGTCTCCATGGGGCGGTGAGGTTAGCATTTCTCGTCATGTGACGAGATTTGGTGTCGGGTACTTCAGATCTATTCAAGTGATTCCACAGCGACGACTGCGGCTCCAGGGTGTTGGTCTTTAGGGAATGTGCACGAAGACTTATTAGTTGTCATCGACAAGGTCAAGCCGGCTCTAGTAGGGGAGCGACGCGTCAGCGGCTCGTTCGGGCGGTGGTAGTGGTCGTTCGGTGCTCTTGAAATCACGATGTAATTTTTATTATGTTTGAGATGTTTTGTACTTCTGATGAACTTTGATAATATATTTGAATCATTTTCGCAAAAAATAGGACCCATAGTTTGTGCGGAGCTTGTTTTCCAAAACTAGTTTGAATTAACTACAAATAAATAAATAAAACTAGTTGGAGTTTTTTTAGAACAAACTAGTATGATGTGTTTTAGCAGCAGAATTAGTCATTGCTTTTTTTTGAGAGAACAGATTAGTCATAGCTGAGGAGTGAATTGCAAAAAACCACACATTGAAGCGTCATGTTGCAGAAAAGACTCTTCTACGAATTTGTGCCAGAAAACACTGATTTTTATCCTAATCATTTGCAGAAACCACCTAACCTTCTGTTCGAGCATTTTAACCTCTATTATGACATGTGGGTCCCGCATTTGATGACGTGACACAATGTTTCATGGTAGACGACATTAGATGAGGGATTTTCTGGATTGACAAATCAGTCCCTGTAGTTTTACAGGGACACCCTTCAATCAAAAAACAAAAAGCAATCAACTCCCTCCATGGATTTGGGCTGGCACAGCAGCCGAGCAGAGCAGCAGAACTATTTGCCGCAGCACCTCCACCCAATCCTCCCGACCACCTCTTCCCAATCCACCTGACCACCTCCAGCCGCCGGCCACCCTCCCCCCAGCCTCACCTGCCGCCGCCACGCCCTCCCCCGGCCTGACGCGCGTCCTCGAGCCACCGGACCCCCGCACCACCGCGCATCGTCGTCCACCCTCCCCCCGACGTCACCTGCCGCCGCCACGCCCTCCCCTGGCCTGACGCAACTCCTGGCGCCGCCGGACCCCAGGAGCACCTTGCGCGCCGCCGGATCCCGGCAATCCTATGCGCAACCGAGACCCGGCATCCCCGTACGCTGCGACCGCCCCTAGATCCCTGTGTGTTGCCGCCGCTCGGAGGTCCTCGCAAGAAACCGATGACGGCAGCCACAGCGCGCCGGAGCCCCACTTCGCGCCAGCACCGGGAAGAGGTTGACGGTGGCGGAGCCCCACCGGGAAGAGGCAGCCAAGGCGTGAGCATGCGGGGCCAGCCGGGAGGTTGGTGCGAGCACCGTCGTAGGTTGGTGGCCCGCGGGGATGCAGGGACTTGGCGGCGGTGCAAAGTGGGTCTCTGGCGGCGGCACGAAGTGGGGCTCCGGCGCTACAGCTCTGCCGAACTTGGCGGCGAGGAGGGCACGGGCGTCCTACAGCTCCGGCACAGCGAGGAGGGCGCATGCGTCGTGCAGCTCCGGCAGGTCGCCACACCAGGCGGCTGCATAGACGAGCCCCGCCGCCGCTCCCGGATGACCTGCTCGCGGCGGACTAGCGCGAGGTCCGGTAGCCCAGCCGGAGCAGCTGCTCCACGTCTCCGACATCGCTCTCTGGCGCACTTCGCCATGTCCCTGCACGCACGCCGTCGGCGACGACATCAGCTGGCGCGAGGATGGAAGCCCGGTGGCGATATGGATTGGGTAGGGGAGGGATTGGGAGGAAGGTTCTTTTTGGAAAAATACCAGTCTAACGGCGTCTACCACGAAACGTTATGCCACGTCATCAAATGCGGGACCCACATGTCATAATAGAGGTTAAAATGCTCGAACAGAAGGTTAGGTAGTTTCTACAAATGATTAGGACAAAAATCAGTGTTTTCTGGCACAAATTCATAGAAGAGTATTTTCTGCAACACGACGCTTCAATGTGGTGCTTTTATGCAATTCACTCTATAGCTGAGTGAGATACTCAGATACGTGGCCTGAAAACTGACCAGGCAAGGCCCATCCGCAAGTCCAGACCAGAAGCACACAGCGCCGCCGCCGCCGCCGCCGACGGATCCCGGTGGCCGGCAACCAAGCCCTCCCACAGCCGGGAAATGGCCTCTCCGCTGACGGCGATCCCCGACCACCTCCCGGTGGAGATCTTCCTCCTTATGCCCGACCCGGCCGACCTCACCTGCGCCTCCGCCACCTGCGTCTCCTTCCGCCGACTCACCACCGACGGCTTCTTCCTCCACAGCTTCCGCCGCCTCCACGCACCACCACTCCTCGACTTCCTCGAGCCCGGAAGGTTCTGTCCCACTATGCCGCCTCACCCCCTCCGCCCCCGCCGCCCAGGCGCTCGCCCTCGCCGCCGATCTCACCTTCTCCTTCCTCCCCTCCCACTGCCGCTGGACCGTGCAGGATATCCGCGACGGCCGCGTCCTCCTCCATTGCGAGCCCGGAAAGGGTGAGGAGCCCCTAGTCTTCCGCGAGCTGGCGGTGTGCGACCCCTTGCACCGGCGGTACATCCTGCTTCCCCCGGTACCCGATGACCTAGCCGCTTCCGTGGAGGACCCGCTCCCCCACCCTTTCCTCGCTCCCCTCAGTGAGGATGCAGCGGCGGCCACGGAAGAGACAACATTCTGGATGATCTATTTAGTACGTGGCAAAATGAAGCTGGCTGCCTTCATCGAGCATCAGGCAATGGCAAGCTGCTGCGTCCAAGGGTTGGGGTGATTTGGCCCTTGACCCTGGTGAATTGGTGATGATGTCATGGACCAACCCTTCTTGTCTTAGCTCTTAGGCGCCATTATGCTTATGGCTGCTTCTACTGGGACTGGCTGGTGGTCAAGAGGAACCTGTTGCTCGTCCTTGACACCAAGAAGATGGAGTTTTCCATTGCTAGTCTCCCACCGGGAGAATGCAGTACAAAAGGTGTAGCCATTGTGGAGGCAGGCGAAGGAAGACTTGGGGTGTTTGGTTTCCATGGTGAAACTGCATCTGATCTCAGGTATACCATTGCAACAAACAAAGGCGAGAGCCCCAGCCACTGGCAGATGGACAATCTTACTAGAATCTGGGTACTAATATTATATCAGAGATGCAACAGTGAGGTACTTGCTCTTGATAAGGATAAAAGAATGTTTTTTTTTCTAAACCGTCCACTAAGGAGAAAGAAGAATCAACTCGTTGAATATTTCTCAATGGACGTCAAGACGATGCAGCTTCAGAGGGTTTATGCGAAGCAAATCAAGATTATGTATGGGCCACACATATATACCAACTTCCCACCATCCTTGTTGTTTTCTCAGATCATATGAAGTGGTAAAATTTCTATTACATCCTTGTTATCTCCTTCCCTTTCTAATTATCACATGACTTGTCTATTGCTTGATTATTCATTATTGCAATTGATAATTCTTGTTTACATGATTTAGTGATGTTTATTTTCTTGTGCTTGTGGCAAGAGTTAAGGCATATCTCAGCCTTAAGGCATAACTAGTTAGGTGTGTGGAGTGGGTAAGCAGGCGTGGCCCTGCGATGGTACTTCTGGCCCCTTCCAATTGCCATTTTAAGAGAATGAGATTAGTAAGAGAAAAAAAAAGCATGCACACTATGAGTATCTTATGCATAAGTCCTCATGGAATCAGAAAAGACACTAGGTCGTGGTAATTATTTTTAGTAATAGTTTTGATGGTCAATGTAATGTACAAGTAATACAAGTGTAGATCCAGTTTACCTTGGATTGTTTCACCTTGAGAAATTTCATTCGAGTTATGCACAACTCATTTTGTACACTTATCTTTTTGATAGATTCATAGATACAAGGCAGCACAAAAGTTTTCTGTTCGTCATCTTTATATGTATAATTTTATCTCGTGGTGTTGTATTGTAATAAACCTGCATAACTGGTACAATCACAAAGGAGATCCTCAGCCATTGCTCTAAATCAAGAAAAACTTGTGCTCACAGGCAACTGAAATTTCATCTCACAATGTTGTTTTTATCTGAAACCAACCTTATAAGATCAAGAGAGTGTGTACCATTGCACAGGCAACTGAAATTCGTCTTCACTGCAGTCAATCTCTCCACCACTCTTAGATACTCATATCATGTATGTTCTCCTAATCTCAAATCAAATCACATTGGTTGACATGATTGACTGAAACTTAAGAGTTCTGAGGTGATTGTGTATTGGCAATTCTGTAAGATGAATTAGAGGGGGCAGCCAGTTCTGTATTTCTCTCCTTGTGACTCATTTTTGTAGTGGGATGGCAGACATCGCCCAGTGTGTTGGTTCTGGCTACCAACACCCCCAGTTTATTTCCTGTAGTTAGAAGTTTGCTATACTGCTAAGTGCCTAGTCAGTAAATGAAGTCCTGCAAAACAAAGGTACCAATCCTGTATGAGTTTTTCAGGACTGGTTCCTTCATGTTCACGTTCCTCTGTCCAGCTGTGTATCCGAGCTTGTATTGCAAATTACAATGCTAAGCACGCTGAAGTGAGCGTCTGCCTGCAGTCACATGTTTCAAATTCAGTTGAGATGAATATCATACCATTCTTCCTATTCCTGTGATACTACCTAGGCACCTACAGTTTCTATATTGTCAAGTTGTTAAACTTATGAAATTAAAATGCACAAATTGGGCCGAAAATTTTCTGTGTTATCTGAGCTTTTTGTTGTCTTGTTTGGCCAGATTCAGTGGACTCGTCATCAGATCAGCTTGCCGAGTTCAGAGTGATTGTTGTTTCGATATCATGGAGTTCTTGCAGACGTGATGGCCTTTCTAACAAGATGGCACGTGACAATCTACAGAATTTTCACCTGGCTGTGGTTATGTGTATGTTCCTGTTTTCGTGCTACTTCTTCTATCTTTGGTTACTGTAACATGGATGTGGCCGCTCCTAAGAACTGAATGTGACAATGAAGTTAAGAGCATCTCTAGCCGTTGCCCCCCCCCCCCCCCCCTCCCCGGGGGCGGTTGGGCATCCAGCCGTCGCCCTCAGGCGTCGATATTGGCCCAGTTTTCGGCCCACTTTCGGCGAATAAAGGGCCCATATAGGCGAGAATAGGCCCATATTCGGCGTGGCTCGGCGTTCAATTACCAACATAAATATTTTTTATTACATAGTTCATCACAGAAAATCAAATAGTTCAACAAAATAGTGTAACAACAAATAGTTCAATACAAATTATATAGTTCAACAAAACAAAACTCATATTTCATCACACGTCACGCCCGGCGTCGCCCTTGAGCCTCCATAGGTGCTCCACCAGATCCTGCTGCAGTTGATGATGAACCTGTGGGTCTCAGATCTCCTGACGCATACTGAGGTAGGCAGTCCAGGTTGCCGGTAGCTGGTGATCAACTTCGGCTAGAGGACCCTGCATGTAGTATGGTTCAGTGTCAAACACTGGCTCTTCTTGCTCGCTCTCGATGATCATGTTGTGCAAGATGACATAGCAAGTCATGATCTCCCACATTTGATCTTTCGACTAGGTCTGAGCAGGGTACCGGACAACAGCAAATCGAGATTGGAGCACACCAAATGCCCGCTCGACATCCTTCCGGCAAGCCTCCCGCACCTTGGCAAAGTGGGACTTCTTGTCTCCTAGCACAGCGTTTGAGATAGTCTTCACAAATGTAGACCATCTCGGATGGATGCCATCAACTAGGTAGTACCCCTTGTTGTAGTGCCGCCCATTGACCTCGAAGTTCACCGGAGGAGAATGACCTTCAACAAGCTTGGCAAAGACAGGGGAGCACTGCAGCACGTTGATGTCATTGTGAGTTCCTGGCATACCAAAGAAGGAGTGCCAAATCCAGAGGTAATGTGTGTCCACCGCCTCAAGTACCACACTGCAACCGCCTTTGGCGCCTTTGTACATCCCCTACCAAGCAAATGGGCAGTTCTTCCATTTCCAATGTATGCAGTCGATGCTTCCAAGCATCCCAGAAAATCCTCTTGTTGCATTCTGTGCTAGGATCCGAGCAGTGTCTTCCGCATTGGGTGTTCTCAAGTATTGCGGTCCAAACACTGCCACCACTGCCCGACAGAACTTGTAGAAACTCTCAATGATGGTGGACTCGGCCATGCGCCCATAGTCGTCGAGTGAATCACCGGGAGCTCCATATGCAAGCATCCTCATCGCTGTCGTGCACTTCTGGATCGAGGTGAATCCAAGTTTGCCGGTGCAATCCATCTTGCACTTGAAGTAGCTGTCGAACTCCCGAATGAAATTTACAATCCCGAGGAAGAGCTTTCGGCTCATCCGATAACGGCGCCGAAATGTTTTGTCGCCGTGAAGTGGAGCATCGGCGAAGTAGTCGGAGTAGAGCATGCAGTAGCCTTCGAGACGATGCCGGTTCTTTGCTTTCATCCGCCCCGGCGCCGAGCCACCTCGCCGAGGATTTTCATTGCTCGCCAGCAGCTGGGCGAGGGTGGCGAGCACCATGAGATGCCCATCTTCCTGGACGTCACGTCGGCCTCGGCTTCCTCCTCCAGCAGCGCGGCGAGCGCTTCCTCGTCGTCCGAGTCCATCGCCGAGGCAGGCAAAACGCCGAACACCTTGTGTCCGGTGGCATGTACCCGCCGCTAAACTGCCCCTCCACGGCCGGAAACGGCGGCAGAAACGCTCAACTGCTGGTGGAGGGGCTGCCCCGGCGAACCTGTGCTCTTTTTTTGGCGGGGAATGGCTATCTAGCGGAGAAGGGCGGCGGGCGGCGCCGGGATACAACTAGTGGCGGCCGAGGGCGCGGGGGGTGGGAGGCGAGTCGGGGAAGAAAAACTTGACTTTTTACCTGACGGTGTGGGCCAGCCGTGCTTTTCCCTTGCGCCGGAGCCCCCGATCGCCCCCCAGTGCGCCGGGTTCGGCCTGCGATCGCCGCGAACAAAAACGGGCCGAACCGGCGATTTTCGGCGTCCTGGGGGCGCGACTGGGGCGTTTTTTCGGCGCCGGCGCCGAAAAAGTGGCCTGGGGGGCCTGTTGGGGGCGCGGCTGGAGATGCTCTGACAGTTTGAGTCAACCAACAAGTGTCGTAAGGCTAGCAGATGTATATTTGCAAGTCACTTTTTTTTTCTTCTTCTTCCAACTATCCGAGTTATGATGTCGTTCAAGGATGAATAAAATACACGCTGATTGCATCATTCTTTGGGAGATGAATGATGAATGAAAGCCTGGTCTGGAGCAGGTTCCACAGTGAAGGTACTTTGAGCCACCAAATTGGTTGAAGATCCTGTCATTCCTTTCCTTGCAGAGTTTCCACCAGATGGCCATACGTACAAAGGCAATCAACTGTTCCATCATTCCTCCAACACCAAGGAACTTAAAACTTGTATCTGCTCAAACAGCGTTACATTGTCGATTATCAGCCGTTAAGCACTTATTTCCCTGAATCCCCGAAGTCGAATGGAAGCCTCAATGTCAGGATCCCCCCGGCTGGCTCCACCCAATCTGGTAACCTCATACCGTACCATGGTACCAATCAAATAATGTGGCGTTTATCATTCCACTATGTTACAAACGACAGGAAACGAGCAAATTCAGTGACCCTTATCATTCTGTGTTAAGTATAACAAACGACGATAGGAATCAAACGGTTGGGTTCATCATCCATTCGACAGTGTTACAAATCATATACTACACAGGAAGCAGATCCAACCAGTGTTCGTCATTCCACATTATTACATGCCATATATATACTCCAGTGTTCATCATTGCAAGGATGTAAACAACTAATAAATCCAGTGTTCATCACTGCAAGGATGTAAGGTGCTCCACATTGAACTAATAAATCCACATTATTAACATTCTGCATTGTCCGTCGTTTACGAGAGTGATCACAGTAGCATTTCACTCACAAAACAAAGTAGGTAAAATCCAACGAAGATGCACACGCGGACCTGGAAATGGCTACCCAGACCCAGCTATAGATTTGGCAGGAAGTCAACAGTTCTGACTCCATCTCCTCCTGCTCCTATCCTAAGCAAAAGGACTCGCATCTGTCAGTTAGCAAACCAATCAGTACATAGAAGAAATCTTAATGGCTAAGAGTTACAATAGTATTTACCAAACACAAAAGACAAAAGGAAGACATCAAGGGAATTTAACTGTTTACCTTCCGTATGGATTTTTTTTCAATTAAGAAATGGTTCTCTTTGGAAATAATCTTTTCCAATTTGGATTATCAATTGTTAGATAACATTGCATGAACTCGGGATTGCCGGCCCTGGCCGTGAACTCCTCAAGAAACTTGGGCAGAGTTGGAAGCGACCGTATGTTCTTGCATAACTTGATCTTCAGTTTCTTGAGGGATGTAAGGTCCTAAAAGAAAATCTGGAGGAGGAACTGCATGTAAGACAGATTTTGTTGGTTCTAAATGATATCTGATACAATAATAGGAATATCAGAGACCATAAGGAACTAAGAAAAATGCTTACTCCGCTAAATGTTGGAAAGGCAGGAAGCAGAATCTTGCTGACTAGTCGAACTGAAGATGCATTATTAGCTACGGGTGCTGTAAAAGAGAGATGTATTCCAAATTTCCAATATCTGACCTGGATGATGAGCTGTTTCTTGAAATGTTCATGTATTATGCACTTGGAGATGCAAGCGTAGATGTCCATGATCGAAGAGAACTTAAAAACCCAGAATTTGATATTTGGATATAAGAGAGAAAGATCGGGACCTTACGAATGAGACGATGAGAGCTCTGTGGTGGAGCTACCAGTATCTTGATGGCCAGGTCAGGCGATGCTTGGCTTTTCTGCATTATTTATCCCAGAGGACAACTTTTGAAACGTGAGGAGTTAGTTAAGTTGTGGGTGGCAGAAGGGTTTATAAAGACTAGTAACGCTAAAGAAGAAATGGAAGATGTTGCTGGGGAATACTTTGATGAATTGGCCGGGGATCAACCCCCTTTTTGAAAAAAAAACTTTGATGAATTGATGTCGGCTTCATTTATGCAACTAGGAGGGAAAGAAAAGGTGCCTGTACATCATGATATGATTGCTTACTTTACAATTCATGATCTGCTGTGTGATTTAGGAGTTTTGTATTTCTATCCTTGTGACTCATTTTTGTAGTGGGATGGCAGACATCGCCCAGTGTGTTGGTTCTGGCTACCAACACCCCCAGTTTATTTCCTGTAGTTAGAAGTTTGCTATACTGCTAGGCCCCTAGTCAGTAAATGAAGTCCTGCAAAAGAAAGGTACCAATCCTGTATGAGTTTTTCAGGACTGGTCCTTCATGTTCACGTTCCTCTGTCCGGCTGTATATCTGAGCTCGTATTGCAAATTACAATGCTAAGCACGCTGAAGTGAGCGTCTGCCTGCAGTCACATGTTTCAAATTCAGTTGAGATGAATTCTCTATAACACTAAGCTCCCTAATTTTAAAAAGCCAACATTCAATTGAGGTCTCCAATTAGAATTAGGTAATCCGATTTTGACTGGATCAACAATTTCTCAAAGCTCTCTCATTGAATTCTTTTATAGTACACACTATGCTTCCTAATTTTTAAGGACACACAATTAGTTGAGGTATTCAATTTACAATTAGGTGAACCGATTTTGACCAGGTCAACACTTTCTCAAGCTCTCCCATTAAATTATTTTAATTCACTATGTTACCTAATTTTCAAACTCTTTCATTCAATTGAGGTTTACGATTTGGTTTACGATTTTGATTCTCAAGCTCTCCGATTTGGTTTACGATTTTGACCAGGCCAATGATTGTTCAAATCAATCAGCAACAACTGGCCTATAAAAATGTATCAATCCGCGCGGTCTCCCACACCCTGTGAAAAAGAAGCGCCACCATGTGATTTGTAGCACCAATATAGTAGTACATGCGACCACTAATATAGAAATTTCCCCAAATAAATATATGTTGGTTAGCGGATACCACGGAATCACACCACGAAAGAGGCCCACCAAATCACCACATTATAATAAAAATAAAATAGACTATACCATCTCCCCCACCCGCCAAACTAAACATTTCATCAATTCCAAAATATAAGGGGTATTAGTTTTGTTGAAAGTCAAATTTCTTTAAGTCAAAATATAAGGGGTATTAGTTTTGTTAAAAAATATCAACATCCACAATATTAAATAAAAAAATAATTTGATCAAACTTAAAATTATCGACTTTTAAAAAAGTAATACACCTTATATTTTGAAACAAAGTGATTATTTTTTGAAGAAACCCAACAACACCAACGACGCAGCAAAGCGCGCCCAACCCTTCTAGTATTGTACTATTCTTCCTATTCATGTGATACTACCTAGGTACCTACAGTTTCTATATTGTCAAGTTCTTAAAATTATTAAATTAAAATGCACAGATTGGGCCGAAAATCTTCTGTGTTATCTGAGCTTTTTGTTGTCTTGCTTGCCCAGATTCAGTGGACTCGTCATCAGATCAGCTTGCTGCGTTCGGAGTGATTTTTGTTTCGATACCGCGGAGTTCTATCAGATGTGATGACCTTTTCTGAGAAGATGGCGCGTGACAATCTACAGAATTTTCACCTTGGTGTGGTCATGTGTATGTTGTTCTTGTTTTCATGCTACTTCTAGATTTGCTTACTGTAACATGGATGTGGCTGCTACACCCTCCGTAAAGAAATATAAGAGTGTCAGGATCACTAAAATAGTGTTTGACGCTCTTATATTTGTTTACAGAGGGAGTACCTGTCTAAGTAAGAACTGAATGTGACAATGAAATTAACAGTTTGAGTCAACCAACAAGTGTCGATCGTAAGGCTAGCAGATGTATATTTGCAAGTCGCATTCTTTTCTTCTTCTTCCAACTAACCGAGTTATGATGTTGTTCGAGGATGAATAAAATACACGCTGATTACGTACCAGGGCAATCAACTGTTCCATCATTCCTCCAATACCAAGGAACTTCAAACTTGTATCTGCTCAAACAGCATTACATTGTCGATTATCAGCCATTAAGCACTTGTTTCCCTTAATCCCGGAAGGTGAATGGAAACCTCAATGTCAGGAGCAGGTCCCCCGGCTGGCTCCACCCAATCTGGTAACCTCATACCGTACGATGGTAGCAATCAAATAATGTGGCGTTTATCATTCCACAATGTTACAAACGACAGGAAACGAGCAAATTCAGTGACGATTATCATTCTATCCTAAGTATAACAAACGATAGGAATCAAACAGTTGGGTTCATCATGCATTCCACGGTGTTACAAATCATATAAGTATATAGAAACAAATACATCAAGTGTTCATCATTCCACATTATTACATGCCATATACAGTATATAGTACACAACTAATAAATCCAGTGTTCATCACTGCAAGGATGTAAGGTGCTCCATATTAAACTAATAAATCCACATTATTAACATTCAGCATTGTCCGTCGTTTACGAGAGTGATCTCACAGCACCATTTCACTCGCAAAACACACAAGAATCAACAAACCAAAGTAGGTAAAACCCAACGAAGATGCATGCGTGGACCTGGGAATGGCTACCCAACCATAGATTTGGCAGGAAGTCAACAGTATCGACTCCATCTCCTCCTGCTCCCATCCTAAGCAAAAGGACTCGCATCTGATAGTTAGCAAACTAATCAGAACATGGTAACAAATCTTTGACTAAGAATTGGAATAATATTTACCAAACACAAAATACAAAGGGGAGACATCAAAGGAATTTAACTGTTTACCTTCCGTATGGAATTTTTTCATTAAGAAATTGTTCTCTTTGCAAATAATTTTTTTCCAATTTGGATCATCAATTGTTAGACAAGATTGCATGAACTCAGGATTGCCGCCCCTAGCTGTGAACTCCTCAAGAGAGTTGGGCAGAGTTGGAAGCGGCCGTATATTCTTGCATACCTTGATCTTCAGTTTCTTGAGGGACGTAAGGTGCTCCATATTACCTGGTAAGGCATCCCAGCTGCAGCATGCAGCTGTAAACTGCTCAAGAGCCTTGGACAGTGTTGGAAGCGGCCGTTTATTCTGGCATAAAATGATCTTCAGTATCTTGAGCGATGTAAGGTGCTCCATATTACATGGTAAGGCATCCCAGCTGCAATACATGGATCTGATCTTCTCAAGAGACTTGGGCAGTGTTGGAAGCGACTGTATATTCTTGCATGACTCGATCTTCAGTGTCTTGAGCGATGTGAGGTGCTCCATGTTGCCTGATAAGGCATCCCAGCTGCAGCCCTCAACTTTAAACTCCTCAAGAGAATTGGGCAGTTTTGAAAGTGACCATATATTTTTGCAGTATCCGATCGTCAGTTTCTTGAGCATTGTGAGGTGCTCCATGTTGCCTGGTAAGGCATCCCAGCTGCAAGTCCAAAGAACTAGCGAATGGAGATGAATGAAAGCCTCCAAGTCAGGACCAGGTCCCTGTTGGCTCCATCCGTTGAATCTAAGTTGTTGCAGCTTCTTTGGGCCGCCGTTATGCTCACTCATCATCCAATTTGGAAACGTCATACCATCGTATTGGCTGATTTCCAGTATTTCAAGATACTTCGATGGGCAAAGACCCTCAAGTACCTCCGCTTGAACTTCTGGACTGCAACTCCCACTTCCCCATTGAAGTACCAATTCTGTGAGTTTTTCCTTGCCAGCAAGATTGACTTCAAGAGCTTCCTCCTTGCTCTCAACATTCTCAAGACCGCAGATCAGCATCTTGCCCTGAAGCTTGTTTAGGTGTTTCAGCTGATGTGACTCATAAGTCGTAACCCCGTTCCCTCCTAAATCTGAAGAATGGTAGCGTTTGGAGCCATATCAACCTGCCAACGTTTGCAAATTCCAGATCTGTTTTGCTGATTACATGGCGCAAGTTGACTAGGCTCATCATGTCTTCACCACTAGAAAACGTCAAACTACCACAAAAACGAAAATCTGCCACCTGCATGTGATAAAGTTTGCTAAAGGTGGCCGGTAAAGTTAGCTTGTCCATTGCTTTCACCCAGAAAGCAAAATAGCGTAGATGCTTCCAATCACCAATAGAATCTGGGAATGAGAATGTGTGTTTATAAAGCAGCGCGACATGTAATTTCAGTACCCGCAATTTTGTCAGCCTCGTGAACATAGCGAACATACTCTTGAAGGCTTTGTGATTGTCTGATTTAACTTTTATCAAGCCATCAATGATGAGAGTGCGCAAATTTTGTAACCGATATATCTTCTCAGTAAGCATCTCCATATTACAAGTCCCAACAAAAAGATAGCGGACACCAGGAGGAACTTCTCCTGTGAAGTCTTTCTCTATCCTGAAGCAATCTCTTCCGGCAACCTCATCTGCTAAATCACACAGCAGATCATGGATTGTAAAGTAATCAGTCTCACGCTCATGTGCATCATAATCTTTCCCTCCTAATTGCAGAAATGAGGCCGACAATAATTCATCAAAATAATTTTTAGCAACATCTTCCATTTCCTCTTCAGTCTTACTAGTCTTTATAAACCCTTCTGCCACCCACAACTTTACTAACTCATCACGTCTCAACTTATGCCGCCTGGGAAAAATACTGCAGTAAGCGAAGCATCGCCTGACCTGCTCATCAAGATACTGGTAGCTCCACCATAGAGCTCCCATCGTGTCATTCATAAGGTCCCGATCTTTCTGACTCCTCCAAAACTCAACAGTTTGTGTCAACGGAGCCGTGAACCCACTGTTCTGGCTGCTAGAGGTGATCCCTTCAGCTTTTTCGCAATGTCCTCTCCAATCATTTCAAGTATTCTTCTATCATGGTCACTTACCCTTGCATCCCGAAGCGCATAATGCATGAACATTTCAAGGAACACTTCATCATCCAGGTTAGATATGGGAATACGTCTCTCCTTGACAGAACCCAGAGCTACTAATGCAGCTTCAGTTCGACTTGTCACCAAGATTCTGCTTCCTTCCTTTCCAACATTCAGAGGAGAAATTAACGTTTTTAGTTCTTCACGGTCTCCCGAATTCCTACTGTTGTACCAGACATCATCCAGTACCAGTAAAATCTGTTTCCCACGCAGTTCATCCTCCAGTTTTTCCTTCAGGACATTACGACTATTAAAGTTATCGCATGCTTTCCCTGTAGCCCCCTCAAACATCTCGCTAAAAATGGAATCCAAATTAACTTCCTGAGAAACATGAATCCATATGACAATATAGAAATGGCCCTCCTTTTTCTCTTGCCTACGCTTTTTCTCACGATCATAAACACACTGTGCAAGTGTTGATTTCCCTGTGTGCGATGGCGGAAAGCGTCGTACCTCAAATCGAGGGGACGCCGTACGTGTTTATAGGCAGGAGCGCACCTCCCTGATAGCGCATACAGTTTAGATTACATCTTGGAGAAGAAGCTAGATAGAGATAAGATTACAAAGAGAAGATAAACTCTAGCTAACTACCTAACCAAACTACCAAGATATGCATAGCAAGATATGGCGCAAGATATGGTGCGGCAGCCTTGTCACGTACACAATATGGTGTTTGACACCCTCCCTTAATCACAACTTCATCAAGTTGAGATTATACTTGAAGTTCTCAAAGCTTCGTATGGGCAAGGCTTTGGTAAACCCATCTGCAATTTGGTCCTTGGAATGTATGAACCGGATGTCTAAGAGTTTATTAGCAACTCTTTCTCTGACAAAATGAAAATCTATTTCAATATGTTTTGTTCTTGCATGAAAAACTGGATTTGCTGAGAGATAAGTTGCACCCAAATTGTCACACCACAGACATGGAGCTTGAGTAGTTCTCACACCAAGTTCCTTAAGAATGGATTGCACCCATATGATCTCCGCAGTAGCATTAGCCAGTGCCTTATACTCTGCCTCTGTGCTAGACCTGGAAACAGTAGCTTATTTTAGCACACCAGGATATTAGATTAGATCCAAGAAACACTGCAAAACCACCAGTGGAGTGTCTATCATCCAAACATCCTTCCCAATCCGAGTCAGAGAATGCACTAACAAGAGTGGAAAATGACTTGCTAAAATTAAGGCCAATGCTCATAGTATCTTTCACATATCTGACTATACGTTTTGTAGCAGTCAAATGAACTGTGGTTGGTGCATGAAGGAATTGACACACCTTGTTGACAGCAAAGGAAATATCAAGCCATGTGAGAGTTAAATATTGAAGCGCACCCACTAGGCTTCTGTATCTTGTGCTGTCTTCTGAGCTCAAGGGTTTTTCTTCTGTGAGAGATAGTTTTTCTGTACTAGACAAAGGAGTAGTGGTGGGTTTACAGCCTTGCAACCCAGCTTTTCTTACCAAATCATTTGCATACTTTTCCTGGGAGAGATGAAGTCCATCCTTGTGCTTCTTTACTTCAATCCCTAGGAAATAGTGCAAGTCCCCAAGATCCTTTAGAGCAAACTCAGTACTTAAGTCCTTCAATAGTCCTGTTATTGCCTCATCAGATGAACTTGTGACAATAATATCATCAATATATATAAGAACAAATATTGATGTATTGGACTTATTGTAAATAAACAATGAAGTGTCAGACTTTGAAGGAACAAAGCCAAGCATTTGCATCTTCTTGCTAAGACGAGAATACCATGCTCTAGGGTCCTGCTTCAGTCCATACAATACTTTATCAAGCCTGCATACATGAGAGGGTGCATGTTTGTTTTCAAACCCAGGAGGTTGTTTCATGTAAACCTCCTCTTCCAGAACACCGTGAAGAAACGTGTTCTGAACGTCTAACTGTCGAAGACTCCATCCCCTGGAAACAGCAATAGATAGGACAAGGCGAACGGTTGCAGCTTTTACAACTGGACTAAAGGTGTCCTCATAATCTATGCCATATCTTTGTTTAAAACCTTTAGCAACTAGCCTTTCTTTGTAGCGATCAACTGTTCCATCAGACTTTCTTTTAATCCTAAAATCTCATTTGCAATCAATGAGATTTTTACCTTTCCTTGGAGGAACTAAATGCCACGTTTTATTTTTCTGTAGTGCCACATATTCCTCATGCATTGCCTTTCTCCACTTCTCATCACCAAGAGCCTCCTCAAGTGTGTTGGGCTCACCTGGTTCACCTGTAGAACAGATCATACCATATTTTGTTATGTGCTTGTAATTAACTGGCTTAGTTACCCTTGACTGCAATCGTGTGCGGCGCTGTGATGTAACAGGATCATTCTGTGCCACAAAAGATCCGGCGGAATCCTCCTGCACCAGATCCGAGGCAGATCCGCCTGCGCCAGCAGCTTTGGCAGGTTCTGCAGCTGGGTGATCTTCTGTGGCTCGAGGCTGAAGCGTTGAAGACGAATCCGGCACAGAAGATCCCACCCGACCAGCGGTCATGGGCTGGCAGAGATCTGTGCCTGCCACAGCCGGGCCCATGCCAGTCGATCGCACCGCTTGTAAACAGCCGGTTGGCTGCCGAAACGCGAGCCGACCGGGCCGATGGGAGAAGGGCGCGTGGCAGTTCCTGATTGGCGCGGGCTGGTGGAGCCGCTACCGCCAGCCACACCTGGCCGCGTGGCCCACGCGGAGCCGGTCGCTGTCGGCGCGCCGGATGCTGTCGCCCCAGGACCCGAGGTGGATCCACCTGCCGCTGCTGCCATGTTGGATCCCGAGGCGGATTCGCCTGCCGCAGCTGGTGCGCCGGATCCCGAGGCGGATTCGCCTGCCGCAGCTGGCGCGCCGGGTCCCGAGGCAGATCTGCTCCCTCCACCGTGACACATGCGATATGGACAGTGCGTTGCACTATTTTCTTCATTTTCTTCGTTGTTTTCTTCATTTTCTTCACCACTACGATCTCCTGGAGCATCACAAAACTCATGCAGATGGTTATGAGGGTTAGTCAACAAAGGATCATTACCATTATTATCGTGCCCCCCTTGATCATAACTAGAGAGGTGACGTGGAAGAAGAAGAAATTCTTTGCGAAGTAAGGCACCGGCGTTAGGATGTAGATCAGCAAAAGGAAACTTTGTTTCATCGAAAACAACATCTCTAGAGATGTAGACACGACCAGTAGAGATGTCCAAGCACTTGACACCTTTGTGTTGAGCACTATACCCAAGAAACGCACACTGTTTGGAGCGAAACATAAGCTTGCGATTGTTGTAAGGGCGAAGATTCGGCCAGCAGGCACATCCAAACACACGAAGAGATTTATAATCTGATTTTGTGTGGAGAAGTCGTTCTATGGGAGTTTCATTGTTGATAACTCGACTAGGTAGCTTGTTGATGATGTGAACGGCAGTAAGGAACACTTCATACCAGAATTTTAAGGGCATCGAAGCTCTGGCCAAGAGAGCAAGACCAACCTCAACAATGTGCCTATGCTTACGTTCTGCCGACCCGTTTTGTTGGTGAGCGTGAGGACATGACACATGATGAGAAATTCCTAGTGTTTGGAAAAAGGAGTTCAACTTTTTGTATTCTCCTCCCCAGTCTGATTGGACAGCAAGATTTTTTCTGTCAAATTGGCGTTCAACAAGCGCCTGAATTTTTTTAAAGACTTGGAACACATCTGACCTTTTTTTAAGAAGGTAAAGCCAGGAAAACTTGCTATTGTCATCAATAAAGCCAAAGTAGTATGGATGTCTACCAACGGAGCTTGGGGCAGGACCCCACACATCGGAAAAAATCAACTGCAAAGGTTGAGTAGAAACACTGGTGGACACAGGATAAGGAAGTTGATGACTTTTTGCTTTCTGACAAGAGTCACAAATGGTTTCAACATTGCGCTCACCAACAAACGGGAGCTTATTCTTTTTAAGTAAATGATCAACTAAGGAAAATGACGCATGCCCTAAACGGTCGTGCCATCTTGTGGCTGAAAGCTTGATAGCACCACAAGCTTGTTTATTGTATCTTCGAAGCTTCGGAATCAACAGATAGAGGCCCCGAACGCATCTACCTCGATAGAGAGTTTTCCTCGTGACCTGATCCTTGATCAAAAAGAAGAAGGGGTGAAACTCAATATAAACATGATTGTCAAGGGTGATATGATGGACAGATAGAAGATTCTTGTCGGTGCTAGGAACATGCAAGATTTTCCTAAGATGAAACTGTTTACATGGGGTACGAAAAACGGAATGACCAATGTGACGTATCCTCATACCTGCACCGCTTGAGGTGTGGATCTGGTCCTTGCCATGATACTTCTCCTTAAGCGTGACCTTCTCTAGTTCACCAGTGAGATGATTTGTCGCGCCGCTGTCAAGATACCAGCTGGTATCTACACCGTATGAGCCATCAGCAGCAGCAGTGATCTTTTCTTCATCTTCAGAGGAAGCCTCGTCCTCATCAAACCGGTACCAGCAATCCCTTGCCGTGTGGCCCGGCTTGCCGCAGATCTGGCAGCGTACCGCGTCCGGGCGCGATCTGGAAGACCCGCCGCGGCGGCCCCTAGTGTTGGTGGAGTTGGTCCGTCCGCGGGAGTTGGACCCGCCGCTGCTGCCGCCGCTCCCTTGCTTGCCCTTGGAGCGAGGCGGGCCACGATGACGGGAGTAGCCACCGCGCCCACGCACTGCTGCGTTAGCGGACGACTTGAAGCCGCCTGGTCCCTGGTACTGTGCCACCCTCTGATCAAAGTTACTAAGCATTGAAAAGAGCTCATCGAGGGATACTGGGGAGGTTCGGGCGTCGAGGGCGGAGATGAGTGGCTGGTAATCCATGTCGAGGCCGTGGAGGATGTAGGAGACGAGTTCATCGTCCTGGAGAGGCTTCCCGGTGGCGGACAGCTCATCGGCGAAGCCGCGCATCTCGGGGAAGTAGGTGGCGACGGTCTTGTTGCCCTTTTGCGCGTTCACCAGAGAGGTTCTGATGTTGTTGACGCGACTGAGCGACTGCGAGGAGAACATCCCCGACAGTGCCGTCCAGAGCTCGCGTGCCGTGGTGATCGCGGTCACCTGCACGAGCACCTCCTTGGTGAGGTTGTTCAGCAGGTACCCGAGCACCTGCTGGTCCTCTCGCACCCAGATGGCGTGGAGAGGGTTCGGCATAGTCGATTCCTTCCCATCTTTGTCCTTGGTGGGGAGGATCCTGGCCGGCTCCGGTGTAGCGCCGTCGACGTAGCCGAAGACGCCCGCGCCCCTCAGTTGCGGCGTGATCTGCGCGCGCCAGAGGACGTAGTTGGTGCCGGAGAGCCTCTCCGTGACTTGGCCGTTGACGCTAGTCTGGGAGGCACCGGAGGAGGACGACATGGTTTGCACTGGATGGAGTTTTAGGGTTTACACGTTGTGGAAGAGAACGGCTCTGATTACCATGTGCGATGGCGGAAAGCGTCGTACCTCAACTCGAGGGGACGCCGTACGTGTTTATAGGCAGGGTCGCACCTCCTTGATAGCGCATATAGTTTAGATTACATCTTGGAGAAGAAGCTAGATAGAGATAAGATTACAAAGAGAAGATAAACTCTAGCTAACTACCTAACCAAACTACCAAGATATGCATAGCAAGATATGGCGCAAGATATGGTGCGGCAGCCTTGTCACGTACACAATATGGTGTTTGACACCCTGACCCAGCCATGCCATGAATGCCAATTACAGAATAGCATGTATCACTAATAGTATTTGCTTGACAATGGTCTTCCTTCTCATGAAGCATTGCGATGATCTTGTCACGATCCTGATCCCGGCCAATTACTCCTATCGCAGGGGCTGCTGTAGTGACTGCTCGGCGTGAATTGGTAGCAACAGCTCGACTCCCATCATCATTACATCCACCTGGCAAGTTCAGTTGTTTCAAAACTTCACATGCATCATTTATAGCACTTTCTATCTTCTCTAGGCTCTTCTTCACACTTTTGACATACCACTCTCCTGCAAAAACCAAATAGCACTTTGTTAGCACACGAATGCAGTAACCCGAAATTAGAGGCATGTATCATGCCTCGTAATTTTTCTCTTATCGATTTTCATATATTTTCAGGCTATTGTCTATGCCAACTCAAATTCTACTCGAATACCAATTCCTAATACCATACAAGCAAAGCATTTCTAACCGGAGTAACATAAGCCCACACACGTACATGGAAACTAACTCAAACTAGTACTACTCGGACTCAGACTGGACATATCTAACTGATTGTTGCAAATAAATCGATTCCTTCATACCGCTGTTGCCTGTTGCTTCTCATGCTCCTCTAGATTGGGCTTGGGGAGAGGAAAGAAAGATCTAGTAAAAGAAGGAGCAAGTGGTAATGTAGATGATGGCAGTGCTACTCTACACTACCGTATGAAGGAGAGTTTTTACTTTTTAGAAAGGAGAGGGACCTCAGGCTCTGCATCAAGTAACACAAATCATGCATCATGTATGAAGAAGAGTGCACCAAGAGGCATTGTTGTCTCGTCGGGAAAGGACCAAACACCAAAAGTTGTGCTGTCAGGGCTACACAGGGAAGAGGAACTTGTGGAAGACTGCTAGCTAGTGGAAGAGCGTGACAATCTTTTATTATTCCTGATAATTGGGCTAATTACTCTTAAGAAAATACTATATACACTCTTGATTCATTTGGCTCCAAAGTAACTAATCCTAGTTTTTTCTAACAACCTGTGTCGTATATCTTACTGCATTTTAAGATCTTCACATCTAGATTACATAATTGTGGCAAACAAGTGAGAATGTATTATTATTGGCAGCTATAGTCATATATCTATGTGGCACAAAAAGATGAACACATCCAAACATGAAGGCAGGGAAATACCTTATCTTTTAGGAGGGATCTCGGCATGGCAGACAGAAGAGTCTTCTTCAGCGAATCCATCTTACTGCCGGATGACTTGGCATCTCGGGTCTGCTCCTTGAGGCGCTGATACTCAACATCATCCAAGATGTCTTCAGCCTCATAGAGAGCAGACCTAAGCTTGTCTAACAGTGGCTCCAACCGAGCCCTGTAAGTGCTCTCATCGACTACTTCCATCACCCGCTGCAGTTGTAAAACTTGCGTATCAATTATCTTCAGCTTCTCCGTGGCGTTAGTCAAGGAGGGTGAAAGCTTTGTTGAGGAGCCTAGGAATAATGGGCGAGGCGAGCCAGCCTACTGCGGTGACGCCCCATCCTACAGCAGCACTAATGCTAACAGGATCCGCGTCATCATGTTTCTGTTAACAGGATATCGGCATTAGTCGTGTTCTCATGTTTCTAGTTTTTTCTCTTTCCTCGTCATGTTCAGTTGTATCACAATGCTGAAGTAATTAATTAGCTGAACGCAAGCTCACTGTTTCTGGCGAACAATGAACAAACAGCAAACAGAGAAACAAGGTTTATATACAACAGAAATCAAAACGAAAAATCATCATGTGTACTCTTTACAATGGTCATATATAGTGGTCAGGAAATCAACCATCCATCTCACCTAGGCCTTGAGGGGGCCGGTATTCATGGCAAGTGCAACAAAAATCTTCTTGCTTTAACAGCACAACACTGCAACACAACATAAAAGAGCAACTTTGGCGGTCGTTAACCATGAAAGGGAATCAACTAAGAGAAGGCTAGCTAGGCTACAGGATCAATATGTACACAGACCTTGAAGACATCTAAGATACATAAACAAGTACCAGTTGAGAGAGATGCCTGAGCATGCATATATTATGCTATATGGGGTGGGGTGACTATCTGTCGAGCGACTGAAAAAAAAACAGTTTCAGTCGACCGCGCGCCATCATCTCAGGCTCACTGTTTTTGTAACAATGAACAGACAGCAAACAGAGAAGCAAGGTTCATGTACAACAGAAATCGAAGCTAAAAATCTACATGTACTCTTTAGAATGGTCAGGTAACAGTAAACCAAATATCCATCTCACCTAGGCCTTAAGGGGGTATTGATGGCAAGTGAAACTTAAATCCTCTTCCTTTAATAGCGCAATGCTACAACACAATGTAAAAGAGCAACTTTTGTCACGGTGTCCCCATCTCAGGCTTGGTGCTTTGCACGTGCACGGAATAGAAAAAAGAAAATCCAGGCGCATGAAGAATAACAAACACGATACCATTACTAAGTCCAGCCACAGTAGACACCTACAGATCGGTATAATATAGTTATGCCAGCTAATAGTTGGTTGGTGTACACGCCTCAGTCTTCTTAAGACTTTGTAATAATGAAAAACAACTATCCTATCAGAAAAAAGCTTTCGCCCCGCTTTATATATAAAGCAATGATCAACATCACCCAGTATAAACGCACACCCCTACAACAGACACACACACATAGTCAAGGCATGATACATAGGCGCTGAGCGCAGCAACACCAACCCTAGCACTACGCGAAGAGGTGACGCCGCATATGACGAACCGTGGGCTCCAAGGCGGCGCCTTCAGGAAGGGGACGACACCGGAGCGCCGCCACCGCCCGATCCGAGAATCAGAGTTTCCTGGCCTGAAGCAACACGACGAGCAATGAGAGCCGCGACGACGCCTTCAAGAAGGGAACGAGCTTCGTCGCCGCCAATCCGTCCGAAGATAGAGCAGGTTTTCACCCCCGCCACCAATCACCACCATCGAACACCAAACCCCGGCTACCACGCCGCCCACACGGCCGTTGCAACCAGGCAGCACCAAGCCACGGGCTCTACCCATGAGCCTCGCGAACCCATCACCAGGGCCGCCGCCCCAACATCCAAGACATTGACACCATCTCACCCGAGATCCGCCGCTACCCCAACCAAAGACACGAGCGGAAAGGACCCGCCTTTCGCACCCCTGGGCTGCCCCCAGTGCCGAGACCCAACAGGCTGGGCAAAACTAGCCTCCATCGCCCCGTCCTACGGCACCGGGCGCGAGACGAGCTCGGTCCTGCTGCCGGGCGCGAGACGAGCTCGGTCCTGCTGCCGGGCGCGAGACGAGCTCGGTCCTGCTGCCAGGCGCGAGACCAGCTCGGTCCTGCTGCCGGGCGCGAGACGAGCTCGGTCCTGCTGTTGGGCATGAGACAAGGTTGGTCCTGCTACCGGGCGCGAGACGACCATGATCCTGCTGTCGGGCGCGAGATGAGCTCGGTCCTGCTGCCGGGCGCGAGACGAGCCCGGTCCTGCTGCCTGGTGCGAGACGAGTGATGGACCGCAGCTGGGGGGGGGGGGGGGCAATCATTGATGAAGGTAGCAGACGAATGACCGAGAAGAAGGATCGAAGGTCGGCACAGGCCGCACACCGACGGGCCGACACCGAAGATTTCCAGCCGCCGCCTTGAACGAGCCAAACCACCGCCATGAGCCACCACCATGCCGTGGCAGCCCACATACACACCGGGACCCCTAGGGGGAGCCCCGCGTCGCCGTACCGACCTACACCACTGGAAGAGGCCGGCCCAGCAGCAGACGCCGCCGGCCACCCCACCATGGCACACCCCCGCTCCGGCCACCTCCAGCACCCAAGGACCGTCGGAGACGACCGGACCACGCCGCCTCAACCCGAGCCGCCCGCGAGAACAGCCGGCCGGAGGAGGAGCCCGCCAGATCTGGATCGGACCACCCCAACCCTGACGTCGCCCACCCTGCGCAGGCACCCTCCGCCGACCCTAGCAGCCCTCCACACGCCGCCACCGTCGCCGGGACAACCGCCGTCGTCGTGCCGCCACGCCCTGCACAGCACCGTGCATACACCCAAGGCAGCTGCCCCGCGCCAGCCAGCCCCGTGCGAAGGGAGAAGAAGGCCCGTCAGCGCCGGCGCCGTCCAGGCTTTGACCGGCGGCGGCGGCCGGGGAAGGAGTATTACACAATCACATAACGCGGCACAATAGACCTTGGCTTGAACGCAGCAGGAAATTTCCGTTTCATCATCTTATCATTGGTCTGAATATTATTGCCGGCTAGTTACGCAACACGGTCCAGTCTCAGTAAGCTGTATACTGCACATATATAGATGGATACAAGCTTGCTAGATGGCATACTAGCATTGGTGAAGCTCCTTCTCATCAGGTGTCACACAATCATCATCTTCAGGGGATTTGATTTGGCCGCCACCAATTAAGAAAGGCCAGCGAGCGTTGTTGGCCTGGATTTGCTGCTCCAACTGCGCCATGACGTCGTCGAAGGTGGTGTTCGGGTCGTCGTCCTGCGAGTTGTAGCCGTCTGAAACATCCTCATCCCCGTACAACGGCCTCAAGGCCTCCATCCGCGCCACGAACGCCGCCAACTCCTCGTCCCGCTCCAACTCCGGCTTTCTCTTGGAGCCACACCCCGCCGCCTCCTTCTCCGCCTCCGCCTTGGCCTTGAGGAACGCCGCCTCCTTCTCCAGCAGCTCCATGAACTTGATGAGCCCCTCCTCCGTCGTGATCGTCATGGCCTCCACCTCGGCCTTGATCATCGCGTCCTCCGGCTTGGCCTTCTTCGCCTTGGCCTGGAGGACCGGCGCCTCCTCCTTCTCCGTCTGGAACGGGATGAAGGGGAAACCCATCGCCGGATCTACTCCGCTTCTCTCCTCTCCTCTCCTGGTTGGTTTAGGGTTTGCTGGATTTCTCTGTCTCTCTCGCTGGATCTTCTTCTGAACGAGAACGGGACAAGGCGGCGTATATATTTCCAGGCGAACCCTGGGGTCGGAGTCCGGCCTCGTCTCCGGAACGGTCTCTTCCATCATTGGGCTGGGCTGGGCCCCATCACTTCTTTCTTTCCACTAGCTTTCTTTTTTGAGAGAGATAATTCAGACTAGTTTTGTTGCGGTAGTCATCTTTTCCAAAAAAAAGTCATATTTGGTAGGTATATTCTCCCTATGACAATATCATACACATATTTTCAAACATTAATATTTTTTGAATTTGTGAATATTTTTAAACGTGGACATTTTCATAAAATTTTAGGAACATTATTGAAAACACAAACATTGTTTAAAAGTTGTTTGGAACATTTTTTGAAATTTTGAATATTTTAATTAAGGGAATTTTTAATTCAATAAACCTTTTTTGGAAACAAAATCTTTTGAAATTTTAGGAACATATTTTGAATATATTTTTAAGCGTGGAATTTTTTTAAAGAATTGGGAGCATGTTTTAAATTTTCACGGAATTTTTGTGAAAGCATGAACAATTTTTTGGATAATGATAATATTTTTTAAATGCAAATCTTTCTTAAAATGATTTTCATCTATTTACAAGAAAACAACAAACATAAAGAAGATTTAGATTAATTCAAATTTCATTATAGTCTGACTCCGAGGAATGCAACAAGGTGACTAGCCAAATTTCAAGTGAGAAAAAGGTGATGGCCTGCTCAAAGTTAAGATAGGACAACAAAATTCAAAACCCAAGCAACACAATGTAAGAAAAACGGAGATAAGTGCATAACCCAAGCAACAAAATACATCCTACTACCGGGTGTAATTACACTCATGTCTCATACTATCATGTGGTAGTAGACCTCCGTCCCATATTAGTTGTTGCTCAAACGAATGTATCTAGCACTGAAATATGTCTAGATACATCCACTTCAGCGAGCAAGAGGGAGGCAGATCTGGAGCCACTCCTGTACAAGATGCTACAGAGCTCATCGCTAGCGTCGAAGCACATGCCAGCAAAGCCGGGAATAAGCCCCAGCACAACATCCGCCGCCTCGCCAGTGAAGATCCGGAATCCTAACCTCACCGCCCCTCAAGGACGGCAGGAATCTACAGCCAAGAGCTCACTAGCGCCATCACAAGGATCAACGGTGCGAGGAGAGAAGAACTCCGGCAAAGAAAGAAACAACGCCGCCACCAAATCCTCCATAGCGCCGACGCCACACACACCTAGCCAACACCTTTGTACACGCTGAGATCGAAGATCCGGGGTACCCCCACCCTCCCACCACCGGAGCAACCCTGAAGAGGGAGGGAGCCCTAAACCTAGGTCGACATGCACGATTATGATACAAAACGTACAAATATACAACCCAACCGACCATAAGATTTGTTGTTATAATAACACTATTATTATACTATGATGAAACAATAACAAGCAACCTGCTCCAGCTCCATGCTGCTTACGATATGGTGCTTCAGTCCTTGTCTTGGGTTGGCCACTTGTTAGATTTTCCTTGGTACTATAATTACTATAACTAGTTTTAAAAGAGGTCACTTGAAAAATATGGAGTGCATCAGTTAGCGTTACCGCAGGTGTTGATTGATACGAACTCTTAATTTCATTGTGACAACCTTATAGCCATGGTCCCGCAAAAAAAATCCTTATAGCCACACCACTGCTTTGACTAACCGAAGGAAGAAGTAGCATCAAAGGAAGAAAAAACAGACATTATTACTGCAAAGTGAAGCCCTGTAGATTGACGTGTGCGTCCTGTAAGCAAGCAAACCGATCAAAGGTGGGAGAAATGCACTCTATTGAAATCATAAACCAATATGAACTCAAGAATGCTGATCAGACTGCCTGAAGAAAAAGGGACAAAAAATCAGGCAACAGATAAATATTTCCACCCAGTTTGTGCATATTCAAGATTTCAGGAGGAACAAATTCTCGGTACTTCTACTGGTCATCCAAACTTGGTGCCCCGAGGCCCGAGGGTACCGTACAACGGCACCAACAAAGAACTGAGTGCCCTCCAGCTGCAGGTTGGTGCTGCTTATATTGTTCTTGCTCATTATCAGTTCCGTTGTGGCCATTTTGCCAATAGTCAGACTGCCTGTTATAGCAACTCTTAACTAATAATTAAGAAAAAAAATCTGACTGAAAATACACAACAGCTAGCTTTTAACACAGCTGTCGATTTATAGGAGCTCATAGTTTCAACGTCACGTTCTTAGGCAGTGAAGGTCCACATTGATGTTACACTTAATTAACCGAAACATAGATATATATGACCACCGCCAGGTGAAGCAATGTAGATCATGTTGTCTTGTAGGCAAGGCGATCACGTCCGTGAGGACTCCAGGCTATTGAAATCGCTGTTACTTCGAAATAGCAATGCCGATCTGATTATGTATGGCCCCGTCGAACCTGAACAGATAAGATTGAAGTTTAGGCACCAATGAAGAATCTTGCAGAGTAGCATTGTCACATTGGTAATATTAGTTTCAACAGAATCTGAAATATGTGACTGCAAACACTCGCCTTCAGTGTGCTTAGATTGGAATTTGTAATAGAAGTTGGAATGCATAGCCAGACATAGACAAGTCACCACGATGAAAAAATTCAGAATTGGGACCTTTGTGTGCAGGAGTTCATATAGCACCTAGCAGTGCAACAAACTTCTAACTTACAAAGAAGAAAGAAACTGGAGATATTGGCAGTGAGAACCAATATACTAGCTGTCATCTGATATTCTAGTACAGAAATGATGTACCAAAAGGAACATTGGTAATATTGATTATTGATCTCAACTAAAATTCGAAACATGCGACTGCAAAGACTCGCTTTAGTATGTTAGAATTGTAATTTGCAATACAGGTTGGAATACATAGCCGGACTGAGGCAAGTCAACATAAATAAATGAGTCATGAAAAAAAACTGAAGTGGTAATTCCATGTTGCAGGACAGCAGCAGATCATATATTTCCTCCGTCCGGGTTTATTAGGCCCCTCATAATTTGGATCAAACTTTGACCATCTATATGATTAATAAAATATGATTTATATGCTACAAAAAATATTGATGGGGTGATTTTTGCCCACTCTGGACAAGCGGGTTATAGCGCCGTGGTTCGTGATCACCAAGGATCTGTGCAGGCAGAAAATCGGGGTGTTTTGGATCATGTGCAAGTCCCAGAAGTGGCTGAAGCCCTTGCCTTGCGCCAGGCCCTTGTCTTCGCCAAGAACTCAGGTTTCCAGAAGACTGAACTAGCTTCAGACTGCTTATCTTTGATACATAAGGTGCAAAGTTCAGGCTTTGACAGACTCCCAATAGGCGCCATCATCAGAGATATCAAGATTAGAGCATCAATCTTTTTATCTTGTAAGTTCAAGCATGTAAATCACTGTAGTAATGAGATAGCCCATGTTTCGGCAAAATCTGCTGAACATGATGCTGGGTCCTGTGGTATAATAGTGTACCTGATGTTATCAGGACCATTGTTTGTAAAAAGAAGATTGTGAATGAGTGGAAGGCGGAAAGTGTGCTGCCCCTTGACTAAAAAAAAGAATACTATTGGATGTGTATTCCAAAGAGGATTCCAACGGTATATTTATTGTGACATATTGTTTATGTTTTATCAGTAAAATTTATTGTCAAAGTTTGACCCCAAATACGAGGGGTCCTAATAAACCCAGATGGAGGGAGTACTACCTTGGCACCTAGCAGTATAAACCCAGAATGGAGGGAGTATGTGATAAGCACTCCCTTGATCTTATGAGGTTCATTTCAGATAAAAACAACATCGCTGAATCTAGTTTCAGTGGCCTGTGAGCACAAGGTATTCTTATTTAGAGCAGTGACTCAAGATCTTAGTTGTGACCATACCAGTTATGGAGGTTTATCTGAAAACAGGACACAAGATAAAATTATACATGTGAAAATGACTAAATGAGAACTTTTCTGACTCCTTATACCTATCAAAAGAGAAGTGTAAAATTTAGCTCTGCTTGACTAAATGAGCTCTGTTAAACTGGATCTACTCTTGCATTCCTTCGTTTCCTGGCCATCAAAACTACTACTCGAAGATGATTATCAATGATCTAGTGTTTTTTGTGATTCCATCAGAACTCATGCATAAGCTACCCATAGTGTGCAAGATTCTTTCTCTTACTAATCTCATTCTCTTAAAATAGCAATCAGAACAAACAAGACAACAATTCAGGACTATGTTCCATATTTTTTCCATGAGCCCAAGAAAATAAATACACTAAATCAACCAAACAAGAATTGATAATTGCAACAAAAACACTCTCAATTAGACAATCTGTCTGATAATTATGATGGAAAGGAAATAAACATGGTGCATAGAAAGTTTACCACTTCATATTGTCCTTGAAGGCAACAACGATGGTGGGAAGTTTGTATATACGTGTGGCGGCTCAAACAACAAAATTGGCTTACATTGTTTCATACAAACCCTCTGAAGCTGAAACGTCTTGACGTCTAATGAGAAATATCCATAGTGTATTCTCCAGAGATGAGTTTGGCAGTGTTTCTGTCCTCGTCAACAGCAAATACCTACCTGTTGCACCTCTGATAAAATATTTGTAGCCAGAATCTAGTGAGATTGTCTTCTCCATCTGCCACTCGCTGGGACTCTCGCCTTTGTTCGACGCAATGGTATAGCTGAGGTCAGATGCAATTTCACCATGCAAACCAAACATCCCAAGTCTGCCTTCCCCTGCCTCCACAATGGCTACACCTTCCGTGCTCCATTTTCCAGGCGGGAGGTCAACAATGGAGAACTCCATCATCCTGGTATCAAGCATTAGCAATTTTTTCCACCTGAACATCACCCAGTCGAAGAAGAAGCAGCCA
Organism: Triticum aestivum; assembly: GCF_018294505.1. Lineage (NCBI taxonomy): Eukaryota > Viridiplantae > Streptophyta > Magnoliopsida > Poales > Poaceae > Triticum > Triticum aestivum. Next base: position 705,071,306 of record NC_057812.1, on the reverse strand, counting down.
TAAGCATAATGGCTTTGGACAAACGGAGAGGGGGACTTTGACATCATGGAAGAATCGCGCGTGCTAATGGCCAAATCGCTCCATCCCTTGAATGCAGCAATTCTTCATTAATTGTCCGGTGCTCGAAGAGAAGACCAAGGCGGCCACCCTAGTTTTGTAACGCGCGAACCAAATCACTCTGAATGCGGTATCTTCCTCCACCGCCGCCTCCTCCTTGCTGAGGGGAACGAGTAAAGGCACGCACCGGGGCCTGCGAACCATGGAGTCCAGAGAAGCGGCTAGGTAGTCAGGTACTGGAGGAAGCAGGAGATACCGCCGGTGCAAGGGATCACATACCACAAGCTCCGTGAAGTTCGGGGGCTCCTCGCCCTTTTGGGGCCCAGGGCGGAGGAGGACGCGGGTCGTGGATTTTTAGAACACCTGCACCCCGGCCCTGGTATCCTGGCTGTCCAATATTGCTTTAAGATTTGTGCAACACAACTAACTTTCTATATAAAATTTTCTCTTTTTTGTTTCTCTCACATGAAATACGTCTTGAAGTTCAAATCTTTGCAATATGGCAAAGCTTTCTAACTAGAATTTAGGATAAATCTTTCAGAATTTTTTGTCAAACATTAATATACAAAAAATGATTTTGTAATCTAAAAAATTATATTTTGTATATTTATGTTTGACAAAAAAATCTAAAAGATTTATCCTAGATTCTGGATAGAAAGCTTTGCCACACGCTGCAAAGGTTTGAACTTCAAGACATGTTTTATGTGAGAGAAACAAAAAAAAGAAATCTATTTACACGAATCACGATGTGAGAAATGGATGGCTAGATAGAGAGGGCCTGGGTGCAGGTGTTCTATTATATATTTTCGGGAGGACGCGGCCGTCGCGGATGTCCTGGACATCCCAGCGGCGGCGGGAGGGGAGGAAGGAGAAGGTGAAATCGGCGAGCGCACGGGCGGCCGGAGCGGAGGGGTGAGGCGGCAGGGCTGGGTTGAAGCCGTCGCGGTCGAAGAATCCGAGAAGTGGTGGCGCGTGGAGGAGGCGGAAGCGGCGGAGGAAGGAGCGGTCGGTGGAGATTCGGCGGAAGGTGGTGCAGGCAGCAGATGCGCGGGCGAGGTCTTGTGGGGTGGGCAGCCGGAGGAAGATCTCATCCAGGAGGTGGTCGGGGATGTCCGTCAGAGGCGACGCCAATTTCTTCTTGCAGGTCGCCATGGGCGTGGAGGCCGGCGAGGTAGGCCGGAGCAGTCAGCCGCCGGGAAACCCTGGACGGGATGGGAAAGGGAGGAGTTGTCGGTGCGTACGTGCGTGAGTGCGTGCGTGTAGGTCGAGTGATTGATTGATTTTCCTTCCTCGGGCTGGGCCGGTAATAGCAAGCCCAGTTTGTCAGAAATACCAAAAAAAGTGGTTCAAATTTTCTCAAAAAAAGAAGAAGAAAAAAGTGGTTCAAACTCGACCTGCATTTTATTCTACTAAAACATTAAAATTACCGAGCTTAATTAGGATTTCTACTGAGATCCTCTACACCAGCGTGCACATTCGTGTGACAACGAAAGCCTTTTATGCTAAGTACTGCGATAACCTCAAGGTTCCATATCCACGTACGTACCCTAATTTCATACTGCATCTTCTCTGTTTATAAGGCTCATGCATATTCTGTATCGATAGTTTGACAAACGTAATATGCATCTTCTCTGTTTAAACATATACAATGAGAAAACTCAAACGTCATATGTTCTAATGGTATAGTTTTCTATATACAGTACAATTTATATTACATTGATAAAACCGGCAATTTAGAGATACACACAGTACCTATAAACTGAAAATGAGGGCATATCAAACAACCAAACGCAGCCGACAATACCTATAAACTGAAACTGGCAATTTAGAAGCCGAACCAAACGCAGCCTTAAAGCTTTGCAAAGCGGCGTAAACAAGCGATGGAAACCGGCCCAGCCATACAAAAAGTCGGTAACGTTTTCGGTAAGCGGCGCAATCAAGAGACGTACGGTCGAAAGACCAAACGTGCTCTAAGCTTAGCTTTCTCTTGTACAAAAGATTTTGTTTTTCAGTTTACTGTTCAAAGGAAATGAAAAGGATTTGTTCGACTGGAAAGAAACAGTGAGCTTGCATCCAACTAATTTACTTTCAAAACAGAGAAGCCAACAGCTGAACAAAAAGAGGAAACGATGAGCACACCAATAATACATCCGCTCTGGAACAAAAAGAGGAAACGATGAGCACACCAATAATGCCTCTGTAGAAACAAGTCTTGCAGGCCCCATGCATTTTGACACCTCTAGTATGTTGTCATGTTTCAATTTTGTTAGTCCAACATGTTCTCTGCACGTGCACACTAGGGCCGGTCATCAGTCCAAGTGTGAAATATTTTTAGCCATCAATTCCATCATGAAACTTTTTGTCACTTGTCAGATATTATAGCAACTCTAAAAATTAAGGAAAAAAATTGACTTGGAAATATATCTTCAAGCTAGCTTTACCACAGTTGCAGACTGATACGGACTCTTAATTTCATCACCAAAATCGTGTACAGGGAAGAGCCACATCGATGATTACACTCACCGAAGCTAGACGTAGTATGAAACGAGAACGGCATAGACATAACCACTGCCAAGTGAAGCTCTGTAGATTTTATTTTATTTTTGACGCAAAGGGCAAGAGTTCTGTAGATTGTCATTTGCCACCTTGTAGGGGCAACGCAATCACATCTGCGAGATTTCCACACTATTGACATCGCCATGACAAGATCAATTCGAATCAAAAACTCTGATCTGATTAAGACTCCGCTGAATCTCTACTTATATATATATATATATATATATATATATATACTATTAAAAAGAGCGAATTGAAATTTTCCTACGGCCACCAAAAACAAATGTACACGGGGTAATCTGGAGCCTCCGATCTAATCATCTGGTAAAATCCAATAGTCTATATTTCTCCTATGGTCTGTTATCTAATCTCACGGCTCAGATTCAATGTTCTGCCGGCAGACGCCCAGGTCCGGGTTCAATCCGCGATGGCTGGTGGAGGAGGCCAAGAGGGACAGCTCGTGGAGTTCCTGAACTGCATGGACCGGATCCGCAACTACGAGCTCTCCAGTCTGACGCCCGGCGCGGGGATCGACTCCGACGACGGCTTTGACCGAGGCCGCACGCGCCGCCTTCTCCACCGCTTCGGTGAGTTAAGTGTGGCCCGTGATAGACAATCATAATTCTTATATATGGTGAATGGGTAATGGATTTGTTCCACTGCAAGTTATTATTGTGTTCGTAGGCTGTCCATATCACCAGCACCAAGGGGAAAGACTCGACTGCCACGTTCCTATCTAATATCAGGAGGGAGCAAGGATACAATGTGGGCTGTTATTCCAGGTATTCCACCATACCACCAAGCTCCATGTATCATTTAATCCATTTGGTAGTAACTAGACGACACAATCACGGGAATTATATGGTGCTGATGTCTATGCAGTCCACACCTTCTAACAATCCGAGAGCGCATTACTGTTGGACAACATGGAGGCCCTGTTTCAGCTGCATCTTTGAGTGATTTTTTTATCTGTCCAAGGAAGCTATTGATGAATCAACCGAATCAGAAAATGGATCCCTGGCATAGTTTGAGGTATATTTTTCAAACTTATTTTTAAGTTGCAAGTTTAGTTGGTTTTTGCTTTAATAAAATGATGATGATGTGTACTAAGATATTATTTTGTCTGCCCCAAATGAGAGCCTATACAACACCAATAAACGATAAGCATGACAAGAAAAATAGCAAAGGTACATAATCGATTTTCCTTCAATAGTTTGCATCTCAACTTACTGCATTGAACATTACAGGTTGGAAAAAGAGTGACCTTCCATGATCTCATATAATTTTCAATTGTAATGATAAAATAAACGGTAAATTCGGGATCCACTGATGGTTTGCTCCTGTACTGCATGTGGTTATATATCTACCTTGTATTGTATCTCTTTAGAAGCAGCGGAAACTGGGAAGAAAAATGTATGACACAATAAGAGATACTTTTAGAGGCAGTACAAACAGGTTCCCCTTGTATATCTCTTTCTACCTTTACCCAAACATACATTTACAGAAAACAAGTGTTGAATGAATATTTATTAGTTACCTTTGTATATTTATATTTCTAGCAATCATGAGCACAACAAATCTTGAAACATGTACTGGCAAGAGAGGACGAAGTGAAGAAAAAGGATATTGTTCAGAAAACCATTTATGAGGATCCTACGGTTCAGTTTTACTCGAGATTTGGTAACTGCTCTATACCTAAAAAATACTGGAGTGATCAACTACATTCTTTTGCACTTTCCGTTCCATTATATGAACCCATGTCCTACATGTGTATATTACCAATTATCGGACTTCTAAATTAGCAGAATTACATCTTGAATTAATCAATGGGGCATCATTTTGGACTACTCTTCTTAACTAAGACCAAATTTAAATGCCCTAGAGGCCTTAACACTAGGATGACATAATCCTTTCAGCATCTAACAATTACTAAAAAAACTGAGAAAACTCCAGTTATGGTGAAGAATGGATGAGTCTCTCATGGAGTTATTTGTTGTTATGGAGCTGCTAGAAGGAGGGCGCGAGAGGGCCGGCCGGGGGCCTTTTGCCCATGGCCAGGCAAGATGGAAGGGATTTCCTTCTTAATTCTTGTTTGATTAGATTGATACATCTCTCTTTATATAGAGAGATTTTGACTCCCAAGCAAGACTTACTTGACCCCTAAGCAAGCGACCCTTATCTCTAATTAACCCTAAGACTAACGGGCTATACTGTCAGCCCAGGCCCATTAGGCCCATTACGTGCTCTAACACTACATCCCATCTGGACATGCAGCTTGTCCTCGAGCTGCAGCCTAACCAACTTATAACCATGACTCGACGCAACACAACCCTAACACCTAAAAACAAGCATTTTACATCTCGGCTTATTTTATTACTCTCAACCTGAAATGGACTGGAACGCTTTATTTTGGACCCTTTATCAAAAAGTGGACACCATTCGCACATCGGACGTGCACGTGTACAGCCACCTGGATCCCATGGACATCACCTGGACAAAAGGAGTGCATGTGTATGGCCACTCCCAAGCAAGAGCGACCAGTAGAGGCGCCCTCGCGGCAGCAGGTGGCGGAATGCAGTGGTGCTACGTGGTGCGCTCCTGCCGGTGACACCCTGCCTTCTCCCCGCCGGATGGCTGTTGGTCTGCACCGCACAGGGAAGAGTGGAGGGCTTGCGATGGAGAATGACGAGGAGGGGTGCGCCCCCCAACCGCCGATGTCGCGGACTCTGAGGTCGCTGCCCGCGGGAAAAATAGCATGCCCACTTCCCGTGGGGGAAACCGCATGCCAAGACCCCCGACGCAGCGGACGAGATCGAGGTCCTTTGCGCAGCGAAGGGCAATTTGAAGGAGCGGCAGCTACAGACCACGCATCTCCCGCACACGCCGACGCGCTAGGAGGCCGCGCGCAAAAGCCTGCAGCCTCACCGCCACCGACACGTGGCAGGTAGTGATCCAAGCCGGAAGCGGTGACGGCGACGGCGGGAACTTGATCTGCTGGATTGGGACGCCCTAGGGAAGCGGTGATGGCGACAGCTGGAACTTGATCGGGTGGATCGGGACTCCCGTCGACGCAGTCGATGCAGGGCCGGAGCTGACCGGCGATGGCTGCTGCAGCGGAGCGCCGCGTGCGACGGCTGCCACTGCAGCCAGGGCGGGGCGGTGGTGGCGGTGGATGGCAACTGCAGCGGCCCGGCGAGCGCGGCGGGGACGCCCTGGGGCAGCAGAAGCGGTTGCTGCAGCGGAGGCCACCAGGTGCGACGGCTCCCACTACAGCCAGGGCTAGGTGGTGGTGGTGGTGGATGGCAGCTGCAGCGGCCCAGCGAGCGCGGCGGAGGGCGCCTGGTGCGGCAGCTGCCACGGTGGCGCGGTGGCGGCGATGGGTGGCGCAGCCAGGTGCGTCCCGTAGGACCCGGCCAATAACAAGCGGATCTCCTGGACCGCCTAGGTTAGGTCCTGCAGCGCCCCGGACACCTCCTCTGGGGTGAGGACGGCGGGGGCGGGCGCGACGGAGGATCCCGGTGCGGGCAGGAGCGGGGCGACGGTCGTGGTGGTCGCCGGAGGCGACGAGGTGACTGCAGCGGAAGAGACGAGTTGGGCAGCAGTGAAGACATGATCGAACCGAAGCTAGCTGATAGCAAATTTTTATGGTGCTCCTAGAAGGAGGGCGCGAGAGGGCCAGCCAGGGGCCTTTTGTCCACGGCCGGGCAAGATGGAAGGGATTTCCTTCTTAATTCTTACTTGATTAGATTGACATCTCCTTTTTTTATATAGAGGTTTACTTGACTCCCAAGCAAGGCTTACTTGACCCCTAAGCAAGCGACCCTTATCTCTAATTAACCCTAAGACTAACGGGCTATACTGTCAGGCCAGGCCCATTAGGCCCATTACGTACTCTAACATTTGTATTTCGAGTTCTATCACCACTCGATATTTTCTTGTTTCGGTATTGTATGCAGCTTTGTTTCATGAAGATTCTTTTCCATATTTTTTTATCTCACATTTGAAGGTGTTGGCAAGTAGGCGGCTCTAAATCTTGCCAATTCCATATCTAATATGCATGAGCATGTGTTCTGGAAAACTAAGGTTACATGCATAATTACCTAATCATTTTGTAATTCTGAGTCAGATGCGTGCATTTGGATTGGATATTGAAGCGAGTCTGCCATTTTATTACTCTGAAAGAACTATACAGTGATATTTGGCTATTGCTTTCAGTATTAGAGAAGCATCCAAACTGAATTGCATGGCTTACTATATTGTTATGTGACATTCCTTTATGCCATCGTGCCATACTATTTATTTTGAGCAACCTTTTTATGCTTATTTCTTGGACAGTTTTTAGTGTAATCTCTAGCACCTCAATATACGGTAAACAACTTCAAGCTTGGGTATTTTTTGTTTCTCATGTTGTATTCATTTTATTTGCTCTGTTACTTTAGCAATCAATAGAATGAGGAACAAGCTCCAGTTAGTCTTGTGTAAAAAACTAAAAACTGATGTACAAATGTGGACCATGGATTCCTTATTTTGTCTGTTTCAGACTTGGGATCGTATGGAAAAGTGTGGTCTATGGATTCATACCAGAACTGGATTGACCATGCCACATCTTCACAAATGAGTCATGGCGTCGGCAACAATATTCAAGATTTCATGATCCCTTCATATCCAAGCATCACTCTTAAAGGCAATATATGCAGGTTCATCATTCATGCGAGGGATATGAAAGATAACACAAAAGAAAAAGTTGTTTATGCCAATGGATCATCATAATTGGGGAGGAGTGTCGTGTTGGTTTTATAAATCCTGTAGCATCCTTCTATTCGCAATTTTCTGTAGTTTTCTGTAGTACAAAGATTTAGTACAACTTTGTAGTAAATCAGTGACAACTACTATGGATCGGAGGGAGTAGTAGATAACACTGAGGTGTGATCATTAGATCACAATAATAATATTTCAAAAACAAGCATACTCCTCCCTTGTATGATTCAAAACATTTTAAAACTGGAAATACTTAACTATTTGCTCTTACAACTTGCAGACTGGAATATGAAATTGTATTATGCCCAAGGTACTTTTACATAAAGAAGTGTGACAAAGAATAGTAGTTCCTTAGTTCCGAACAATACAGGCAGGTAATGTATGGATCCATTGTACATTAACATTTTGGTCTTCTTTTGTTTTGCTACACCCAAACAGAGATGCTACAACAATGTATACATTCATTGGTTACTACCACATCACATAGTATTTGCACTTACCTGCTCCAAAGAAACAATCAACACTCAAATTTGCATTCGTTGTAACGAGAATAAAGAGAAGGTCGCTAAACACGAGTAAGCAGTACATTTTGCTAAGTAAGAAATTAAACCCCCCTTCTCAGGAGCAAACATCTCTCACTATCCCTTCCGACTACATATTCAGACATAAATGCACTCAATTTATCAAATTTAAAAGTGAACTGTGGAGCACAAATAAGAACAGTCTTTGCTTGATAAGATGTCATCCAGGGAAAGTGTCAACATTCATTGCACAGGTAGTGGATAATGCAAGACCCGTCAGATAAAGAATAACATCCTGAAAGATCTGAACCAAATGAACATGAGAAATATAACTCTGGTTATTGAATAGTCCATTCGCGCGACAGAAATAGCAGAGGTATCCAAACCTGAACATTCGATCTTCTTGCTCTAGGCAATGAAAAGAAAATTTAGAGCACCTTGCTGCAGATGTAAATGAGCTTGCAAATTATACATCAAATGCCCTGTTTTGACGATGGGAAATACGCAATGTTTTAGTCAAGAAAATCAATATAGAGTGAAGAAGGAGCTCAACTCATTCCGCGACTTCATCCCAGCTTTTCCATGCACTAAAGCGGAAGAAAATTTAACAGGATTTCATAAATATCCTCATTTCCAACACATGCGTTCAACATGAGTGCGTGGTCATCATACTGCCGAATTTAAGGGCCTACTCCTATCATGAGCTGCAGGGGCCTACTACTATCATGAGCTGCAGGGGCAAGGAAGTGTTTAGTTACCTACAAGAAGATGCAGGGTACGTAGGTCAAATTTCAGAGGGTCTTGTACCCTGCAGATGCCTTGTTCTCTGGTGTCATGCCTAAAGCGGATGCCCGGCGTGCATAAAACATGTCATGGTGTTGTCTGGTTTGATTCATCAAACACATCTCTGTCTCTACGTACCTTGATCACATGCCTTGTTCCAGATCACCTCATAGCTTGATCAGATGTCACAACAGCAATCAAGCAAAAAGAAAAAAGAAAAAAAACAGAGGCATATTGTGTTTGTGTGTATCTTGAAGTGAGACATGTTTATTCTGTTGCGCTGAAAAGTTCACATGCTTCTCTTGTGGAGGCAATTGGGAAATCACAGAAAGAAATTATAAGTCTACAATACATGGAGAAGAATGGTTGTGTCATCAAGCGAAATGAAAGGACAAAAAGAAATTGTGTGGCTGAAACAATCCAACCCAGCAAGCAGATAGAAGCTCAGAGACAATGACACATTGCATCAGGAACAAACACATATCTCAGACGAATTAATGGCTACCAGCTGGTTCAGGAGGTCACAATAATATTACTCCCTGCGATCCAAAATAATTGCCGGTGATTTAGTACAACTTTGTAGAAAATTAAATCAGCGACAACAACAACTATGGATCGAGAGGTAGTAGTAGATAACACTGAGATGTGAACCTTGGATCACAATAATAATTTTTCAAACAAAACCTAGACTTATGTGACTGCTTTGATGTAGATGTGGACATGGAAACTAGGAGAGAAATAGTAATTCATTCAAGCTGGCAATTGAAAGGATCTTAAACCTGAAAGGGTTTGCTTGCTCCAGCAAAATCACATGGGCAAACAACACAACATATAACAATGTACAACAACCAGCAGGGCACAGAGAAGCTCAAGAGAAATCTCATCACATTGCATCACCAGAAACAATCTCATCACAGACGAACAGCATACCATCAGTAGATAACATATAGATACTACTACTAGATAGATCATCAGTCTCACATTGCATTGCTTCATCGGTGCGCAACAATAACATCAGGGTAGGTGGATCAATCCCACATATGTCCACAGGATCAACTAGAAATATAGATAGATAGATAGATAGATAGATAGATAGATAGACAGACAGACAGATAGATAGACAGACAGACAGACAGACAGACAGACAGACAGACAGACAAACAGAGAGACAGAGAGACAGATAGACAGATAGACAGAGAGACAGATAGACAGATAGACAGATAGATAGATAGATAGATAGATAGATAGATAGATAGATAGATAGATAGATAGATAGATAGAGGGTTGGTAACTGGCATAACATTGGTGTGATGAAGCTCTCCTTCTGACCCCATCAGCATCTTGAGGGGGATTTGATTAGGCCCCCACCAAGAAGGGCCAGCGAGCATTGTTGACCTGCATTTGCTGCTCCAACTGCGCCATGACATCGTCGAAGGTGGTGTTCGGGTCGTCGTCCTGCGAGTTGTAGCCGTCAGAAACGTCCTCTTCCCCGTACAACGGCCTCAAGGATTCCATCCTCGCGATGAACACCACCAACTCCTCGTCCCGCTCCAACACCGGCTTTCTCTTGAAGCCACAGCCCGCCTCCTCCTTCTCCGCCTCCGCCTTGGCCTTGAGGAACGCTTGCTCCTTCTCCAGCAGCTCCATGAACTTGATGAGCCCCTCCTCCGTCGTGATGGTCTCCACCTCCACATTGGCCTTGATCGTCGCCACCTCCGGCTTGGCCTTCTTCGCTTTGACCTTGAGGACCGGCGCCTCCTCCTTCTCCGTCTGGAACGGGGTCAAGGGGAAACCCATCGCCGGATCCGCTCCGCTTCTCCCTCTCCTTGTTTGGTTGGGGTTTTGTGGATTTCTCCGTCGCTCCCGCTGTATCTTCGTCTTCTCTGAACGAAAACGAGAGAAGGTGGCGGCGGCGCGTATATATTTCCTTTTTTTATTTTTGAGAAGAACGCGTATATATTTCCAGGTGAACCTCGTGTCGGAGTCGGGCCTCGTCTCCGGACCGGCCTCTTCCATCATACTTGTTCGTTGGGCTGGGCTGGCCTGGGCCCCCATCACTTCTTTCTTTCATCTAGCTTTTTTTGGAGAGAGATCATTCAGACTAGCTTTGTTGGGCCAGTCATATTTGGTTGGGATTTTCTCCTGATGCCAGTCATTCACATATTTGGAGGCAGATCCGGTCCAGCATTGGCAGAATTAAAAATTGTTGATCACCTGGTGGAGTTATATCACCGAGAGGAAATTCTTTGGAGGCAGAGGGCGAGGATTGAATGGCTATTGCATGGTGACAAAAACACTTACTTTTTCCACCTACGCGCGAGCCGCCGCAGAAGGAAAAATCAAATAAAATCTCTCCAACGCCATGATGGGCAAGTGACCGAGGATAGAGAAGAGATGGAGACAATGGCTACTGATTTTTATAAAGAGCTGTATACATCCCAAGGGGTCAATGAGATGGAACAGGTTCTTGAGACCGTTCCTAGAAAGGTGACCAGGGCGATGAACGAAATTTTGAACGCCCCATACAGTTCTAGGGAGGTCAAAACAGCTCTTTTTCAAATGTTTCCGACCAAGGCACCGGGTCGACACGGGTTCCCGGCACATTTCTTTCAGCGGCATTGGGATGTATGTGGCAAGGAAGTTACCAATGTGATCTTGAAAATAGTGGAAGGGAAGGAGTCTGCCGAGTGTATTAATGAGACTGTTCTAGTACTGATTCCTAAGGTAAAAAATCCCACCCTGTTGTCCCAATTTTGTCCAATAAGTCTATGCAATGTACTCTACAAAATTGCATCAAAGGTTATTTCCAATCGCCTCAAGCTGGTTTTACCTGACATTATTTCTGAGGAACAATCAGCATTTGTGCCTGGCAGAATGATAACTGACAACATCATCACGGCATATGAATGTCTCCATTTTATGAAGCGGAATAGGGCGAAGGAAAACCGGTCATGTGCTCTTAAGCTCGATATGATGAAGGCCTATGACAGAGTTGAATGGCCCTACCTGAAAGCAATGATGTTAAAGTTGGGCTTTACAGAAAACTGGGTAAGCTTCGTCATGAGTTTGTTCACCACAGTTAATTTCTCCATTATGTTTAATGGTCAGAAACTGGACATGTTCAAACCATCACGAGGAATCAGACAGGGGGACCCAATATCCCTGTACTTGTTCTTGATAGCAGCAGAGGGCCAGTCGTGCCTGTTCAAATCGAGAAGTTAGTCATCCAATTTGGAGGGGGTGAAGGTGGCACCGTTGGCACCACCGGTAAACCATCTCTCATTCGCTGATGACAGTCTGCTGTTTTTCAAGACAAATAGTATGGGAGCTACTGAGGTCAACCAGGTACTGGATATCTACTGTGAAGCTACTGGCCAAAGAATTAACCATGCCAAGTCATCTATTTTTTTCAGTAAGGGGGTGCCAGAAAGTACACGTGAAGAAGTCAAGGAACTTCTGAATGTACCCATTGAAACACTGAACGAAAAGTACCTTGGTATGCCATCGGATATAGGAAATGATAAAAATGGTGCGTTCAAGTATTTAAAGGACAGATTGTGGAGCAAAGTTCAAGGTTGGATTGAGAACACAATGTCTTCAGCAGGTAAAGAGGTACTGGTCAAATCAGTTGCCCATGCAGTACCAGTTTATTTCATGCCGAAAAGCAGGGGGGGGGGTGTTAAGGATTTTGAGCTGTTTAATCTTGCAATGCTAGCTTGGCAGGCATGGCGACTACTACAAAATCCAAAGAGTTTATGTGCGCGTTTTCTTAGGAGTGTATATTACCCAAACGGCTCAATCCTAGACGTCCCCCTTGGCAGCAACCCTAGCCAGATCTGGAGAGCAATCTGCGAGGGAAGGGACACGCTACAGCAAGGCCTGATCCGCCGCATCGGCAGTGGAGCTAGGACTGTCATTTGGGTCGATAATTGGCTGCCAAGACCAGAGATGATGAAGCCCTATGGCTGTATAAGCAATAATCCTCCTGTCCTTGTTTCAGAACTGATAGATGCCACCTCCGCGTCATGGAATAGACGGAGGGTGCGGGCTTGTTTCTGGCCAATGGATGCTGAAATCATATTGCGCATCCCACTATGCACGAGCAATGTGGAAGACTTTTGGGGCTGGGCTTATGAAAAGAACGGAATCTTCTCCGTAAAGTCAGCATACCGAATGCTTGTCAGTACACGGCAACGGCGAGAGGCTGGGTTAGAAAACCGGGCAGGTCCTTCTAGCTCGGTCAGAGAGGAAGGGGAATGGAAGAAGCTGTGGAAAATCAATGTTCCGGGAAAGATCAGAATGTTCTTATGGAGGCTATCGAAACAATCAATACCAACAAATGATGTTCGTGCACATCGGCACATGGCAAGTTCGAGCGCATGCAATTTGTGTGGATCGCCCGATTCATGGAGGCATTCCCTGTTGGAATGTACGATGTCAAGATGTACTTGGGCCCTGGTAGATGAGGACATGGCACAAGCTATGGCAACAACCACAGAGCCGGACGCAAAAAAATGGTTGTTCGCTCTCATGAACTCATTATCACATGCCCTCTTTGTGAAGCTGGTCGTCACTCTCTGGGCGATATGGGCGGCACGTCGGAAGGCCATCCACGAGGGGATATTTCAAAGCCCAGACTATCCATGGATTCATCAATAGATACATTGATGAGCTGAATATGTTGGCAGAACCCACGCGCACACTGAACCAGCGAACGGGCTCTTCGACTGTCACAAGTCAGAGACCAAAGGCGCCACCGGCGGGATACTCAAAAATACATGTGGATGCAGCTTGTCGCAAGGGAGCTAGAGGCACAGCTGCAGCGGTGTGCAGAGACGCAAATGGGCTGTACTTGGGCAGCTCGGTGCTAGTAATCGGGGGAGTGGATGATCCGGCAAGCTTGGAGACTATAGCATGCAGAGAAGCGCTTGCGTTGGCACAAGACTTAAACCTGAACCACATAGTGATCGCGTGAGATTCAAAAGGGGTGGTTGGTGCAATTCAGGGTGGACGCGGTCCAGTCCGGTCCGGGCTTTGACCGAGCCAGCCTTTGGACCGGCCGCGGCCGGTCCGGTCCGGACCGGACCGAGGTGGCCAGCGAGCCTGTTTTATAGGACCGGACCGAAGCAGCAAAAGCTCGGTCAGCCCGAATGGACCGTATGGGACCGATGGCTGGGAGTGCTCTGCTGACCACTGTTTAGGCTGCTGTGTGGTTTGTAGACTGTAGCTGCCCTGTAGTGTCATTGTTTAGACTGTAGCTGCCCTGTAGCTGCTCTATTCAGCTTTTTGGCCACTATTTAGACCGTGGGTTATCCTGGGAGTGCCATGTTGATCTTTTTTGCCACAGTTTAGGCTGTCCAAAAAACAGCACATAATATCTACAAAAAACAGCACCCTTTCCCTTCTCATTCCCCTTCTCCTTCACCATTATCTACAAAAAACAGCACATAATATCTGCAGTCAGTACATTAATCAAGCGCAAAAAATTCATCTTCTTCTTTTTGTAGCATAGAAAATCATCTAGTACTAGTGCAAATAAACATAATTATCTCCTGACCATTATCTATAAAAAACAGCACATAATCCCCCTCTCATTCCCCTTCTCCTTCACCATTATCTCCTGACCAAATCATCTACTACTAATGCAAATAAACATAATTTATCTCCTGCCATTATCTACAAAAAAAAGCACAAAATCCCCCTCTCATTCCCCTTCTCCTTCACCATTATCTCCTGACCAAATCATCTACTACTAGTGCAAATAAACACAACTATCTCCTGACCATTATGTACAAATAAAACAGCACATAATCCCCCTTCTCCTTCACCATTATCTCCTCACCAAATCAAAGACTTGCGAGCAAGATTGTTCAGCTCACTAAACTACAACATCTACTCTGTGACGTAGATTAGAGGAAGATACCATTCGGGATTGGGGCTTGGGAGTATGAAAAACTTAAGAACAGAGATCTCAGGAGGCTACCTTTTCCTCTTCGTGGCGCTCCGTGAGGAACCAGGGAAGGACGGACCGACGGCGTGCTGGCCTTGCTGCCTCCCCGACGTACACGTGCTCCTCCAGCTCGGACTCGGACCAGATGGCGCCGTCGGTGAAGGGAGAGCCGCGGGCAACGGCGCCGTCGCCTGGGTTAGGGTTAGGGATAGAGGAACAGAGGAGGAGGCGCTGGAGGGGGCAGAACGCAGAAGGAATCGAGCCAGGGCGGAATGGAACGAGGGGAGGGGGTCGCTCGGCTCGGGGTGGGCCTCTCGATGGCTAGATCTGTAGTTCTGTACACTTGATGGGCCTTGCCGCCTGCGGTCCGCTCGGTCGGCCCGGATAAAGACCGGACCGGACCGAAAAAAATTCGGTCTCCTTTTCTGGGCTCGGACCGGCTAGTTTTCCTGTCGGGCCTGGACCGTACGGGCCGGTCCAGGCTGAGGTGCAATCAACATGGGAGCTAGAGAAGAAAATGGAGCAATCATAAGTGAGATCAATAGCTTAGCATCTTCTTTTACTTGTAATTTTTCTTTTGAGGGTCGTGCCGTAAACATTGAGGCACATAACTTAGCCAAGTTTGCTCTCTCGCTGGGGTTGGGCCACGGATTAAATCTAACGAGGGGGGAATCTTAGCGAGTATGTTCACTATGTTGACCGGGCTGTGGAAACCGTGGGTACTGAATATGAAAATACGTATCGATGAATCTGGTCTTGCTACATTCTCATTCCCGAATTCTATTGGTGAGTTGAAGCATCTGCATTATTTTGCTTTCATGGGGCCTGCATTTCACAATCTAACTGTATGTCTGTATCCGATGCTTTACCACATGCAGGTGGTTGATTTTGGTCGTTGCATGACATTCGTGTTTTTGAGCAGTGAAGATATATATGGTGAACCTCGTCAACTTGCGCCATGTAGTCAGCAAGGCAGATCTGGATTTTCCGAACATTGGCAGACTGACATGCCTCCAAATGTTACCATTCTTCACAATAAGTACGACACAGGGGACTGAGACACATCAGCTGCGACACCTAAACAAGCTTCAAGGCAAGCTGCAGATCCACGGTAGGTCTTGAGAATGTTGAGAGCAAGGAGGCTGTTGAAGTCAATCTTGTGGGATCATGATCGCTTTCGCATTCCAGAACTTCTTATAACACTGATCTGATAACAACTCCCCTGAATCTGGACAAACGAGACAAAAAAAAACTCAGACAACACAAGAAGAATTTCCACTCAATTTGTGCATATTTATTCAAGAGTTGTACCACCTCAAAGGAACAAATATTTTGGACTTATATTAGGTAGGCAGTATCACAGGACGGGGCAGAATAGCATAATATTGATCTCAACTGAATCTGAAACATGTGACTGCGAACACTCAATTCAGTGAGCTTAGCATCAACACAAGTTGGGATACACAGCCAGACAGACGCACATGAACATAAATGAATTCAGATCTAAAATCTCATACAAATTTCGTTTTGCAGGAATTCGTTTACTCCCTAGCACACTCTATCAGTATAACAAACTTCCAACTAAACAAAGAAAGAAACTACGGGTGTTGGTAGCAAGAAACAATGCAACCACCTGAAAACTTCTTATGCTTGGAGATTCAGAGCACAACCATGATACTGAGGATCTAGGAGTGGTGGAGGCATTGACTGCAATAAGGAACAATTTCAGTTGCCCGTGCTGATAAGCACTCCCTTCCATCTTATGCAGGTTTATCTCGAAACAGTATCGCAAGATAAAATTATACATCTGAAGATGATGAAAGGAGAACTTTTCTGCCTCCCTACATCTATCAAAAGAAAAAGTGTACAAAATGTGGTGTCTTTGACTTGAATGAATTTTCTCAAGGTGAATCAATCCAAGGTAAACCAGATATAAAGTTGTATTCCTTTATGCTGATCTTGACCATCAAAACTACTCCTCGAAAACAATTATAATGACCTGGTGTTTATAGTGATTCCATCAGGACTCATGCATAAGCTACTCATAGTGTATAGATGATTTCTCTTGCTAAACCCATTCTCTTTAAAAGGCAACCGAAACAAACAAGACAAGAAACACAATTATGTTCCTGAGCTTTCTTAGTTTTCCCATGAGCACAAGAAATGAAACGCTACTAAATCAAACAAGAATTAGCAATTGCCATAATGAACATGAAGCAATAGACAAGTCATGTGATAATTGTGAAGATAAAGAGTTAACTTGGAAGCAATAGAAACTTTACCACTTCATATTCTACTTGAAGACAAGAATGATGGTGGGAAGTTGATATATGTGTGTGTCCGATACATAAAATATTTCGGATCGTTATAAAGCCTCTGTAGCTGGAACGTCTTGAAATCCATTGAGAAATATCCAGCAAGTGGATTCTCTAGAGATGAGGCTTCTATCCTTGTGAAGAGCAAGTACCTCTGTGTTGCATCTCTGATAAAATATCTGTACCCAGAATCTAGTGAGATTGTCTTCTCCATCTGCCACTGGCTAGGACTCTTGCCTTTGTTCCGTGCGACGGTATAGCTGAGATCACAGTTAATTTTACCATGGAAACCAAAGACCCCAAGCCTGCCTTCCCCTGCCTCCACAATGGCTATTCCTCCTCCCGTGCTCCATTCTCCGGGCGGGAGGTCGGCAACGGAGAACTCCATCTTCCTGCTCCTGGTGTCAAGCAAGATCAATTTTTTCCTCCCGAACTCCATCCAGTCCCAGTAGAAGCAGCCATAAGCATAATGGCGCCTGAGAATAAAAGGGTGGATCCATGACATCTTGGCCATGTCGCCCTCGCTATGGGCCAAATCACTCCAACCCTTGGACGCAGCGGCTTCCCACTGCCCAGTGCTTGAGGAGAAGACGAAGGCAGCCAGACTAGTTTTGCAATTTGCCATCAAGATCACTCTGAATGTTGTTTCTCCCGCCGCCACCTCCTCCTCGCCAAGGGGAACGAGGAAAGCCTTGCACCGGGCCTTGCTCACCATGGGGAACGGGTGCTCAAGCGAAGCGGCTAGGTCGTGAGGTAGCGGAGGGAGCAGGACGTACCGACGGTGCAAGGGGTCGCACACCGCGAGATCTTTGAAAACAGGGGGCCGCTCATCTTTTTCGATGTCGCCTTCGAGGAGGACGCGGCCGTCGCGGATGTCCGGGACGGTCCAGCGGTAGTGGGAGGGGACGTGGATTTTTAGAGCATATGCACCCAGGCCCTGCTATCCTAACTCTCCAATATCGCTTTAAGATCCGTGCGACACAACTAAGTTTCTATACGAAATTTTCTCTTTTTTGCTTCTCCCACATAGAACATATCTTGAAGTTGAAACCTATGCAGGATGGCAAAGCTTTCTAACTAGAATCTAGGATAAATCTTTCAGATTTTTTTGTCCGACGTAAATATTAAAAATATGATTTTTTAATCAAAAAAAACGTATTTTGTATATTTATGTTTGACAAAAAAATCTGTACGATTTATCCTAGATTCTACTCAGAAAGCTTTGTCACGCCGCATAGGTTTGAACTTCAAGATATGTTCTATGTGGGAGAAACAAAAAAGAGAAATGTACTTGCACGAATCTTAAAGCAAAAAATGGATGGTTAGATAGAGAGGGCCTGGGTGCATATGCTCTAAAATATATTTTCGGTAGTGGGAGGGGATGAAGGAGAAGTAGAAGTCGGCCGCGAGGTTGAGCGCGTGGGCGGCGGGCGCGCAGGGGTGAGGCGGCAGAGTGGGATAGAACATGCCGCCGGCCCAGAGGAATCCGAGGATTGGTGGTGCATGGAGGCGGCGGAATCTGCGAAGGAAGGAGCGGTCGGTGGAGATTTGGCGGAAGGTGACACAGGCGGCGGAGGCGCGGGCGAGGTCGGCCGGGTCGGGCAGCCGGAGGAAGATCTCGGCCAGGAGGTGGTCGGCGAGGTCCGTCAGAGGCGAAGCCATCTCCTGACCGGCCGGCAACCTTCGACGAGATGGGAAGAGGAGGTGCCGGCGGCGGCGGTGTGTGTTAGGGCTGCTGCCTGCTGAATGTTGATCACATGAGAAATGTCGGGGAGAGGAGCACACTACGTGAGCCGCAGTGAGCCCGTTCGCCCGACATCACGGGCCGCCAGAGGCACGAAGCCCTACTTTGTCCGAGTTTGAAAAACATTTAGCAAAGTATTTTTTAAGTATTTTGAGAATATTACAGTTTTTGAGATTACCACAGTTTTATTTACAATGAGTTGTTTGATTGCCCCTAACAACTGTGCTTTTAATATTGTAGTATTGAGCAAACTGCAGTTTTTTCTCTGCATAAAAAAAAGAACCCAAACCTCTTTTTTAAAAATAAAGTTGCTGAGTGCTTAAACACAATGGCTAAACAGCAAAATTTACAGCATTATGCGGCAACAGTCAAACAGGTTCTATGCATTGTGAATACTGCAAAATAGTCTGTTTTGATAAAATTATAGTATCTCACACCTACAGGCGAAATTATTATAGTTTTTGATACTTTGGTTTATATAATACTTTGCTATCAAACACAGCCTTAGCAAAATATCCTAAAAAGTTAAAATTACAATGAAACTCGTATGGTATTTTGCAACCGTAATCACCATCGCCTATTGTCATCGCACATGATGGAGCATCGTTGCACTAAAGGGCTTTGTGAATTGAAAAAGAAACTCTGGTCAACGGCGAAGCCAATGTCGATGTGGCACATCAACCAGGGATCACTCTCATGCTCTCGAACCCCAAACTCATCGCATGTGATCAACATCGCCAGGGCAGATTGCCCGATCTGGCACCCTCCATCCACTACCCATGTTCTTGAACCGTCGTTATCCCTTGTACACAGACACCTCGGTTGAAGACGATAAGTGTCACACTATTTAGATATCCATATATCTCTACTTTTAAGGAAGCAGTTGGTAGTCTCGCTTTCAGGTTTTTTTAGTCCCACCTCCCACGGTTTATTTTCGTCCTAAAAAAATCTACGAAATTTCGTAGGTTAACCAGGAATAACTCCCACCTCCCATGGTTTTTTTTGGTACCTCGTCTCACCTCACACTGAGCCACCACGAACCGCAAAAACCGCCTACCTTAGCCAAATCAACAAATCTCTCTCACTAATGCAATTTTCTTTAGGGAACAAATAATAGATTCTTTCCTACCTTAGCCAAATCAACGGATCTCTCCCATTGATGCAATTTACTTTAGCAAACAAATAATAGATTCTTTCCTACCTTAGCCAAATCAACGGATCTCTCTCATTAATGCAATTTGCTTTAGGAAACAAATAATAGATTTTCAGGAAACAAATAATCTCTAATCTCTAATCTCTATCTCTAATCTCTATCTCTAATCCCTAATCCCTAATCTCTAATCTCTAATCTCTAATAATAATAATAATCTCTATCTCTACTCCTAATGGACGAGTTGGTTGAATAGTCCGGCTTATTTTCGTCTCACATCCCACCATCATATCTACTTACGTTAATTTTTTTTACCCTCACAATAAAAAGTTTCCTAACCTTTCTAAAGTTTCCTAACAAGACACGTTATAAATGGGCAGGAACTGATAGCACGTTACCAATCAATAAAATTTAGTTTCATGACAATCAATTCCAAATCCTAATTTTCCTAATACGTCGATCTTTCTCAAATCCTAATAAGCCCTCTTCCTCTTTTCTTTTTCACCGCTCCACCTAGAAAAAAAGACCCATCAATCACGCAACCCCTCGCTGCCTCTCCCCAACTCCCCAAGCGACATCCTCTCTCCCCTCCCTGCCGTCCCCCAAGACGCCCTCATCGGCGCACTCTTCATCGGAGCGCCGTCCGCTGGAAGCTGGAGTCGGGAAGGAGAGCAGCCACCAGCGGGGGAGACCACAAGGGGAGGTGTTGGTTGTTCCTTCGATTGATGCATCCGCTCG
Source organism: Triticum aestivum (assembly GCF_018294505.1). Classification (NCBI taxonomy): domain Eukaryota; kingdom Viridiplantae; phylum Streptophyta; class Magnoliopsida; order Poales; family Poaceae; genus Triticum; species Triticum aestivum. Next base: position 705,050,734 of record NC_057812.1, on the reverse strand, counting down.
TGGGGGCATTGCTGGTGGGGGGCGAGGAGCGATGTTGGTGGCCGTGCTGGGGCCCGGCTATTGGGGAACGTAGTAATTTCAAAAAAATTCCTACGCACAAGCAAGATCATGGTGATGCATAGCAACGAGAGGGGAGAGTGTGATCTACGTACCCTTGTAGATCGACAACGGAAGCGTTTGGTTGATGTAGTCGTACGTCTCCACGGCCCAACCGATCAAGCACCGAAACTACGGCACCTCCGAGTTCTAGCACACGTTCAGCTCGATGACGATCCCCGGACTAAGATCCAGCAAAGTGTCGGGGAAGAGTTCCGTCAGCACGACGGCGTGGTGACGATCTTGATGTACTACCGTCGTAGGGCTTCGCCTAAGCACCGCTACAATATTATCGAGGACTATGGTGGAAGGGGGCGCCGCACACAGCTAAGAATATGATCACGTCGATCAACTTGTGTGTCTCTGGGGTGCCCCTGCCTCCGTATATAAAGGTTCAAGAGGGGGAGGCCGGCCAGCCATCATAGGCGCGCCAGGAGGAGTCCTACTCCCTCCGGGAGTAGGACTTCTCCCCCAATCCTAGTTGGAATAGGATTCGCGAGGTGGAAAAGAGAGAGAGAGAAGGAGGGGGGCGCCGGCCCCCTCTCTCCTTGTCCTATTCAGACTAGGGGGGAGGGGCGCGCGGCCCAGCCCTGGCCGCCTCTCCTCTTCTTCCACTAAGGCCCACTAAGGCCCATATAGCTCCCGGGGGCTTCCGGTAACCTCCCGGTACTCCGGTAAAATCCCGATTTCACCCGGAACACTTTCGATATCCAAACATAGGCTTCCAATATATCAATCTTTATGTCTCGACCATTTTGAGACTCCTCGTCATGTCCTTGATCTCATCCGGGACTCCGAACAACCTTCGGTACATCAAAATGTATAAACTCATAATATAACTGTCATCGAAACCTTAAGCGTGCGGACCCTACGGGTTCGAGAACAATGTAGACATGACCGAGACACGTCTCCGGTCAATAACCAATAGCGGGACCTGGATGCCCATATTGGTTCCTAAATATTCTATGAAGATCTTTTATCGATCAGACCGCATAACAACATACGTTGTTCCCTTTGTCATCGGTATGTTACTTGCCCGAGATTCGATCGTCGGTATCCAATACCTAGTTCAATCTCGTTACCGGCAAGTCTCTTTACTCGTTCCGTAATACATCATCCCGCAACTAACTCATTAGTTGCAATGCTTGCAAGGCTTAAGTGATGTGCATTACCGAGAGGGCCCAGAGATACCTCTCGACAATCGGAGTGACAAATCCTAATCTCGAAATACGCCAACCCAACATGTACCTTTGGAGACACCTGTAGAGCACATTTATAATCACCCAGTTACGTTGTGACGTTTGGTAGCACACAAAGTGTTCCTCCGGCAAACGGGAGTTGCATAATCTCATAGTCATAGGAACATGTATAAGTCATGAAGAAAGCAATAGCAACATACTAAACGATCGGGTGCTAAGCTAATGGAATGGGTCATGTCAATCAGATCATTCACCTAATGATGTGATCCCGTTAGTCAAATAACAACTCTTTGTCCATGGTTAGGAAACATAACCATCTTTGATTAACGAGCTAGTCAAGTAGAGGCATACTAGTGACACTCTGTTTGTCTATGTATTCACACATGTATTATGTTTCCGGTTAATACAATTCTAGCATGAATAATAAACATTTATCATGATATAAGGAAATAAATAATAACTTTATTATTGCCTCTAGGGCATATTTCCTTCAGTCTCCCACTTGCACTAGAGTCAATAATCTAGATCACATCACCATTTGATTAACATCGATAGTTCACATCATTATGTGATTAACACCCATAGTTCACATCGCCATGTGACCAACACCCAAAGGGTTTACTAGATTCAGTAATCTAGTTCACATCGCTTATGCGATTAACACCCAAAGAGTACTAAGGTGTGATCATGTTTTGCTTGTGATAGAAGTTTAGTCAACGGGTCTGCCATATTCAGATCCGTATGTATTTTGCAAATTTCTATGTCAACAATGCTCTGCACGGAGCTACTCTTAGCTAATTGCTCCCACTTTCAATATGTATCCAGATTGAGACTTAGAGTCATATGGATCAGTGTCAAAACTTGCATCGACGTAACCCTTTACGATGAACCTTTTGTCACCTCCATAATCGAGAAACATATCCTTATTCCACTAGGGATAATTTTGACCAATGTCCAGTGATCTATTCCTAGATCACTATTGTACTCCCTTGCCAAACTCAGGGCAGGGTATACAATAGGTCTGGTGTCGTGGATCTAAATCTGACAGTAGAGTGGGGGGTAGGTATGGAGAGGCAAGTTCCTAGCTATGGAGAGGTGTAAACACAAGAGATGTACGAGTTCAGGCCCTTCTCGGAGGAAGTAAAAGCCCTACGTCTCGGAGCCCGGAGGCGGTCGAGTGGATTATGTGTATATGGATTACAGGGTGCCGAACCCCCCTGCCTGTGGAGGGGGGTGGCTTATATAGAGTGCGCCAGGACCCCAGCCAACTCACGTAATGAAGGGTTTAAGGTACATTAAGTCCGGGGCGTTACTGGTAACGCCCCACATAAAGTGTCTTTACTATAATAAAGTCTACTCAATTACAGACCGTTGCAGTGCAGAGTGCCTCTTGACCTTCTGATGGTCGAGTGAGTCTTCGTGGTCGAGTCCTTCAAGTCAGTCGAGTGAGTCCCTCGTAGGTCGACTGGAAGGTGATCTCTTCTAAGGGTGTCCTTGGGCAGGGTACTTAGATCAGGTCTGTGACCCTACCCTAGGTACATGACTCCATCATTAGCCCCCGAATGGACTGAGGCTTGAGTGATGAAGGAGTTGATGTTATTTTCGATTAGCCTTCGCATACTGGTCGTGCGTTGTTTTGAACCAAAAAATCTCTTTGTTGACAGTGAACAACTTTTCTTCAGTCGACTCGATCCATTCTTTTCCTTCATCGAGTGATCTTTTGGACTTTGCCGATTTCCGAGCGACGGATCGCAGGAAATCCCGCGTCTGGCAGACCGATCTGCCGTTCGCGGATTCCGCGGGATACAAAATTTGGGGAAGCGCGCGAAGCGGGGCGGACCGCGACGCTCGGATGGGACAGGGCATAGACGCCTCGATCCCCGCGCCGCTTTTTTCGCCATGTATCACGTCCGCGCAACTGTTTCAGGATATGATTAGATCGACCGGGCCCACCTGTCATCCACTCGGAAGGAATCTTATAAACGCGCCCGGCGAGGGTTTTTTGAGCAGTGCCTCAGCATTCTCTCTCTGCTCCCTTCGTCTCCGCCCAACGCGCTCGCTCTCGCCTCCACACAACTTCTCCTCGCGCGTCTCGCCGGCAGCCATGGTCAAGGAGAAGACGGCGGCGCTGGAACGCGCGAAGAAGGCGTTGGCGACGGAGAAGGCGAAGGGGAGATGCACCAGTCGCGGCGGGTCTTCGTCTAGATCTCGCCTGCCGAAAGGCTGGGTCCAGGGAGATTGGATCCAATCGACCATCACGGAGACAGATCTCCTCGACATGGCCAATGAGGGCCTGATCCCTCATGGAGCTGCAAGGCTTCCGGGGAAAGAGTGGCAGCCCCAGCCGAAAGAGGGTGAGTGCGTGCTTCTGGCTACCCATGTCGACCGTGGATTTTCTTTGCCGCCGAGCGTTTTCTTCCGTGGTTTCTTGAACTTCTTTGGAGCGCAACTCCACCACTTCACCCCGAATTCTATCGCCTATCTTGCCGCGTTTGTGTCCATGTGTGAGAGTTTTCTGGGTTGTCGACCGCATTGGGTTTTGTTCAAGCACATATTCACGTGTCGCTCTCAGACCGTGAAGAAGGCGAGCCCAGGCGACGAAAAAACCCAAGTTGTCCAAATGTGTGGGGGTCTGGGGATCCAGGTGAGGAACAAGAGCACCTTCCCAGCCATGACATTTCCCGAGTCAGTCAGAGGCTGGCAGTTGACCTGGTTCTACTGCCAGGATCAGCCGACGTCGGGGCAGTCGAGTGGACTCCCTCAGTTCACCATGGGCCGAGTGAACAAGCCCTCCTCTCTGAAGGTGATTCCGGAGGAGAAAGCTGATGTGAAGATGCTGATGGAGCGTGTAGTTCAATTGGTTCGGGAGGGAGTGACGGGTATGGATCTCCTGGAGGTTTTTCTTAGGCGTCGTATCCAGCCTCTTCAGTTCCGGAGCCATTGCATGTGGTTGTACCGCGGGACTGAGGATGAGACTCGGGTCAATCCAGAAGCAGTCGACGATGCCACTCTGGAAAGGTGGATGGCCGCTGTTACTGGGAACAAGGATAACCCTCGTGGAGCCAGAAGGATTCCTCCACTCGACCACCACAGTGATCCAAACAAGGTATGTCTGCTCCACTTCCCATTGTATTCTTGTCACATTCATTTCTGTTTTCTCTGCCGATCGGTCGACTGATCTTTGTCTTGATGTCTATCAGGTCCTCACTGAGCTGTACTCGATGCCCAATGGAGCACAGGCTCCGTGTTGGGTTTCGTAGTAATTTCAAAAAATTTCCTACGCGCACACAGGATCATGTGATGCATAGCAACGAGAGGAGAGTGTTGTCTACGTACCCAACGCAGACCGACTGCGGAAGCGATGACACGACGTAGAGGAAGTAGTCGTACGTCTTCACGATCCAACCGATCAAGCACCGAAACTACGGCACCTCCGAGTTCGAGCACACGTTCAGCTCGATGACGATCCCCGGACTCCGATCCAGCAAAGTGTCGGGGAAGAGTTCCGTCAGCACGACGGCGTGGTGACGATCTTGATGAACTACAGCAGCAGGGCTTCGCCTAAACTCCGCTACAGTATTATCGAGGAATATGGTGGCAGGGGGCACCGCACACGGCTAAGGAATCGATCACGTGGATCAACTTGTGTCAACTTGTGTGTTTAGAGGTGCCCCTGCCTCCGTATATAAAGGAGGAGAGGAGGGGAGGCTGGCCGGCCAAAGAGGGAGGCGCAGGAGAGTCCTACTCCCTCTGGGAGTAGGATTCCTCCCCCAATCCTAGTCCAACTAGGATTCCTCGGAGGGGAAGGGAGAGAGGGGGGCCGGCCACCTTCTCCTAGTCCTAATAGGACTAGGGGAGGGGGAAGAGGCGCAGCCACCTTGGGCTGCCCCTTTCTCCTTTCCACTAAGGCCCATGAAGGCCCATATGGCTCCCGGGGGGTTCCGGTAACCTCCCGGTAACCCGGTAAAATCCCGATTTCACCCGGAACACTTCCGATGTCCAAACATAGGCTTCCAATATATCAATCTTTACGTCTCGACCATTTCGAGACTCCTCGTCATGTCCGTGATCACATCCGGGACTCCGAACAACCTTCGGTACATCAAAATGCATAAACTCATAATATAACTGTCATCGTAACCTTAAGCGTGCGGACCCTACGGGTTCGAGAACAATGTAGACATGACCGAGACACGTCTCTGGTCAATAACCAATAGCGGGACCTGGATGCCCATATTGGCTCCTACATATTCTACGAAGATCTTTATCGGTCAGACCGCATAACAACATACGTTGTTCCCTTTGTCATCGGTATGTTACTTGCCCGAGATTCGATCGTCGGTATCCAATACCTAGTTCAATCTCGTTACCGGCAAGTCTCTTTACTCGTTCCGTAATACATCATCTCACAACTAACATATTAGTTGTAATGCTTGCAAGGCTTATGTGATGTGTATTACCGAGAGGGCCCAGAGATACCTCTCCGACAATCGGAGTGACAAATCCTAATCTCGAAATACGCCAACCCAACATCGACCATTGGAGACACCTGTAGTACTCCTTTATAATCACCCATTTACGTTGTGACGTTTGGTAGTACCCAAAGTGTTCCTCCGGTAAACGGGAGTTGCATAATCTCATAGTCATAGGAACATGTATAAGTCATGAAGAAAGCAATAGCAACATACTAAACGATCAGGTGCTAAGCTAATGGAATGGGTCATGTCAATCAGATCATTCTACTAATGATGTGACCTCGTTAATCAAATAACAACTCATTGTTCATGGTTAGGAAACATAACCATCTTTGATTAACGAGCTAGTCAAGTAGAGGCATACTAGTGACACTCTGTTTGTCTATGTATTCACACATGTATTATGTTTCCGGAAAATACAATTCTAGCATGAATAATAAACATTTATCATGATTATAAGGAAATAAATAATAACTTTATTATTGCCTCTAGGGCATATTTCCTTCAGTCTCCCACTTGCACTAGAGTCAATAATCTAGATTACACTGTAATGAATCTAACACCCATGGAGCTTTGGTGCTGATCATGTTTTGCTCGTGGAAGAGGCTTAGTCAACGGGTCTGCAACATTCAGATCCGTATGTATCTTGCAAATCTCTATGTCTCCCACCTGGACTAGATCCCGGATGGAGTTGAAGCGTCTCTTGATGTGTTTGGTCCTTTTGTGAAATCTGGATTCCTTTGCCAAGGCAATTGCACCAGTATTGTCACAAAAGATTTTCATTGGACCCGATGCACTAGGTATGACACCTAGATCGGATATGAACTCCTTCATCCAGACTCCTTCATTTGCTGCTTCCGAAGCAGCTATGTATTCCGCTTCACATGTAGATCCCGCTACGACGCTTTGTTTAGAACTGCACCAACTGACAGCTCCACCGTTTAATGTAAACACGTATCCGGTTTGCGATTTAGAATCGTCCGGATCAGTGTCAAAGCTTGCATCAACGTAACCTTTTACGATGAGCTCTTTGTCACTTCCATATACGAGAAACATATCCTTAGTCCTTTTCAGGTATTTCAGGATGTTCTTGACCGCTGTCCAGTGATCCATTCCTGGATTACTTTGGTACCTCCCTGCTAAACTTATAGCAAGGCACACATCAGGTCTGGTACACAGCATTGCATACATGATAGAGCCTATGGCTGATGCATAGGGAACATCTTTCATATTCTCTCTATCTTCTGCAGTGGTCGGGCATTGAGTCTTACTCAATTTCACACCTTGTAACACAGGCAAGAACCCTTTCTTTGCTTGATCCATTTTGAATTTCTTCAAAATTTTGTCAAGGTATGTGCTTTGTGAAAGTCCAATTAAGCGTCTTGATCTGTCTCTATAGATCTTAATGCCTAATATGTAAGCAGCTTCACCGAGGTCTTTCATTGAAAAACTTTTATTCAAGTATCCCTTTATGCTATCCAGAAATTCTATATCATTTCCAATCAGTAATATGTCATCCACATATAATATCAGAAATGCTACAGAGCTCCCACTCACTTTCTTGTAAATACAGGCTTCTCCAAAAGTCTGTATAAAACCAAATGCTTTGATCACACTATCAAAACGTTTATTCCAACTCCGAGAGGCTTGCACCAGTCCATAAATGGATCGCTGGAGCTTGCACACTTTGTTAGCTCCCTTTGGATCGACAAAACCTTCTGGTTGCATCATATACAACTCTTCTTCCAGGAATCCATTCAGGAATGCAGTTTTGACATCCATTTGCCAAATTTCATAATCATAAAATGCGGCAATTGCTAACATGATTCGGACGGACTTAAGCATCGCTACGGGTGAGAAGGTCTCATCGTAGTCAATTCCTTGAACTTGCCGAAAACCTTTTGCGACAAGTCGAGCTTTGTAGACAGTAACATTACCATCAGCGTCAGTCTTCTTCTTAAAGATCCATTTATTCTCAATCGCTTGCCGATCATCGGGCAAGTCAACCAAAGTCCATACTTTGTTCTCATACATGGATCCCATCTCAGATTTCATGGCTTCTAGCCACTTTGCGGAATCTGGGCTCACCATCGCTTCTTCATAGTTCGTAGGTTCATCATGATCTAGTAGCATGACCTCCAGAACAGGATTACCGTACCACTCTGGTGCGGATCTTACTCTGGTTGATCTACGAAGTTCAGTAGTATCTTGATCTGAAGTTTCATGATCATTATCATTGGCTTCCTCACTAACTGGTGTAGGTGTCACTGAAACAGTTTTCTGTGATGAACTACTTTCCAGTAAGGGAGCAGGTACAGTTACCTCGTCAAGTTCTACTTTCCTCCCACTCACTTCTTTCGAGAGAAACTCCTTCTCTAGAAATGATCCATTCTTAGCAACGAATGTTTTGCCTTCGGATCTGTGATAGAAGGTGTACCCAACAGTTTCCTTTGGGTATCCTATGAAGACACATTTCTCCGATTTGGGTTCGAGCTTATCAGGTTGAAGTTTTTTCACATAAGCATCGCAGCCCCAAACTTTAAGAAACGACAACTTTGGTTTCTTGCCAAACCACAGTTCATAAGGCGTCGTCTCAACGGATTTTGATGGTGCCCTATTTAACGTGAATGCGGCCGTCTCTAAAGCATATCCCCAAAATGATAGCGGTAAATCAGTAAGAGACATCATAGATCGCACCATATCTAGTAAAGTACGATTACGACGTTCGGACACACCATTACGTTGTGGTGTTCCGGGTGGCGTGAGTTGCGAAACTATTCCACAGTTTTTCAAATGTACACCAAACTCGTAACTCAAATATTCTCCTCCACGATCAGATCGTAGAAACTTTATTTTCTTGTTACGATGATTTTCAACTTCACTCTGAAATTCTTTGAACTTTTCAAATGTTTCAGACTTATGTTTCATTAAGTAAATATACCCATATCTGCTTAAATCATCTGTGAAGGTGAGAAAATAACGATATCCGCCACGAGCCTCAATATTCATCGGGCCACATACATCGGTATGTATGATTTCCAACAAATCTGTTGCTCTCTCCATAGTACCGGAGAACGGTGTTTTAGTCATCTTGCCCAAGAGGCACGGTTCGCAAGTACCAAGTGATTCATAATCAAGTGGTTCCAAAAGTCCATCAGTATGGAGTTTCTTCATGCGCTTTATACCGATATGACCTAAACGACAGTGCCACAAATAAGTTGCACTTTCATTATCAACTCTGCATCTTTTGGTTTCAACATTATGAATATGTGTATTACTACTATCGAGATTTAGTAAGAATAGACCACTCTTCAAGGGTGCATGACCATAAAAGATATTACTCATATAAATAGAACAACCATTATTCTCTGATTTAAATGAATAACCGTCTCGCATTAAACAAGATCCAGATATAATGTTCATGCTCAACGCTGGCACCAAATAACAATTATTTAGGTCTAATATTAATCCCGAAGGTAGATGTAGAGGTAGCGTGCCGACCGCGATCACATCGACTTTGGAACCGTTTCCCACGCGCATCGTCACCTCGTCCTTTGCCAGTGCTCGCTTATTCTGTAGTCCCTGTTTCGAGTTGCAAATATTAGCAACAGAACCAGTATCAAATACCCAGGTGCTACTGCGAGCATTGGTAAGGTACACATCAATAACATGTATATCACATATACCTTTGTTCACCTTGCCATCCTTCTTATCCGCCAAATACTTGGGGCAGTTCCGCTTCCAGTGACCAGTCTGCTTGCAGTAGAAGCACTCAGTTTCAGGCTTAGGTCTAGACTTGGGTTTCTTCTCTTGAGCAGCAACTTGCTTGCCGTTCTTTTTGAAGTTCCCCTTTTTCTTCCCTTTGCCCTTTTTCTTGAAACTAGTGGTCTTGTTAACCATCAACACTTGATGCTCCTTCTTGATTTCTACCTCCGCAGCTTTCAGCATTGCGAAGAGCTCGGGAATAGTCTTGTTCATCCCTTGCATATTATAGTTCATCACGAAGCTCTTGTAGCTTGGTGGCAGTGATTGGAGAATTCTGTCAATGACGCAATCATCCGGAAGATTAACTCCCAATTGAATCAAGTGATTATTATACCCAGACATTTTGAGTATATGCTCACTGACAGAACTGTTCTCCTCCATCTTGCAGCTATAGAACTTATTGGAGACTTCATATCTCTCAATCCGGGCATTTGCTTGAAATATTAACTTCAACTCCTGGAACATCTCATATGCTCCATGACGTTCAAAACGTCGTTGAAGTCCCGATTCTAAGCCGTAAAGCATGGCACACTGAACTATCGAGTAGTCATCAGCTTTGCTCTGCCAGACGTTCATAACATCTGGCGTTGCTCCAGCAGCAGGCCTGGCACCCAGCGGTGCTTCCAGGACGTAATTCTTCTGTGCAGCAATGAGGATAATCCTCAAGTTACGGACCCAGTCCGTGTAATTGCTACCATCATCTTTCAACTTTGCTTTCTCAAGGAACGCATTAAAATTCAACGGAACAACAGCACGAGCCATCTATCTACAATCAACATAAACAAGCAAGATACTATCAGGGACTAAGTTCATGATAAATTTTAAGTTCAATTAATCATATTATTAAAGAACTCCCACTTAGATAGACATCCCTCTAATCCTCTAAGTGATCACGTGATCCAAATCAACTAAACCATATCCGATCATCACGTGAGATGGAGTAGTTTCATCGGTGAACATCATTATGTTGATCATATCTACTATATGATTCACGCTCGACCTTTCGGTCTCCGTGTTCCGAGGCCATATCTGCATATGCTAGGCTCGTCAAGTTTAACCTGAGTATTCTGCGTGCGCAACTGTTTTGCACCCGTTGTATTTGAACGTAGAGCCTATCACACCCGATCATCACGTGGTGTCTCAGCACGAAGAACTTTTGCAACGGTGCATACTCAGGGAGAACACTTCTTGATAATTTAGTGAGAGATCATCTTATAATGCTACCGTCAATCAAAGCAAGATAAGATGCATAAAAAGATAAACATCACATGCAATCAATATAAGTGATATGATATGGCCATCATCATCTTGTGCTTGTGATCTCCATCTCCGAAGCACCGTCATGATCACCATCGTCACCGGCGCGACACCTTGATCTCCATCGTAGCATCGTTGTCGTCTCGCCAATCTTATGCTTCCACGACTATCACTACCGTTTAGTAATAAAGTAAAGCATTACATCGCGATTGCATTGCATACAATAAAGCGACAACCATATGGCTCCTGCCAGTTGCCGATAACTCGGTTACAAAACATGATCATCTCATACAATAAAATTCAGCATCATGCCTTGACCATATCACATCACAACATGCCCTGCAAAAACAAGTTAGACGTCCTCTACTTTGTTGTTGCATGTTTTACGTGGCTGCTACGGGCTTAAGTAAGAACCAATCTCACCTACGCATCAAAACCACAACGATAGTTTGTCAAATAGACTCCGTTTTAACCTTCGCAAGGACCGGGCGTAGCCATACTTGGTTCAACTAAAGTTGGAGAGGCAGTCGCCCGCAAGCCATCTCTGTGCAAAGCACGTCGAGGGAACCGGTCTCGCGTAAGCGTACGCGTAAGGTTGGTCCGGGTCGTCTCGTCCAACAATACCGCCGAACCAAAATATGACATGCTGGTAGGCAGTATGACTTGTATCGTCCACAACTCACTTGTGTTCTACTCGTGCATATAACATCAACATCATTAACCTAGGCTCGGATGCCACTGTTGGGTTTCGTAGTAATTTCAAAAATTTTCCTACGCGCACACAGGATCATGTGATGCATAGCAACGAGAGGAGAGTGTTGTCTACGTACCCAACGCAGACCGACTGCGGAAGCGATGACACGACGTAGAGGAAGTAGTCGTACGTCTTCACGATCCAACCGATCAAGCACCGAAACTACGGCACCTCCGAGTTCGAGCACACGTTCAGCTCGATGACGATCCCCGGACTCCGATCCAGCAAAGTGTCGGGGAAGAGTTCCGTCAGCACGACGGCGTGGTGACGATCTTGATGAACTACAGCAGCAGGGCTTCGCCTAAACTCCGCTACAGTATTATCGAGGAATATGGTGGCAGGGGGCACCGCACACGGCTAAGGAATCGATCACGTGGATCAACTTGTGTCAACTTGTGTGTTTAGAGGTGCCCCTGCCTCCGTATATAAAGGAGGAGAGGAGGGGAGGCTGGCCGGCCAAAGAGGGAGGCGCAGGAGAGTCCTACTCCCTCTGGGAGTAGGATTCCTCCCCCCAATCCTAGTCCAACTAGGATTCCTCGGAGGGGAAGGGAGAGAGGGGGGCCGGCCACCTTCTCCTAGTCCTAATAGGACTAGGGGAGGGGGAAGAGGCGCAGCCACCTTGGGCTGCCCCTTTCTCCTTTCCACTAAGGCCCATGAAGGCCCATATGGCTCCCGGGGGGTTCCGGTAACCTCCCGGTAACCCGGTAAAATCCCGATTTCACCCGGAACACTTCCGATGTCCAAACATAGGCTTCCAATATATCAATCTTTACGTCTCGACCATTTCGAGACTCCTCGTCATGTCCGTGATCACATCCGGGACTCCGAACAACCTTCGGTACATCAAAATGCATAAACTCATAATATAACTGTCATCGTAACCTTAAGCGTGCGGACCCTACGGGTTCGAGAACAATGTAGACATGACCGAGACACGTCTCTGGTCAATAACCAATAGCGGGACCTGGATGCCCATATTGGCTCCTACATATTCTACGAAGATCTTTATCGGTCAGACCGCATAACAACATACGTTGTTCCCTTTGTCATCGGTATGTTACTTGCCCGAGATTCGATCGTCGGTATCCAATACCTAGTTCAATCTCGTTACCGGCAAGTCTCTTTACTCGTTCCGTAATACATCATCTCACAACTAACATATTAGTTGTAATGCTTGCAAGGCTTATGTGATGTGTATTACCGAGAGGGCCCAGAGATACCTCTCCGACAATCGGAGTGACAAATCCTAATCTCGAAATACGCCAACCCAACATCGACCATTGGAGACACCTGTAGTACTCCTTTATAATCACCCATTTACGTTGTGACGTTTGGTAGTACCCAAAGTGTTCCTCCGGTAAACGGGAGTTGCATAATCTCATAGTCATAGGAACATGTATAAGTCATGAAGAAAGCAATAGCAACATACTAAACGATCAGGTGCTAAGCTAATGGAATGGGTCATGTCAATCAGATCATTCTACTAATGATGTGACCTCGTTAATCAAATAACAACTCATTGTTCATGGTTAGGAAACATAACCATCTTTGATTAACGAGCTAGTCAAGTAGAGGCATACTAGTGACACTCTGTTTGTCTATGTATTCACACATGTATTATGTTTCCGGAAAATACAATTCTAGCATGAATAATAAACATTTATCATGATTATAAGGAAATAAATAATAACTTTATTATTGCCTCTAGGGCATATTTCCTTCACTCCGACTGAGGAGGGAGACGCGAGCGGGGGCGAGAGCCAGGAGGAGGAGTGGGACTCGAACGCCGCTGAGGATGATGATGATGACGATGACGATGATGATGATGATGATGAGGACGAAGAAGAGGAGGAGGAGGAGGTCGCACCACCGCGCTCGGAAAGGCGGTCGAAGCTTGTCCATGACCCTGCGACTGAACGTGGCAAGGGGGTTGCGACTGTTACACAGTCGACCAAGCGCCCGCGGACTACCTCTCCGGCGCCGACTGAAAAGGCGTCAAAGCAGCCCAGGGCGGCCCCGTCAAAGCCGACCAAGCTCCTGCCGAAGATGAAGGTGTCCATCCCCACCATATCAGGGTAATCATGCTGCTTAAGTCTTCTTGTTTTGTGCGAACTTTATCTCTGGTTGGCGCTGGAGTTAGTCGACTGATTCTTTGGAGTTGCAGTGCTGCTACTTCTGAGACCTCAGCCCGGGCTGACGACCATGAGATGGAGGACGCAGCAACCTCAAAACCTGGTACTATACTCTTAACACCGTTTCTAGTCGACTGACTCATGATCTCTAATTCTGATTCTTTTCTGTAGCTCCATCCAATGTTGTTATCACTCTCCCTGATGATGATGAAGATGAGGAACCGCTGAAGCACAGAAGGAGTAGGAAAGCATCTGCCGGCAGGGTGCCCCAGGATGTGACGGTGCCTGAGACTCTGGTCGCGGAGGAGGAGAACACCACTCGACACACTGTGTCCTTCGCAGATCCACTGACGAGTGCTCTGCAGCCCTCCCTCTTCACGACGCACCACGTCCCAGAGGACCAAGCTGGCGCCGCGAAGGAGGCGATACGCCAGGCAGGGATCATGATGGAGCAGTTGAAGACCATCCGGGATGCGAGCCAGGTAGCTTACGACTCCAGTTCCGCCCTTCAAAGCAATGTTCAGGTCAGTCGACCACCGCTTGTTCTGTTAGGATATGCTATCAAAAACTTTTCTTTCCAGAATTTATAGTAATCACCCACTGGGTGTGTCGATTTAAACTCCGTGTTGGCGGGGGCACGCTGAGTGCACCCGCTGGGTGTAGTCCCCAAGGCTAAGGTCGACTGCTGGTAGTCGGCCTTAGGCTTTATAAGTTCAGTCTTTCCGTCATTCGACTATGGCGAATGGATTTCGCAAACCGGTGGGGGCACGCTGAGTGCACCCACTGGGTGTAGTCCCCGAGACTGTGGTCGACTGCTTGCAGTCGATTACAGTCTTAAAGAATACATCTTGTTTTTTTTTGAGGTCGACTAGTCGACTCTGTCTTCAATAGGATTAGTGGGGGCACGCTGAGTGCACCCACTGGGTGTAGTCCCCGAGACTACGGTCGAATGCTTGTATTCGGCTGTAGTCTTAGAAACGCATGATTTTTCCTTTTCCACTCGGAAGTGAATTATCTTTGACATTTAGTCGATTGATTCTTCGCAGAGATCCTGTGACCTTGCGGCTCGCTATACTGAGCTGGAAAACAAGCACATTCAGCTCGAGCTGGATTTGAAGCTGGTTCAGGAGAATCTGACGAAGGCAAGGGAGGAGACCAAAGGTATGTTTGGTGAGACCTCGACGACTGCTTTTTCCCTTTATTTGTTTCAAAATCTGATCTTGCTGTAACTTGCAGGTAAGGTGAAGGAGGCCCAACAGAAAAAAGACCTTGAACTAGCTGAGAAGATCAAGCTTGCTGACGAGAAGTTAGCTTCAGTCACCAAGCTTGAACAAGAAAATACCAATCTGAAAGCTGCTCTTGGGAAGAAAAATGATCTGGAGGCCTTCCTGAGTGGTCTTGCCAAGAAGCTGTTCCTTATGCTTGAAGGTAAACCTTTACGCTCAACAATCATTTTCAACTGTGATTTTTCCATTCGACCATTGCCTTGACTCGGTGATCGCCCTTGCAGAATTTTGTCAAGACTTTGAAGAAGAGACTAGCCGGCTGGAACCAAACCTTGACCCCGTCAATTCTCCGGTGAACGACGAAGTTGCCATGAATGTTTTCCGACTGGAGTCCCGTGTTGCAGCTGTCGTGGACTATCTTGCAAGGCTGAAGGTCGCCACATCTCGCATCGACTCAACGCTCTGGCCCAGGGAGACACTCCAGAACGACCTCGAGTCGCTGATGGCTCGCTTGAACACGGTCCCTGGTCGAGTGCAGGAGTGGAAAAAGTCCTCGGCTCGGTGCGGTGCAGATGTTGCTCTGTGTCTGGCCCGAGTCCACTGCAAAGATGCGCGAGAAGACAAGCTGGCGGCCCTCCGGGTGGCCAACACCAAGAAACACGACTTCAGGTCCTTTATGGAAACTTTCATTGCTGCTGCCACTCGGATCGCAGATGGAATTGATCCTGATGAGTTTGTTGCACCTTCCAGCCCTCCACAGGAGGGGTAAAAAACTTCTTTTAAGCTCGACGCTTTAAATTTGCCTCGGTATGCCGAGTGGAGTTGTAACCGATAAACCTTAACAGGCTTAGCGCCTGAGCACTTTCGGTTCCTTTAGGTATCGTTCCGAACTTGAATTTGATGTTTGAATATGATTGCTTTTGGCTTGAAATGTCTTTTGCAGGTTCAAAGCAAGACGCTCACCGCAGTCGACTTATTCCTTAATCCACTTAGGTGAGCGCTGGGCTGCAGCTAAGTCCCCGAGTGAGGGGTTTGCTCTTCACTCGGTAGGATTTTTATATCTTAGGCGAGCACTGGGCTGCAGCTAAGCCCCCGAGTGAGAGGTTTGCTCTTCACTCGGTAGGATTTTTATATCTTAGGCGAGCACTGGGCTGCAGCTAAGCCCCCGAGTGAGAGGTTTGCTCTTCACTCGGTAGGATTTTTATATCTTAGGAGAGCACTGGGCTGCAGCTAAGCCCCCGAGTGAGAGGTTTGCTCTTCACTCGGTAGGATTTTTATATCTTAGGCGAGCACTGGGCTGCAGCTAAGCCCCCGAGTGAGAGGTTTGCTCTTCACTCGGAAGGATTTTTATATCTTAGGCGAGCACTGGGCTGCAGCTAAGCCCCCGAGTGAGAGGTTTGCTCTTCACTCAGTAGGATTTTTATATCTTAGGCGAGCACTGGGCTGCAGCTAAGCCCCGAGTGAGAGGTTTGCTCTTCACTCGGTAGGATTTTTATATCTTAGGCGAGCACTGGGCTGCAGCTAAGCCCCCGAGTGAGAGGTTTGCTCTTCACTCGGTAGGATTTTTATATCTTAGGCGAGCACTGGGCTGCAGCTAAGCCCCGAGTGAGAGGTTTGCTCTTCACTCGGTAGGATTTTTATATCTTAGGCGAGCACTGGGCTGCAACTAAGCCTCCGAGTGGAAGTCTGGCTTACCACTCGGTAGGAATTTTATAACTTAGGCGAGTACTTGGATTGCAGCTAAGCCTCCGAGTGGAAGTCTGGCTTACCATCGGTAGGATTTTGATAACTTAGGCGAGTACTTGGACTGCAGCTAAGCCTCCGAGTGGAAGTCTGGCTTACCACTCGGTAGGATTTTGATAACTTAGGCGAGTACTTGGACTGCAGCTAAGCCCCCGAGTGAGAGGTTTGCTCTTCACTCGGTAGGATTTTTATATCTTAGGCGAGTACTTGGACTGCAGCTAAGCCTCCGAGTGGAAGTCTGGCTTACCACTCGGTAGGATTTTGATAACTTAGGCGAGTACTTGGACTGCAGCTAAGCCTCCGAGTGGAAGTCTGGCTTACCACTCGGTAGGATTTTGATAACTTAGGCGAGTACTTGGACTGCAGCTAAGCCTCCGAGTGGAAGTCTGGCTTACCACTCGGTAGGATTTTTATAACTTAGGCGAGTACTTGGACTGCAGCTAAGCCTCCGAGTGGAAGTCTGGCTTACCACTCGGTAGGATTTTTATAACTTAGGCGAGTACTTGGACTGCAGCTAAGCCCCCGAGTGGAAGTCTGGCTTACCACTCGGTAGGATTTTATTTAATCTTAGGCGAAACGGATTCGCAGCTAAGCCTCCGAGTGGGAGTCTGGCTCACCACTCGGTAAGGATTTTTACAAACTTAGGCGAAACGGATTTGCGGCTAAGTCACCCACTGAGGGGAAAATTTTATTGGACAAAATAAAAAGTGAAAAAAATTATGGAGGAACTATGACACTATTATTTTGAAGTCCATGAACTACAGGAGTACTTTATTGCAACTCATCCGAGTGATAAACTTAAGTATAAAATGGGCGGAGTAGTTCCGCGTTCCAAGCTCGGGGCTCGTCGATATTATGTTCGACGTTGTAAAGACGGTACGCCCCGTTGTGGAGAACTTTGGTGACGATGAAGGGTCCTTCCCAAGAAGGAGCAAGCTTGTGATGTTTCTTCTGATCCATTCGGAGAACTAAATCTCCTTCCTGGAAGGCTCGACCCCTCACATTTCTGGCGTGGAAACGACGCAAATCTTGTTGGCAGATGGTCGATCGGATCAGAGCCATCTCCCTTTCTTCCTCTAAAAGGTCGACTGCATCCTGCCGCGCTTGTTCAGCTTCTGCTTCGTTGTAGATCTCAACTCGAGGAGCATTGTGGAGAAGATCACTCGGCAAGACTGCTTCAGCTCCGTAGACCAAGAAGAATGGAGTTCTTCCGGTCGATCGATTAGGTGTGGTCCGCAGTCCCCAAAGCACCGAGGGAAGTTCGTCGACCCACGCTCCAGCTGCATGCTTGAGATCACGCATCAGTCGGGGTTTCAATCCCTTGAGAATCAGGCCATTGGCTCGCTCTGCTTGTCCATTCGTCTGCGGATGGGCGACTGAAGCGTAGTCGACTCGTGTGCCTTGAGAGTTGCAGAAATCCCTGAATTCCTCCGAGTCAAAGTTCGACCCATTATCCGTAATGATGCTGTGCGGGACTCCGTATCTGAATATCAGTTCCCTGATGAAGCTAACAACAGTACCAGCGTCAAGGTTCTTGATTGGTTTAGCCTCAGTCCACTTGGTGAACTTGTCGACTGCCACCAGTACATGCGTGAAGCCACTTTGACCTGTTCTCAAAGGACCGACCATGTCCAACCCCCATACTGCGAAAGGCCAGACGAGTGGAATGGTCTTCAGAGCTGATGCAGGCTTGTGCGACATATTCGAGTAGAACTGACATCCCTTCGCACTTATCCACTATTTCCTTTGCCATCTCATTCGCCTTTGGCCAGTAAAATCCGGCTCGGTATGCTTTGGCCACGATGGTCCGAGAGGACGCATGATGACCACAGGTCCCCGAGTGGATATCATTAAGGATGATTCAACCTTCTTCTGGTGTTATGCACTTCTGACCAACTGCAGTCGCGCTTTCTCTATATAACTGTCCTTTGATTACGGTAAAGGCTTTAGATCGACGGACGATCTGTCGAGCCTCTTCCTCATCCTCCGGAAGCTCTTTTCTCAGGATATACGCGATATACGGAACTGTCCAGTCGGGAATGACCACCAAGACCTCCATGACCAAGTCGACCACTGCTGGGACTTCAACCTCAGTCGGATCTGTGGCACTCTTGGGCTGTGGAGCTTCTTCGGTGAAAGGATCTTCTTTGACTGACGGAGTGTGTATATGCTCTAAGAACACACCACTCGGAATGGCTCCTCTCTTGGAACCTATCTTTGCTAGATCATCAGCTGCTTGATTTTTCAGTCGGGGTATATGATGGAGCTCCAACCCCTCGAACTTCTTTTCCAGCTTCCTCACTGCACTGCAGTATCCAGTCATGGCTGGGCTTCTCACGTCCCACTCCTTCATCACTTGGTTGACCACTAAATCTGAATCGCCATAGACCATCAGGCGACGGACGCCGAGTGAAATGGCCATGCGCAATCCGTATAAGAGGGCCTCATACTCTGCCTCATTGTTGGAGGAATCAAAGTGAATCTGGAGCACATATATGAGCTTATCTCCTCTGGGGGAAACCAGGACAACCCCAGCACCGGAACCATTCAACATCTTAGAGCCATCAAAAAACATGGTCCAATGCTCCGAGTGAACTTCAGTCGGCTGCTGCTGTTCAATCCACTCGGCGAGGAAATCTGCTATTGCCTGGGACTTAATGGCTTTCTTTGCTTCAAACTTGATATCAAGGGGAAGAAGTTCAATCGCCCATTTCGCCACTCGACCAGTTGCATCTCTGTTGTGCAAAATCTCTGATAGTGGAGCGTCGCTGACGACTGTGATGGAATGATCAGAGAAATAATGAGCAACCTTCTTTGTGGTCATGTATATTCCATACACAAGCTTCTGATAATGAGGATATCTCTGCTTCGATGGAGTCAAGACTTCAGACAAATAATACACTGGGCGCTGAACTTTGAAAGCTTTTCCTTCTTCTTCCCGCTCGACCGTAAGCACTGTACTGACGACTTGTCCTGTGGCTGCGATATAAAGCAACAGAGGCTCTTTGCTGATTGGAGCAGCAAGCACCGGCTGGGTGGAGAGCAGAGCTTTTAGCTCGGCAAACGCTGCATCAGCTTCTGGAGTCCACTCGAACTTGTCTGCCTTCTTCATTAGTCGGTAAAGAGGCAATGCCTTTTCACCGAGTCGTGAGATGAATCGACTTAATGCGGCCAAGCATCCAGTAAGCTTCTGGACATCGTGCACTCGCACAGGGCGTTTCATTCGGAGAATAGTGCCGATCTTTTCTGGATTAGCGTCGATCCCTCACTCGGAAACGAGAAAACCGAGTAACTTGCCACCAGGAACTCCGAATGTGCACTTTGATGGATTGAGCTTGATATCATACCTTCTGAGGTTGGCAAATGTTTCGGCGAGGTCAGCGAGCAGGTCAGAACCTTTTCGTGACTTGACGACGATATCATCCATATACGCTTCCACATTCCGACTGATTTGAGTGAGTAGACACTTCTGAATCATTCGCATAAATGTGGCTCCGGCATTCTTGAGGCCGAATGGCATGGTGATATAGCAGAAGCACCCGAATGGAGTGATGAAAGCTGTTTTTACCTCGTCGGGTCCGTACAGACGGATCTGGTGGTACCCGGAGTAGGCGTCTAGAAAAGACAATCTCTCGCATCCCGCGGTCGAGTCAACAATTTGATCTATGCGAGGGATAGGAAAATGATCTTTCGGGCAGGCCCGGTTGATGTGCTTGAAATCAATGCACATTCGGAGCGATTTGTCCTTCTTAGGAACCATGATGACATTAGCGAGCCATTCAGAGTGGTATATCTCTCGGATAAATCCTGCCGCCAACAGTCGAGCCACTTCCTCACCAATGGCTTTTCTCTTCTGGACGGCAGATCGCCGAAGATGCTCTTTGACTGGTTTTGCTGATGAGTCGACTCTTAGGCGATGCTCAGCCAGTCCCCTGGGAACACCTGGCATGTCAGCGGGCTTCCATGCAAAAATGTCCCAGTTCTCACGGAGGAACTGGATGAGCGCTTCTTCCTATTTCGGGTCGAGTGTTGTGGAGATGTGGGTCGGGGTTGCATCGGGGTCGGTCGGGTGAATGTGAACAGGCTTCGTCTCACCGGACGACTGAAATGCAGATTCTGTGGCGGGCTTCTTGGATCGCAGCAAATCACTCGGATCTGCGTTTTGCTTGTATTCTTCAAACTCGACCGCTGTCACCTGGGAATCAGCAATCTTTGAGCCCTTCTGAAGGCACTCTTCTGCCTTTTCCGATCACCGGTGACAGCGATCACTCCTTTGGGGCCGGGCATCTTCAATTTGAGGTACACGTAACATGGTCGAGCCATGAACCGTGCATAAGCTGGTCTCCCCAAAATGGCATGATATGCACTCTGAAAATCCACGACCTCAAACGTCAACTTCTCTTTGCGAAAATGTTTCGAATCACCAAACACCACGTCCAGAGCTATTTGGCCGAGTGACTCGGCTTTCTTCCCTGGTATAACTCCATGAAAGCTCATGTTACTGGTGCTCAGTCGGGACATCGGAATGCCCATTCCTTTCAGTGTGTCTGCATACAACAAATTCAGCCCGCTACCACCGTCCATCAGCACTTTTGTCAGTCGAGTGCCTTCGACAACTGGATCGACCACCAAAGCTTGCCTCCCAGGGGTGGCAATATGAGTCAGGTGATCAGATTGGTCGAATGTGATGGGTGTTTGGGACCATCTCAGATAATTTGCTTTTGCTAGGGTAACCATGTTCACCTCGCGGTTAATGACTTTCAATCGACTCTTGCTTTCCACATCTGCAAAGATCATCAGAGTGGAGTCGACATGCGGATATCCTCCCTCACTGTCCTCCTTGTCTTTGGCCTTGTCCGACTCCTTTTCCTTGTCTTTAGACTGTTTTCCTTGAAACTGCTGGATCAGGAGTCGACATTGGCGAGTGGTATGCTTTGGGTAAATGATATTCCCCTCTTCGTCTTTCTTCCTGTGGATGTGACACGGCATATCCATCACGTCGTTCCCTTCTTTATCCTTTACCTTCTTGGGGTTCCAGGATCCTTTTGGTTTCCCTTTAAACTTTCCATGAGTCACGGCCAGAGCCTCTCCAGGAGCTGCCGGTTCAGCCTTCCGCTTCTGTTTCCGACTGGAGTTTCCCTTCTCCGACTGGCTCGGCTTGTGCTTGCCGCTTCGGAGTCGGTCTTCTTCTTCGCCGTTGGCGTACTTGGTAGCAATTTCCATCATCTGACTCAAGGTCATGTCTCCGGTTCGACCAAATTTCAAACTCAATTCTCTGTTCTTGACACCATCCTTGAAGGCGCAGACTGCCTGATGATCAGACACATTCTCCACAGTATGGTGCAAAGTGATCCATCTCTGAATATACTCCCTGAGAGTCTCATTGGTCTTCTGCACGCAGACTTTCAGCTCCGTCAATCCAGCCGGTCGCTTGCAAGTTCCTTCAAACGTTCTGACGAACACTAGGGACAGATCTTCCCAAGTGTAAATGCTGCTAGGAGGTAACTGATTCAACCACGCTCTCGCAGAACCTTCCAACATGAGGGGCAAATGCTTCATGGCCACCTCGTCATTCCCACCACCAATCTGAACCGCCACTCGGTAGTCCTCAAGCCAAGTTTCAGGCTTAGACTCACCGGTGAACTTGCTTACTCCTGTTGCCAACCTGAAATTGGGAGGAATCACTGCGGCTCTGATAGCTCTGCTGAAACATTCCGGACCAGAAACGTGCACTCGACTGCTCGTGGGCGCATCTCTGTCGAGTCCACCTCGATGGGCTCTGTTCCGGTCGACCAAGCCTTGCACGATAATGGATCGCGCATCGAAGCCTGGTTCTCTGGGGTCGACTGGAACTCTTCGCCCCGCACTGAGCTGACGTCTGTCATCTTGCTGCCGAGGAGCGTAAGACCCACCCCTCGGAGGGGAAGTGGGCACTCGACGCCTATCATCTCGGTCGTGTCGGTCTCCATATTGGTCTCGCCGATTCTCGCGCCCCTTCACGCCGCAGAGGCGATCTGGGACTGTGAGCCGACTGAACCGTATTCGCAGCGACGGATCGACTGTGAATTCTGTTGCGCGACTGCGACACGGCTGAATTCTGATCTCCTGCTGCCCGGAGCAGATCCCTGATCTGCATCAAGCCTCTGCCAGCTTCCGACTGAGAGGGCTGGATGGACTCTGCTATACGGGTCACAGCTGCTAAATTCTGGATTGGGGTTTGATATACCTGAGTCGGCGGGAAGAGTTGACGTCGATTGGCGTCGGGAACTCATTGCCGCGCGCGCTCGTCGAGTGCTCGCTGAAGATTCTCCAGGCGAGCGCGTTCGGCAAAATTGGCCAAACGTGCCTCCTCCAAGGCGCGAGCCTCGGGGGTTTCTCCTGCGATGGGAGTATGCATGGCATCCATGTTCCTGCGGCGAAGTTCTTCTCTTTGCAGAGAGTCGAGTGGCTCGGGCTGGTACTCTTCGTGGTCTCGTGCGGGGTCGCCTCCGTCGCCTGCCCCACCATCACGGGCGAAGCCAGGGGGGCTGCGAGGCCCGTCGACCATCAGGATTTCCACCGCTGGATCACTGCTATCGCATTCGGATGCAGTCTCTACGGAGCCAGTCGACAGATCGAACAGGCTGTAGAGAGATTCGTCGGGCTCGATTGCCGCAACTTGGGTGGTGGTCATCTGGCGAGCCACCGCGTGTCTCACCCACCGCTGAAGCCTCGACCGACCCGAGCGCTTGCGCTGGCGGGAGACCGGGAGGGTGGTCGATAGGGGAGTCGACGAATATGGGGTCGACGGTTGCCGCAGCAGAACGCTGCGGACACATGCGCGAAAATGCGTCGCACCGCAGACGAGGAGCGCATCGACATCGAGTGGAGCCTCCTGGAGCCAGGCGGAGTCGTCGGCGACGAAGGTGAGAGCACCGAGACGAATCTCTCGACCCTCGACCAAAACTCCAGTAGCTACCATGATGAAAGTACTCGGAAGAATCGCAACTTCTCCACAAAATCGCTAAAACACCTGCCCCACGGTGGGCGCCAACTGTCGTGGATCTAAATCTGACAGTAGAGTGGGGGTAGGTATGGAGAGGCAAGTTCCTAGCTATGGAGAGGTGTAAACACAAGAGATGTACGAGTTCAGGCCCTTCTCGGAGGAAGTAAAAGCCCTACGTCTCGGAGCCCGGAGGCGGTCGAGTGGATTATGTGTATATGGATTACAGGGTGCCGAACCCCCCTGCCTGTGGAGGGGGGTGGCTTATATAGAGTGCGCCAGGACCCCAGCCAACCCACGTAATGAAGGGTTTAAGGTACATTAAGTCCGGGGCATTACTGGTAACGCCCCACATAAAGTGTCTTTACTATAATAAAGTCTACTCAATTACAGACCGTTGCAGTGCAGAGTGCCTCTTGACCTTCTGATGGTTGAGTGAGTCTTCGTGGTCGAGTCCTTCAAGTCAGTCGAGTGAGTCCCTCGTAGGTCGACTGGAAGGTGATCTCTTCTAAGGGTGTCCTTGGGCAGGGTACTTACATCAGGTCTGTGACCCTACCCTAGGTACATGACTCCATCATCTGGTACACAGCATGGCATACTTTATAGAACCTATGGCTGAGGCATAGGGAATGACTTTCATTCTCTCTCTATCTTCTGCCGTGGTCGGGTTTTGAGTCTTACTCAACTTCACACCTTTGTAACACAGGCAAGAACTCCTTCTTTAACTGTTCCATTTTGAACTACTTCAAAATCTTGTCAAGGTATATACTCATTGAAAAACTTATCAAGCGTCTTGATCTATCTCTATAGATATTGATGCTCAATATGTAAGCAGCTTCACCAAGGTCTTTCTTTGAAAAACTCCTTTCAAACATTCCTTTATGCTTTGCAGAATAATTCTACATTATCTCCGATCAACAATATGTCTTTCACATATACTTATCAGAAATGTTGTACTGCTCCCACTCACTTTCTTGTAAATACAGGCTTCACCGCAAGTCTGTATAAAACTATATGCTTTGATCAACTTATCAAAGCGTATATTCCAACTCCGAGATGTTTGCACCAGTCCATAGATGGATCGTTGGAGCTTGCATATTTTTTTAGTACCTTTAGGATTGACAAAACCTTCTGGTTGCATCATATACAACTCTTCTTTAATAAATCCATTAAGGAATGCAGTTTTGTTTATCCATTTGCCAGATTTCATAAAATGCGGCAATTGCTAACATGATTCGGAAAATCTCATCGTAGTCAACACCTTGAACTTGTCGAAAACCTTTTGCGACAATTCTAGCTTTGTAGATAGTAACACTACTATCCGTGTCCGTCTTCCTCTTGAAGATCCATTTATTATCAATGGCTTGCCGATCCTCGGGCAAGTCCACCAAAGTCCACACTTTGTTCTCATACATGGATCCTATCTCAGATTTCATGGCCTCAAGCCATTTATCGGAATCTGGGCTCATCATCGCTTCCTCATAGTTCGTAGGTTCGTCATGGTCAAGTAACATGACCTCCAGAATAGGGTTACCGTACCACTCTGGTGCGGATCTCACTCTGGTTTACCTACGAGATTCGATAGTAACTTGATCTGAAGTTACATGATCATCATCATTAGCTTCCTCACTAATTGGTGTAGTAGTCACAGGAACAGATTTCTGTGATGAACTACTTTCCAATAAGGGAGCAGGTACATTTACCTCATCAAGTTCTACTTTCCTCCCACTCACTTCTTTCGAGAGAAACTCCTTCTCCAGAAAGTTTCTGAATTTAGCAACAAAAGTCTTGCCTTCGGATCTGTGATAGAAGGTGTACCCAACAGTAACTTTTGGGTATCCTATGAAGACACACTTTTCCGATTTGGGTTTGGGCTTATCAGGATGAAACTTTTTCACATAAGCATTGCAACCCCAAACTTTGAGAAACGACAACTTTGATTTCTTGCCAAACCACAGTTCATATGGTGTCGTCTCAACAGATTTAGATGGTGCCCTTTTAACGTGAATGCAACTGTCTCCAATGCATAACCCCAAAATGATAGGGGTAGATCGGTAAGAGACATCATAGATTGCACTATTCCAATAAAGTACGATTATGACGTTCGGACACACCATTATGCTGTGGTGTTCCATGTGGCATGAGTTTGTGAAACTATTCCACATTGTTTTAATTGAGGACCAAACTCGTAACTCAAATATTTGTCTCCGCGATCAGATCGTAGAAACTTTATTTTCTTGTCACGATGATTTTCCACTTCACTCTGAAATTCTTTGAACTTTTAAAATGTTTCAGACTTATGTTTCATCAAGTAGATATACCCATATCTGCTCAAATCATCTGTGAAGTTCAGAAAATAATGATACTTGCCGTGAGCCTTAACACTCATCGGACCGCATACATCAGTATGTATTATTTCCAATAAGTCAGTTGCTTGCTCCGGAGAATGGAGTCTTAGTCATCTTGCCCATGAGGCATGGTTCGCAAGCATCAAGTGATTCCAAAATCCCATCAGCATGGAGTTTCTTCATGCGCTTTACACAAATATGACCTAAACGGCAGTGCCACAAATAAGTTGCACTATCATTATTAACTTTGCATCTTTTGGTTTCAATATTATGATTATGTGTATCACTACGATCGAGATCCAACGAACTATTTTCATTGGGTGTGTAACCATATAAGGTTTTATTCATGTAAACAGAACAACAATTTATTCTCTTACTTAAATGAATAACCGTATTACAATAAACATGATCAAGTCATATTCATGCTCAACGCGAACACCAAATAACACTTATTCAGGTTCAACACTAATCCCGAAAGTATAGGGAGTGTGCGATGATGATCATATCAATCTTGGAACCACTTCCAACACACATCATCACTTCACCCTCAACTAGTCTTTATTTTGCAACTCCCGTTTCGAGTTACTAATCTTAGCAACTGAACTAGTATCAAATACTGAGGGGTTGCTATAAACACTAGTAAAGTACACATCAATAACATGTATATCAAATATACTTATGTTCACTTTGCCATCCTTCTTATCTGCCAATCACTTGGGGTAGTTCCGCTTCCAGTGACCAGTCCCTTTGTAGTAGAAGCACTTAGTCTCAGGCTTAGGATCAGACTTGGGCTTCTTCACTTGAGCAGCAACTTGCTTGCTGTTCTTTTTGAAGTTCCCCTTCTTCCCTCTGCCCTTTTCTTGAAACTAGTGGTCTTGTCTACCATCAACACTTGATGTTTTTCTCGATTTCTACCTTCATCAATTTCCGCATTACGAAGAGCTTGGGAACCGTTTCCGTTATCCCTTGCATATCATAGTTCATCATGAAGTTCTACTAACTTGGTGATGGTGACTAGAGAATTTTGTCAATCACTATCTTATCTGGAAGATTAACTCCCACTTGATTCAAGTGATTGTAGTACTCAGACAATCTGGGCACATGCTCACTAGTTGAGCGATTCTCCTCCATCTTTTAGCTATAGAACTTGTTGGAGACTTCATATCTCTCAACTCGGGTATTTGCTTGAAATATTAACTTCAACTCCTGGAACATCTCATATGTTCCATGACGTTCAAAACGTCTTTGAAGTCCCGATTCTAAGCCATTAAGCATGGTGCACTAAACTATCAAGTAGTCATCATATTGAGCTAGCCAAACATTCATAACGTCTGCATCTGCTCCTGCAATAGGTCTGTCACCTAGCGGTGCATCAAGGACATAATTCTTCTGTGCAGCAATGAGGATAAACCTCAGATCACGGATCCAATCTGCATCATTGCTACTAACATTTTTCAACACAATTTTCTCTAGGAACATATCAAAATAAACAAAGGGAAGCAACAACGCGAGCTATTGATCTACAACATAATTTGCAAAATACTACCAGGACTAAGTTCATGATAAATTTAAGTTCAATTAATCATATTACTTAAGAACTCCCACTTAGATAGACATCCCTCTAATCCTCTAAGTGATCACGTGATCCAAATCAACTAAACCATGTCCGATCATCACGTGAGATGGAGTAGTTTCATTGTTGAACATCACTATGTTGATCATATCTACTATATGATTCACGCTCGACCTTTCGGTCTCCGTGTTCCGAGGCCATATCTGTATATGCTTGGCTCGTCAAGTATAACCTGAGTATTCCGCGTGTGCAACTGTTTTGCACCCGTTGTATTTGAACGTAGAGCCTATCACACCCGATCATCACGTGGTGTCTCAGCACGAAGAACTTTCGCCACGGTGCATACTCAGGGAGAACACTTCTTGATAATTATTGAGAGATCATCTTATAATGCTACCGTCAATCAAAGCAAGATAAGATGCATAAAAGATAAACATCACATGCAATCAATATAAGTGATATGATATGGCCATCATCATCTTGTGCTTGTGATCTCCATCTTTGAAGCACCGTCGTGATCACCATCGTCACCGGCGCTACACCTTGATCTCCATCGTAGCATCGTTGTCGTCTTGCCAATCTTATGCTTCCACGACTATCGCTACCGCTTAGTGATAAAGTAAAGCATTACAGCGCGATTGCATTGCATACAATAAAGTGACAACCATATGGCTCCTGCCAGTTGCCGATAACTTGGTTACAAAACATGATCATCTCATACAATAAAATTTAGCATCATGTCTTGACCATATCACATCACAACATGCCCTGCAAAAACAAGTTAGACGTCCTCTACTTTGTTGTTGCAAGTTTTATGTGGCTGCTACGGGCTTAAGCAAGAACCAATCTTACCTACGCATCAAAACCACAACGATAGTTTGTCAAGTTGGTGCTGTATTAACCTTCACAAGGACCGGGCGTAGCCAGACTCGGTTCAACTAAAGTTGGAGAAACTGTCACCCGCAAGCCACCTATGTGCAAAGCACGTCGGGAGAACCGGTCTCGCATAAGCGTATGCGTAATGTCGGTCCGGGCAACTTCGTCCAACAATACCGCCGAACCAAAGTATGACATGCTGGTAAGCAGTATGACTTATATCGCCCACAACTCACTTGTGTTCTACTCGTGCATATAACATGAACACATAAAACCTAGGCTCTGATACCACTGTTGGGGAACATAGTAATTTCAAAAAAAATCCTACGCACACACAAGATCATGGTCATGCATAGCAACAAGAGGGGAGAGTGTGATCTACGTACCCTTGTAGATCGACAACGAAAGCGTTTGGTTGATGTAGTCGTACGTCTCCACGGACCGACCGATCAAGCACCGAAACTACGGCACCTCCGAGTTCTAGCACACGTTCAGCTCGATGACGATCCACGGACTCCGATCCAGCAAAGTGTCGAGGAAGAGTTCCGTCAGCACGACGGCGTGGTGACGATCTTGATGTACTACCGTCGCAGGGCTTCGCCTAAGCACCGCTACAATATTATCGAGGACTATGGTGGAAGGGGGCGCCGCACACGGCTAAGAATATGATCACGTCGATCAACTTGTGTGTCTCTGGGGTGCCCCTGCCTCCGTATATAAAGGTTCAAGAGGGGGAGGTCGGCCGGCCATCATAGGCGCGCCAGGAGGAGTCCTACTCCCTCCGGGAGTAGGACTTCTCCCCCAATCCTAGTTGGAATAGGATTCGCGAGGTGGAAAAGAGAGAGAGAGAAGGAGGGGGGCGCCGGCCCCCTCTCTCCTTGTCCTATTCGGACTAGGGGGGAGGGGCGCGCGGCCCAGCCCTGGCCGCCTCTCCTCTTCTTCCACTAAGGCCCACTAAGGCCCATATAGCTCCCGGGGGGTTCCGGTAACCTCCCGGTACTCCGGTAAAATCCTGATTTCACCCGGAACACTTCCGATATCCAAACATAGGCTTCCAATATATCAATCTTTATGTCTCGACCATTTCGAGACTCCTCGTCATGTCCTTGATCTCATCCAGGACTCCGAACAACCTTCGGTACATCAAAACGTATAAACTCATAATATAACTGTCATCGAAACCTTAAGCGTGCGGACCCTACGGGTTCGAGAACAACGTAGACATGACCGATACACGTCTCCGGTCAATAACCAATAGCGGGACCTGGATGCCCATATTGGTTCCTACATATTCTATGAAGATCTTTTATCGGTCAGACCGCATAACAACATACGTTGTTCCCTTTGTCATCAGTATGTTACTTGCCCGAGATTCGATCGTCGGTATCCAATACCTAGTTCAATCTCGTTACCGACAAGTCTCTTTACTCGTTCCGTAATACATCATCCCGCAACTAACTCATTAGTTGCAATGCTTGCAAGGCTTAAGTGATGTGCATTACCGAGAGGGCCCAGAGATACCTCTCCGACAATCGGAGTGACAAATCCTAATCTCAAAATACGCCAACCCAACATGTACCTTTGGAGACACCTGTAGAGCACCTTTATAATCACCCAGTTACGTTGTGACGTTTGGTAGCACACAAAGTGTTCCTCCGGCAAACGGGAGTTGCATAATCTCATAGTCATAGGAACATGTATAAGTCATGAAGAAAGCAATAGCAACATACTAAACGATCGGGTGCTAAGCTAATGGAATGGGTCATGTCAATCAGATCATTCACCTAATGATGTGATCCCGTTAATCAAATAACAACTCTTTGTCCATGGTTAGGAAACATAACCATCTTTGATTAACGAGCTAGTCAAGTAGAGGCATACTAGTGACACTCTGTTTGTCTATGTATTCACACATGTATTATGTTTCCGGTTAATACAATTCTAGCATGAATAATAAACATTTATCATGATATAAGGAAATAAATAATAACTTTATTATTGCCTCTAGGGCATATTTCCTTCACCGGCGGCGTGGGCGGGCGCGCTGGAACTGGTTGTGTCGATGGCGTCGTTACCGCCGGAGACCACGTTCGTGTGGGCGCTGGCCAGCGTCGGGTGCGTGTCCGGGTAGGTGCGCGTGCCTCTCGACGGTCTGCTCGACCCGGCCGTGTCGGCGGGTGTACGGCTTCGATGTGCTGCGCACTGCAAAGGGCTTCTGTTGCTCGACGAGGTCATCCAGCGGTAAGGGGAAAAACCCCCTTCGATCCCTAACACTACCCCACCACAACAATCCATTGCTAAATTTTCTATGACTGTTTGGTTAAATTTGCATGTCGGACAAGCTCGTTGGCCACATTGGGTAGCTGCCGCCCTCTGCTGAGATTGTTCACACCATGGATGAGATCTCCAATACTGTAAGTTACTCTTCTTTGGTTACGTTTTATTTAATCTGTGTAGTTTGATGTGGGTTGGCTGATGATTGGCTAGGTTTGCTCGGTCATTGATTCGGCGGAGCTGTGGAGGGACACACACTCAGATAGGTGATTGGATGGCGTCTGCTTGCTTCTTGTGTAATAATTTGGAAGCTCTACAGCAAAGTGTTTTCAGTTTTCTTTTACTGAATATAAATATGTACTCCCTTCGGTCCTTTTCACTTTGCACATTGGTTTTGCCGAAAGTCAAACTTTGCTAAGTTTGACCAAATTTATATTAAAAATTATTAACATCTATAATATCTAATAAATATAATATGAAAATATATTACAAAATGAATCTAAAGATATTGGTGTTGTTATGTGAATGTTTATAATTTTTTATATAAACTTGGTCAAAGTTGAATGGGATTGACTTTGGACAAACCTAATATGCAGAGTAAAAAGGACCGGAGGGAGTATGTGAACTAGGGAGTTTACGGAGGAAGCAGATAAGGCATCAATGACGAATTATGAGCATCTTCAAGTAAGGTCTATAACATAAATGGCATCTTTGAAAAGGGAGAGAGGAGAGTGAAATGACCAAACCAGAACGGTAACATTCATTTTCTGTGATTTTCTGCAGTACCTGAACACATATACTACTTTATATAACGCGGTACTAAACGCTGAGAGTGAAGGTGCCCTGCCTACCAGAGGAATATGGGAAGGCAGCAAATAACTTGCGTATCGACTTTGAGAAAGGAGGGATTCATCTTCGTAACAGTTGCCATAGTGATAGTTATATTCTGTTGTGATTGTTAGCTTTGAATTTGAATTAGAAAGATAATGCTCTACCATTGCAGATAAACTCGAGCATCTTAATCAGCTGAACCTTGCAATTGCGCATCTGGGTAGAAAGTAGGTATTGGGCAGGCCGTTGCTAAGCTTAGTACTATTTTCACTGTCGAACTTGCATATATTGAAGTCAGTTATAGTTCCAGTTTGGAATTTAGTACCATGCATATCAGCATATTAAGAGAAGCCTGATTGGTTCCATTGATTTGTTATAGAACGTTTTATTAGACATGAAGGTGCCTGGCCTTTCTTTTACAAAAATAGGGTAAGACCTACTTTGAAGAAAAATTGCTTGTTATGTTTACGAGTGGAGCGAGAAAACAATTGCTAATCTCCTTTCATATACTCATTTTTGTAGCTTAGTTGTCCATCTACAGATATTGGTGGTCATGCCTTGCCCCTCACTTCCCTCCAAGCTTGTCGCCCTCGCCCCCCTCTTTGAGGCAGCCGCTCGCTACTTATCTTGGTGGCGTCAGGCGCGGCCGTACCCACCATGGCATCGGCATGGCCTTCCCTGCAAGGAGTGGCGCCTCCTTGGTACGATCACGGCGCTGATTCAGCCGGATCGGCGGGGGTTAGTAGGCTCACAGGCTGGCGTTTCCTCGGATGCATCGATGTTCTAATCATGATGGCATGACCATAGATCGTATGAGTCTAGAAGACTTTGGGGCGGCTCATCTGCATGGATGGCTGTGGCTGGGCACACAATCCATTAATAAGCCTTCAAATTTTCACACAGAAGGTCCCCTCCTTTTCCTTTTTGCATTTTTTTCTTTTTAATTTTTTTAGATTACTTGCGTTGGCAAATGGAAGAAAGACTCAGAATCCTAGATTTCTACTTTCTATCAGAAGCTTGTAACTGATCTGTAAGCTCACCAGCCAAGCCGTCCATTTGGATTTCAGTAGATATATGGAGTATATTTACTCACATTGTCCACGACTTGTTTGAAGAAATTTCTCTTCTGATTTGGTATTGCATTGCTGAGCACTTACTGTGAATTACATGCAGCATGTGTATGTTCTATAGCTTCTATTGTACAGTTTTCCTTCTTTTTTCAGGTTGTCCAGATGAGCACTGGCCACTGGGAAATGGCAACTTGGTTGAACTGAATCAGCTCTAATCTCCTAAATTTGTGCATTTATCTTAAAAAACACTGCAGTGCTACCTCCCCGTAGTAATAAATAAGTATATTATGAAGCTCATATATGATTATTACTATTATTTTTGCACGTTCAATCAATTCCACTGATAAATCATTTATGCATTTTTAGAACAAGCATCAAGCATCATGTGGCATTATAGTCATTGGTGAAGATTGACAATGCACTCAAATACAAGACTTTTGATGGTGTTTGGTGACTGATAAAGATGATTGGAAAGGTGCTTTCCAAGCATAAGGTGAATCTTCTATATTTCACTTTTTAAATAATTTGGCCGGTACGATGTATATTTTCTGAAAACTATATCGCCATTGTGGATTATCTGACTAAAATTACATTTTCTGCTTGGCATTGATTCATATATATTGATATGGGCAAAGGAAATTCACAATATTTTATGTCAGTGAAAGACTTCTAAAACCAGTGAAGTGTCTTAGCAAGGATGACACGCCGTTGTGCCCTCGGCCTGAACAATATAGCTCATTTAGTTCATCGCCACAACTGGCTACACGGCGTGATGGAGCAGCTCCACATGTCCTGCGAGGACACGGAGTCAGCGTTGCACGGCCACCGTAGGTGAGAGATCGTGCCATCGTGCCGCATGACCCCCATCGGCTCTAGACTGGTTTGTTTGTTTCTCTCCTTTAGATGTGCAATTAGGAACGGAAAAGCCGGTTTGTCGCCAATTCATAGAAAAGGAATAGCTGGTTGTCAAACAAAGGAAGGATGCTGGCTAGTAATTGGGACTGGGGCATTGAGATTGAAATTAACATGTGTAGTGAATCGACGAGGGTTTCACGGGTGGAACATACGAACCGGGCACGTAATTTTTTTTCCGTGAGAGAGGAGGAATAATGTGAGAGAGGAAGATGCGTCTGTGGCTCGAGGGCTACTATTGCTTGCGAAAGTAGTGGCAGGGAGCAACCGATGAAGGAGAGGCTAGGAAGGAAGAAGAGAAAGTAGCACATGATCAGGACGGGTGGCTGTGCATGGGCTATTGTGTTTTGTGCCTGCGGCCAAGCCAATTGGGAGAGAGGCAACCACCGTAGAGATAGAGGAAAGTAGCAGTCCATGCATGTTGCTCAGCATCAGGGTAAGGTCGGTAGTTTCTGCCGCTATGTCGCCGCATCGGACGACTGGGAGCAGGGAAGAAAAATTAAAGGAGAAAATATCATAGCGGAAGAGACTGGGCCCAAAAATTGGCAAGTTCATCCCAAACTCGTTTTTGATGTTTCAGGGTCACCTCTCCGTCCATACACCGAACTAGGAACTCGCAATTGTTTCCTGTTATTGAACTGGACATAATCAGTCTATTTAAAACTGGTACAGAACCATGCATATTTTTGAGTTGATACAAAAAGACCAATGGTTTCTTTTTTGCATTATTGCCGTCCAGAGTGTAAGAGTTCAGCCAAAACAAGTTTATGCCTAACATTTAGTTAGTAATGACTGAAATCTGTTTTCAGATTTAAGCAATGAGGATGTTAGAACTAAATTATAGTTCCAGCATGAAATTAGGTAATTTCTTGTAGATAATCATAGTGGTATATTTTGTTGTGTTCGGTTTACAAGAATTAAAAATATAGAGATATTGTTGAGAAACAAGAAGTTAAGTGGATTCATGGTTGACAAGCAAAGTTATTTTGGGGAAAGTTCCGTAGTAATGTTTACGAGCATTTAGCATGTGTGTCATGCTTGTTTTCAGTGGAATATTACATGATATGGTTCTATAGGTTTTGGAGCTTCTACTGGTGTGGGTAGTTATTTGCTTAATGGTGTAACTTAAGCCAACTGCATAATGACCTTCATATGGTTTCGCCATTGTTTTTTCTCCCGTTGTGCTTGCGTGTTCAATCTTGTTATTATTGCATCTTGTGGTCTACTTCTGATAGGTCATGTTTGTTTGTAGGGTGACAGTTTATACATCTAGGGAACCAGGGCAATTTGGACATGTGATATTTCCTCGAGTAAGCAAACTTCTTTTGTATGGCCCAACATGATGACCAACACCCATCTGGTTTTATATGGTGCCACTTTTGTTGTATACAACAAGCAACTATTCATTTTGTGTGCCTTGCAACAACATCATAATCTCATTAAACCTGCAATAGATCACACATTCAGTACATTTCAATTTCTAATTAGTCTAGACCGTGAAGTATCTGTTCTTTTTTTAACATAACAGGGTTATCTGATCATATAATCTGTCACAAGTAGTAAGGGTGGGTAGATGAGCAAATTTTCCCAGATGGCAAGATATCTATACAAATTATGGAACTTGAATCTGAACATTGGAGAAGTGGACAGTGGACGAGACTACCACTGTTATATATAATTATAGTGACATTCAAAGCTATTTTTTTGTCTTAATGTAAAGTTTATCGCAGACATACATCCACCCAGAAACACACACATGAGACATGACACACACACTTCCTTTTGGATTTGCCGGTTCTATGTTACCTCAGGAGCACAAAACTTGAGTAATTATAGCAAAACAATTCAAGGATGAGACTATGAACCAACCTATGGGTGGATGGTTAGAGGTACTGTGGTATCTCCAGCCCATCAAGGTTCAAATCCTGGTGCTCGCATTTATTCCTATATTTATTTCAAGATTTCCGGTTATGCGCATTCAGTGGGAGGAGACGTTCCCGCCGACGACGAGGTGCCTACGGACTTTGTAAATTTCAAAATGATATGCCGGCTCAGTCTTTCGGAGGTGCTCATAGGGGTAGGGTGTGCGTGTGTGCGTTCATAGGGGCAAGTGTGTGCGCGTGTATATAAGTGCTTGTGTTTGTACTGATGTTCAAAAAAAATTGAAGGACGAGACTACTGGACAGTGCAGAATACCTCTTTATTCCCATATAAAGGACACATATTCCTTGCGACTGTCTTTTCATATACCATGATATGTTCCAATTTGCCAAAGAGTTGGCAAGGTACCGGCCCAAAATCAAGTGCATTATGAGCACCCCTGTTCCTAGCTGCTAATCTGGATCTTAATAATTAATGCCCATACCTTGTTAGACCAAAAGAAGCAATACTTCCATTGATAGACTAAACGACTCATGGCATGTGGACTAATGGACATGTCTTTTAATCCAAGGCATGGAGAACTCGGTACATGTCGAGGAAGAGGAACATAATGCCGGAGGAAGGCAATAACAAGTATCAGCTCAAGGAGTTCTTGATGGAGACGATTGGCCAGATCTTACTTGTAGCTTTTTTTGTGGGAAAGTCTTTGACTCCACATTGTTGGGCTAAGTTATGTTCGCATCTCCATTTTGGATTAAATCAATTGAACCTACTGAAAAAAAATCCTTTGGGAGTGTGACATTAGCAGGCGCGACAAGAACGATGATGGGGTGCTCACTGGAGATGAGGTCAAAAAGGTGAATACGCCAATGATGCATAGATATATGTATGAATTGTACATGTACACACAAAACATACTGTGACAAGTATCTCATGCCAAGCTTTAGTTTCGGTAAGAGGTTTTGTTGCCCGTAGCAACGCATGGCCATTTAACTAGGTGTAATCCAAAATAAATAAATTAAAAGCCCGTAGCAACGCACTGGCGTTCTACTAGTGTCACACTAGGGGAGCGAACCTATTCTAGATGTCGGTATGGCCATCAATGAAATGATGCCACGGGAAACCAAAAATAATTAACCCCAACTAAACAACGGAAGCAGAGAGCCAAGGTTATCTACACCGATCCTATCAATGGTGCAACAAACAGAGTGAGTGGAGAATACACATCCTCGCTATGGAGAAAAAGAGGAGAACAACTGCCTCCCTTATGGCCTTTCTAAGAGAAAGAGATAGGGGAACAAATGATTAGGATAGCGCTGGTTGAAGACATATCCACTGTTTTCCAAATCAAGTACCTGATATCCATTCCAAAGGACTTTGACAGAGGGAAGTACCCCTTAGCTCTATGGTCCAATGTATCTGATACGGAAAAAATAATTTAGTAATTGCAGAAAAGACAAAAAATATATTTTTTTAAACAAATTTGACCTTTTGTTGTATTTGCGTTAAAAAATCGCCAACCAAAAACTCCCATCGCCTTATGACAAAAAACAAAAAAAAATCAGCACAAGTGAATATTAACTTTATATAGTGTTGATTTTCGTCCCTAATACCAGTCATTCCTTGGCGATTCTTTTTACACGAGTACAACACTCGATCATGTTTGTTGCCGAAAAGATTTTAATTTATTTTTACTTTTATGCAATTGTACTATTTGGAAAATATCGGGTGCACTACCACCCGAGAGCCAAACGTCCACCCCCCTTTGACAGGCCATCATACTGATCTAGGCAGCCATGCACGGTATGATATAGGTATGATACAAAACATACAAATGTTCAACCCAAGTTGAGCATATATAAGATTTTACTTGTTATAAAAACTTTGTTATTATGCTATGAAAACCCACTCAATACTACTTCCGAGTCAAAATATATGACGTTTTGATATGGAGGTAGTAACAAGCAACCGGATGCAGCTTTAGCTCCATGCTTCTTAGGGCATCTCTAACGCTGTCCATTAAAATAGACCCGTAAAACATATGTAGACACGTCCGAACGTGTCCTCGGGCAGCCATTTAACCCTATCTCTCAAATGTCCGCCCACATTCAAATGTATAATTCACGAACAAACAAAATTCAAAAAAACCAAACAAAAGTTGAAGAAGTTCCGTATATTTACACGCAAAGCCGACAAGTTCAACTAAACTTTTTAAAAACTAAACTAAAACTACGCGAGATATCAGGCGGTGACCTCTTGGGCATGGCCTCTGAGGCCGCCGACACCTCTGTCATTGTCCGCATCGTCGTTGGTGTCGCTACTATTGTTGTCTTCGTCACCGTCGTCCTTCCAGTGGCAGACGACCGCTCAGGCTTGGCGGCAGACCAGATTGGTCGCCGTTGCGCGCTCGTGGCGAAGCCACTCCGCCTCACACAAATGATCGACCGCGTTCGGCTCGCGGCGGCTGTCGGGCGCGGACTCTAGCTCACGTCGCCTGTCCTTGGCCTTGCCCTCACCAGCGAGGACAAGGGCGGCACGCTCAGACTCGCCCAACCTTATCTTGTAGAGCTGGCCGTTGATCCGGTGCCAACGACAAGAGGTCATATGTGTGGTGGTCCTGGACCGATCCTCAGCACATACCAGCGCGAGGTCCAAGTTGGCAAGCACCCAGTCTGGCGCCACATCCGACTTGGCGAAGGCCGATCGGCTCCCAGCGCTCCTCCTCGAAGGCCGCCTTGTCGGTCGCCATCCCATAGCAAGGACGAGGCACGGTCGCCGCGTCCGAGGTAGTAGAGGAGGCAGTCGCGCATTGGCGATTGCCTTCATGGCTGTTGTGCGCCACCGGGGCGGGGATGGTGGCGCCACCTCCTTGCCGCAGCCGAAATGAGGTGACAGGGAGGCTAATTGGACGAGGCGCCCATACTGGCTGCACAGGGAGGTTGGCGCCTTCATCTTGATGAGGCGTCATCCTTGACACGATGACGCAGTGGTGAGAGCCTCACCGAATCATGGTTGAACAATGGTCGCTCGAGCAGCAGCTCAAGCTGGCACGGGTACTCCTTGTCTGTCAATGCGGGTGCTGCTGCTCCTTGTCATCGTAGGAGATCACCACCTCCTCCTTGACCATGGCCACCGACGGCCGGTGGACGTCGACTGGCCCGGAGACCATCAACGGAAGCGCCACGATCCAGACGACCCCGAGGATCCACCTGCGAGCGTCGAGAACCACTCAGAGATGTCGTCGGGCTTGACCATCACTGCGAAGGAGAGGAGGCATAGCCTGGTGGTGGGAAGGGGCTGATGCCTTCCCATCCACCCTGGTTCAAGGCATGATACTTACAATTTGGGTTTGTTGCACCAATTATACTGTAGGGGCCTCCCTTACAGTCTTTTAATCAAAGAAAAAAAAGACTAAAGAGGAGGAGAGGCAGAGGTATGCATAGTGCAGATTCAGATGAGATGGGATTTGCCGTGAGGTCGGACAACTTAAATAAATGGGATTTGTGGGTGAGGTCCGGACGCCCGCACTAGTTTGCTTCTGGTTTGCAAAAATTCAGACATGAGGAAATAGAAATTCAGACATGAGGAAATACCCTTAAAGAATTTTTTTAAACGGTCGCTTGAAAAATATGAAGTACATCAGTTGGCATTAATTACCACAATTGTTGATTGATGCTAACCCTTAATTTCATTGTGACAATATATTACAGCTATCGAACACGACATCGCTGGTTACACTAACCCAGTATATAAGTACAGTAGCATGACAGGAAGAAAATCATAGACATTATCACTGCCAGGTTTGTTCTGTTTGAGAATAATTATCATTGCCAGGCGAAGCCCTGTAGATTGTCATTTGCCCCTTGTAGGCAAATAGGCGATCACAGGTGGGATGACTCCAGCTATTGAAATAACAAACCAGACGAAAAAGGACGAGCTCCAAACAACATCACGCCGTCTGGCTCTCGCTGTGTCTTCGCTCGGCTTCAACATGGCAATTTTGTGCTTGGATTAGCAGAATGGTCCCCTTGATCCCTCCTGTGCCGTTGCTCTGCAAAATAGGCGGACGGTCATGACTCACGAGCAAGTAATCAGAGGGATGGTTCGCAAAATTTTCGTTCAAAAACCCACGCATGTTACATAAAGCCCAGAATTAAGCAGCAAGAATGATCAAGAACTGCTAAAAACACTCCCAGCAACCCACTGAACCAAACCACAAATGTCATCTCTGCCTAGCAGCACCACATTGAAAGGACATATGATCTGCATCTTCAGGACCCTCACACATCCCATTCTCAGACTGTATTCTTTTTCACATTTGGAATCTCGAAGGCAACTTGTCAAGCATCAGTTGCCACATGAAAATCTTTGATTTTCATTGGCAGCTTCAGCCCCCCAAGAAACTCTTATTCATACAGATTGACTCCCCTTGCATGATGAGTTGTTTCTATATGAACTAGTAGTGAAAAAACTCCAGATTTATCCAGGTGCCGCACCAGCTCAGCCACCCCTGGTACAAGGTGCACATTTCCATTTTCAGTTATGAGAGAATTTGTAAAGCTCATGTCTGTTCTGTTAGACCTTTGAACCTGAGCATTGATAGTTGTGGATGACACTAGGAGAGTTGGGACAATTTTCGTTGGTTTATTTCTCACACAATGCCATGCCAACCTAAGGGGTTGGGGATACATACTTATAGGCTGCTAGCCAGCCAAGCATATGCTGAGATGCTACTAAGATGCCAGTCTAAGATGCTAGTCTAAGATGCTGGTCTAAGATGCTATCCTAACTGCCAGTTCTTGATGGTCAGGAACTTTATCCTAACTGCCACAAGGACCATGTGCTGCAGCCCCACAAAGACCCTAGTACACAGACTTATCCAACATTCTCCCCTAAGTCTTGTACGTCGTCTTGTGGGAGTGTTGAATCATCCCGATCCTGGAGCAAAGCTCGAGGAACTTGACCCTCCCAAGAGGCTTGGTGAGCAGGTCTGCGAGTTAATCATTGGTGTTGATGTAGCTCGCCTCGATGCTCCCTTCTTCCACACAGCTGCGGATGAAGTGATACCTCAGCCGGATGTGCTTGCTCCGTTCGTGGAACACGGGGTTCTTTGCCAGGGCCAGGGCGGACTTGCTGTCCATCAGGAGCTGCACCGTTCTGGTGTCTTGAACGAGAAGATCACCAAGCAGTCGAGCGAGCCAAAGCGCTTGAGTGCAGGCGGTGGAGGCCGCTATGTACTCAGCCTCACAGCTGGACAGGGCCACCACCTACTGCTTGACTGATTGCCAGCTCACGAGACACTTGCCGAGGAAGAGGAGGATCCCGCTCGTGCTCTTGCTGGTGTCGATGTCGCCGGCGTGGTCGCTGTCACTGTACCCGACGAAGTGTGCTGCCCCCGGACACCTAGGATAGTGGAGGCCGTGGTCGAGGGTCCCTGCTATGTAGCGGATGATCCTCTTCACTGCATGCTGGTGTTCCGACGTCGGTCGCTCCATGAACCGACTGACATAGCCGACGGAGAATGCTAGGTCCGGCCGTGTGTGGGTGAGGTAGCGAAGGCTCCCCACAAGGCGGCGGTACTGCGTAGCATCCACTTCCTCCGTCGTGCTGTCGCGGCTCAGTTTCAGCCTCTCCTTCATCGGAGTGAGAGTTGGATGGCAGCCGGTGAGCCCAGCTAGCTCAACGATGTGCTTGGCGTAGGCGGACTGTCGAAGCGCGATCCCGGAGTGATCCTGGTGCACCTCAATCCCTAGATAGAAGGAGAGGAGCCCCAGATCACTCATCTAGAAGGTGGCCTTCATGTCTTCCTTGAATGCCGCTACCTCTGCATCTTTGGTGCCGGTGATCACCAAGTCGTCAACATAGACGCCCACCAGCAGGGCATTTCCTCCACTGCCCCGTCGGTAGACAGCGGCCTCATGCGGGCTTTGCTCGAAGCCCATCTTCTTTAGCGTGGAGTCCAGCTTGGCGTTCCACGCCCTAGGTGCCTGCCGTAGGCCATAGAGGGCCTTGCGCAGGCGGAGTACCTTGCCCTCCTGGCCGGGAATCGCAAAACCCGGTGGCTGATGCACGTAGACTTCCTCCTTCAAGTCACCGTTGAGGAATGCCGACTTGACATCCATGTGGTGGACACGCCAGCCCTCCTGGGCAATCAGCGCAAGGAGGAGTCGCACGGACTCCATTCGTGCCACGGGAGCGAAGGCGTCGTCGAAATCGACTCCTTTCTGCTGCAAGAAGCCTCGGGCCACCAGGCAAGCCTTGTGCTTGATGATGGTGCCGGCTCCATCCCTCTTCAGCTCGAACACCCACTTAAGGGTGATTGCGCGGTGACCACGGGGGAGGTCAGCGAGCTCCCAGGTGCGGTTTTGCTCGACCGCATCCATCTCCAACTGCATCGCGGCGCGCCATGCCGCATCTCTCTCGGCCTCTGCAAAGGACCGTGGTTCGCCGTCCTCACACGCGAGTTGTAGCTGCGCCTCCAGGTCACGTGGCATCAGTCCCGGCACCGGCTGGTCGCCGAGTAGATCATCCATCATGCGATACCGCAGCTGTTCGCCTCCATACCACGCGTCGACCCACTCCTCGTCGTGAGTGAGCGGGGAAGCGAACTTCATCGGGTTGTGCTCTGCGTGAGCTGGTGCTGATGAAGATGAACCCGCAGTGGCGACCGCCGGGGCTGGAGTATGCGGCGTCGCCAGTTG
Organism: Triticum aestivum; assembly: GCF_018294505.1. Lineage (NCBI taxonomy): Eukaryota > Viridiplantae > Streptophyta > Magnoliopsida > Poales > Poaceae > Triticum > Triticum aestivum. Next base: position 705,008,639 of record NC_057812.1, on the reverse strand, counting down.
TGGTGCCGTCGACGTAGCGGGCACCGGAGTCGATGTAGTTTTGGGGGCCGGGGTAGACGTGCCCGGCGGAGAGGAGCTGCTTGCTCCCCCGGCTTCCTTGAAGTGAGCGTACTCGACAATGAAGTCGTCATACGTCGGTGTCGCGCCGTCATCCACCGCCTTGTCCCATTGCCACCCTCGCCCTTCGTTGAACACAACGTCTCGTGCCGTGCGCACACGCTGTGTCTTTGGGTCGAGGATGCGGTAGGCCTTTGAGCCCTCCGCGTAGCCAATGAAGACTCCCGGAGTGCTCCTGTCGTCGAGCTTGCCGATGTGGCCAAGCTCCTTAGCAAACGCAAGACAGCCAAAAACCCGCAAATGGGAGACCGCTGGCTTCCGCCCATGCCAGGCCTCATACGGTGTCCTGCCGTCGAGTGCCTTAGTAGGCGAGCGGTTGAGGATGTAGACGGCCGTCAGCACCGCCTCTCCCCAGAAAACAGCCGGCATCCCTCGCTACTTGAGGAGAGCCCGAGCCATCCCCACAACCGTCTGGTTGCGCCGCTCGATGACTCCGTTTTGCTGCGGGCTGTACGGCGCGGAGTAGTGGCGCTGGATGCCCTCGTCGGCGCAGTACGACGCGAATTCAGCCACCGTGAATTCGCCACCGTTGTCAGTGCGCAATACGCGCAATTTGCAGCCGCTCTCCGCCTCCACACCAGCCTGCGCGCGCCTGATGGCGTCCGCCGCTTCTCCCTTGCTGCCGAGAATCATCGCCCACATGTAGCGAGAGAGATCGTCGACGAGCAGCAGGAAGTAGCGTCGACCTCCTGGTGTGGCTGGCGTCACCGGGCCGCACAACTCTCCGTGCACGAGATCCAGCTTCTCCTTGGCCCGAAAACTCGCCTGTTGGGGAAAGGGGATTCGTCTCTGCTTCGTCAGTACGCAGATGTTGCAGAACTGCTCCACATGGTCGAGGCATGGTAGGCCTCGTACCATCTCCTTGGCACTTAGATGCTTCAGGGCCTCAAAGTGAAGATGCCCAAAGCGCTCATGCCATTGCCACGCCTCGTCGTCCCGACGGACAGCGAGACAAACCGGTTGTGCCACCTGCACATCAAGGACGTAGAGTCGATTTCCACCTCTGGGTACCTTGGCGAGAAGGCGACCCTGGCGATCCCAGATGCATAGGACCCCATGCTCAATCAGCACGCGTGAGCCGTTCTCATCCAGCTGTCCCAAGCTGATGATGGAGTTCCTTAGCGCGGGGATGTAGTAGACATCGGTGAGCAACCGGTGCTCTCCCGTCTTGGTGGTGAAGATGACGGAGCCGACGCCCTTAATTTCCACAGCGGAGGCATCCCCAAACTTGACGGAGCCTCGCACATCGGAATCGAGCTCGGCGAAGAATTCCCTTCGACCGGTCATGTGGTGGGTGGCGCCGGTGTCGAGGCACCACCCCGTAGTCTTGTCCTTCCCGGAGGCATCACCGAGAAGAGCGTGCGCCTTTGGCTCGTCGAGGTGGATGAGAGCTTTTGCGACTGGTGTCGCTGAAGATAGCTCAATGCTTGCATGCGCCATGAACAGAGCCGTCTCCTCCTCCTTCGCCTGTGCGACGTGAGCCTGGCCTTGTCGTGGTTGCCGACACTCATTGGCCCAATGGCCAAACCGGACACAGTTGTGGCAGCTGTTGTCTTGTGCCGGCTTGGGCTTGCCAGCGGCGCCGTCCTTGGCGCCTCCACGGGCGTCCCCTTCGGCACGTCCTTGTGCCCTGCCCGGGGGGCCTCTTCGCGTCTTACGCTGCTTGCCACGCTTGCGGCCGCCCGTCGTGGAAAAAGGCTCCCCCTTCTTCCTGTCACCAAGGCTGGCATCCCACGGCTCCCGAGTTAGGAGCAGCTTCCCGCCGGTGGTGATGGGCTCCGAGGAAGGCTGTGGCTCGTCGGTGTCGACGACCTTGAGGCGACCTATCGCCTCCTCGATTGTCATCGTGGAGAGGTCCAGCAAGGACTCGATCGACCGAGCCATCTGCTTGTACTTCTCGGGGATGCACTGAAAGAGCTTCTCGACAGCTCTCTCCTCGGTGTAGGTGGCATCACCAAACTGCACCAACTTCTGCAGCAGAGTGTTGAGACGGAGAGCAAAGTCATCAACGTCTTCACCTGGCTTGAAAGCCAGGCTCTCCCACTCCTTACGAAGTGCCTGCAGAGTGGACTTCCAAGCACGGTCGCTGCCGATGCGTGCCGCGGCGATGGCGTCCCAAGCTTCCTTGGTAGTCCGCTTGCTGGAAAGCGAGAACTGCATCTCGGGCGGGACTGCGGCGATGAGGGCATCCAGCGCCCGTCGGTCCTCTTGGTGGTCGACGTTGCTGTCCTGGACTGCCTCCCACATGCGCCGCACCTGGAGCCTGACCTTCATGATCCCAGCCCACTTGACGTAGTTGGTTTTAGTGAGGGTAGGCCACCCAGCACTGGGACCAACATCCCTGACCATAGTCCGGACCTCGTAGAGGCCGCGGTCCTGGTCGTTGCAGCCGCCGTCGCGGTGCACACCTCCACCTGGAGCGCGGGCGTGCTCGGCTGCCCACTACGCCGTTTGCTCTTACGCCACTTTGGCGCGGTCTGCGTCAGCACCGTCGTCCGCAGGCGCGGAGCTGTTGGAGCTGCCGGAGCCACCGCAAAGTGCTTTGGCATCTGTCGTAGCCTCACGTGCTGCGTCCGCTGCTGCTGCTGCTTCTAACTCCGCCCTGGCTGCTTCTACCTCCACTTTGGCTGCTGCCAGCTCCGTTGCAACCAGCCTCGACACCCTTGCTGCCGCAGCAACTGCTGCTACAGCTGCTCGCTCATGCTCCTCTGCCACGGCGCGCTCGGCCTCCTGCCGACGCCGCATGCTTGAGGTAGCCGTGTGCTGAGAGAGACCTGCAGACATGGATCGCTGCAGGGAGGCTGTTGCGTGAAGAGGAGGTTGTTGAAGACGAACTACTGCTCGACAGTCCGGAGGGAGGAAAGTAACTAGAGGCAGACGGAGCAGCTGCTGCTACCGACTTGGGCTGCTCACGAGAAATGCTCAGGGTACAAGATAACTTGGCTCTGATACCAGTTGTTAGACCTTTGAACCTGAGCATTGATAGTTGTGGATGACACTAGGAGAGTTGGGACAATTTTCGTTGGTTTATTTCACACACAATGCCATGCCAACCTGAGGGGTTGGGGATACATACTTATAGGCTGCTAGCCAGCCAAGCATATGCTGAGATGCTACTAAGATGCCAGTCTAAGATGCTAGTCTAAGATGCTGGTCTAAGATGCTATCCTAACTGCCAGTCCTTGATGGTCAGGAACTCTATCCTAACTACCACAAGGACCATGTGTTGCAGCCCCACAAAGACCCTAGTACACAGACTTATCCAACATGTTCCTCCATAACAAAAATTGTCCTGAAAGAGATCATCACCCACTCCCCATTGCAATAAGCTTCAGGAATTTGAATGTTTGGGTCACCACATTTACTAAAGAAAATAGGGAGACGAATGCAAAAAGGTGCAGTACCAGACCAGAGACCGTTCCAAACAACTGTCCTCTCCCCATTTTGAACGGCCCCCAATTCCAAATGGTTTCTGCAACAATGGCTAAGAGCAAGTCTAGTAGAGCCCTCAAACCCTCAAACCCCTAAAAATAACTGCCTTTTTATAGTTTTCGTCGAAAAAAAGCCGTAGACTAGAACCCCTAAACCCTTAAACCCGTAAAAAAAATTAGAGGTCCAACCCTTAAATATTTCCACAATATGTACAAGTGAGGGTTGGGAGGAAAAACTCCCCCCAACCCGCACTCCTTTTCCACCCTCACGCGGGAGGGAAGTTTCATCCCCGCGCCGCGCCCTTCCCTCATCCCGCCGCCAGCCCGCCGCCCCTCCGCGCCCCCGACACCCACCGCCCGCCCGCCACCCCTCCGCGCCCCGCCCCGGCCGCCCGCCCACAGCCCCTCCGCGCCCCGCCCTGGCCGCCGGCCCGCCGGCCCTCCGTGCCCCCCCCGGCCGCCCGCCCGCGTCCCCACCCCGCCCCGGCCGCCCGCCCGCCGCCCCTCCGCGCCCTGCCCCGGCCGCCCGCCCGCGTCCCCGCCCCGCTCGACGTCGGCCCCCGACGCGTCCCCGCCCCGCTCGACGCCGGCCCCCGACGCCGGCCCCGCCCCGCTCGACGCCGGCCCCCGGCTCCCGAAGGTGAGATTTTTTAATTTTTTAGTTTTTAATTTTTGCTTCATTGGCACTCACATTGTTGCCACTCGGTATGTAGATGGAGGTGAACAACGACGACATGGACTCGTTGTCCGATTCGTCGGATTGGTCGTCACCCGATGATTCGAACATTGACGAGTTGTTGCAAGACGACGACATCGAGATGATGAGCCTCCTCGTCGACGTGCAAGAGTTTGAAGACTGCGCGAAGCTTATGGATCAGAGGAGAGGGTCGAAGATGGGGCGAATCACCATCTACCGGAACCGCGCTCTCGGACACGAGCATTTGATGCAAGACTACTTCGCGGAGGTACCTACATACCCTCCTCGTCTCTTTCGCAGAAGGTACCGAATGCGTCGTAGTTTGTTTGTGAAGATTGTCATCGATTGTGAGGCCACCTCCGATTACTTTAAACGTCGTAGATCCGCCGCCGGTATCATGGGATTTAGTGCATATCAAAAGATATCGGCGGCAATGCGGGTACTCGCTTATGGCATACCCGCAGATTATACCGACGAGTATCTCCGCATTGGGCAAGATACAACCACGGAGCCCGTCCGTAGGTTTGCCAAGTTGGTCATCCGGTTGTATGGTGAGCAGTATCTTCGGGCACCAAACGAGGAAGATACAAAGAGATTAATGGAAATGAATGAAAAAAGGGGATGGCCGGGGATGCTTGGTAGTCTTGATTTCATGCATTGGAGGTGGAAAAATTGCCCAAAGGCATGGCACAGAATGTATTGCGGTGATGACCCACAAGTATAGGGGATCTATCGTAGTCCTTTCGATAAGTAAGAGTGTCGAACCCAACGAGGAGCAGAAGGAAATGATAAGCGGTTTTCAGCAAGGTATTCCCTGCAAGTACTGAAATAAGTGGTAACAGATAGTTTTGTGATAAGATAATTTGTAATAAGCAACAAGTAACAATAGTAAATAAAGTGCAGCAAGGTGGCCCAATCTTTTTTGTAGCAAAGGACAAGCCTGGACAAACTCTTATATAAGGAAAAGCGCTCCCGAGGACACATGGGAATATCGTCAAGCTAGTTTTCATCACGTTCATATGATTCGCGTTCGGTACTTTGATAATTTGATATGTGGGTGGACCGGTGCTTGGGTGTTGTTCTTACTTGAACAAACATCTCACTTATGATTAACCTCTATTGCAAGCATCCGCAACTACAACAAAAGTATTAACGTAAACCTAACCATAGCATGAAACATATGGATCCAAATCAGCCCCTTACGAAGCAACGCATAAACTAGGGTTTAAGCTTCTGTCACTCTAGCAACCCATCATCTACTTATTACTTCCCTATGCCTTCCTCTAGGCCCAAATAATGGTGAAGTGTTATGTAGTCGACATTCACATAACACCACTAGAGGCTAGACAACATACATCTCATTAAAATATCGAACGAATACCAAATTCACATGACTACTAATAGCAAGGCTTCTCCCTTGTCCTCGGGAACAAACGTAACTACTCACAAAGCATAAACATGTTCATAATCAGAGGGGTATTAATATGTATATAGGATTTGAACATATGATCTTCCACCAATTAAACAAACTAGCATCAACTACAAGGAGTAATTAACACTACGAGCAACCTACTAGCACCAATCCCAGACTTGGAGACAAGAATTGGATACAAGATATGAACTAGGGTTTTGAGATGAGATGGTGCTGATGAAGATGTTGATGGAGATTGCCCTCTCCCGATGAGAGGAGCGTTAGTGATGATGATAGCGATGATTTCCCCCTCCGGGAGGGAAGTTTCCCCGGCAGAACAGCTCTGCCGGAGCTCTAGATTGGATCCGCCAAGGTTCCGCCTCGTGGCGGCGGAGTTTCATCCCGAAAGGTTGGTTCTGATTTATTTTTCTTGACGAAAGACTTCATATAGGAGAAGATGGTAATCAGAGAGCCACCAGGGGGCCCACGAGGTAGGGGGCGTGCCCTAGGGAGGGGGGAGCGCCCCCCACCCTCGTGGACAGGGTGTGGGCCCCCTGGTCTTCATCTTTGGCGAGGATTTTTCATTATTTATTATAAGGTATTCCATGGAGTTTCAGGACTTTTGTAGTTGTGCAGAATAAGTCTCTAATATTTGCTCATTTTCCAGCCCAGAATTCCAGCTGCCGGCATTCTCCCTCCTTATGTAAACCTTGTAAAATAAGAGAGAATAGCCATAAGTATTGTGACATAATGTGAAATAACAGCCCATAATGCAATAAATATCGATATAAAAGCATGATGCAAAATGGACGTATCAACTCCCCCAAGCTTAGACCTCGCTTGTCCTCGAGCGAAAGCCGATAACAATAAATATGTCCCCATGTTTAGAGGTAGAGGCGTCGATAAAAATAAAATACGGACATGAAGGCATCATGATTATTCTCATAACAGCAACATATATAGATATTGTCATATGATTACTTATGTTCAGGTGATGATCTATTCACAATGCAAAAGTATGAATCAGAAACCTTATTGAGAACCAACAAACTATAACCTCAGTCATTGAAGCAAATTTATCATAACATCAGAAAGAGTCTATGTCAGAGCTAAAAAGCAAGTCCACATACTCAACTATCATCTAGTCCTTCATAATTGCTAATATTCACGCAATACTTGTGGTTATGGAGTTTTAATCGGATACAGAGAAAGATAGGGAATTATAGTTTCGCCCCACAACCTTTTACCTCGAGGGTAATGTCAACAATAATAACTCATGCCCCCTACATCCAATTAGATATATCTATCAGGATCTTTCCAACAGACTGTGCTTGCCAAAGGATAAAATGTAAAAAGGAAAGGTGAAGATCACCACGACTCTTGCATAAGGTAGAAGATAATAATAAAAGATAGGCCCTTCGCAGAGGGAATCATAGGTTGCCATGTGCTTTTATGGTTGGATGCACAAAATGTTAATGCGAAAGAATGTCACTTTATATTGCCCCTTGTGATTTGAACCTTTATTATGCAGTCCATCGCTTTTATTATTTCCACATCACAAGATCGTATAAAGCTTATTTCTCGCACACTAATCATACATATTTAGAGCAATTTTTATTGCTTTGCACCGATGACAAGTTACTTGAAGGATCTTACTCAATCCATAGTTAGATATGGTGGACTCTCATGGCAAAACTGGTTTAAAGGTATTTGGAAGAACAAGTAGTATCTCTACTTGGTGCTGAGAATTTGGCTAGCATGAGGGGAAAGGCAAGCTCAACATGTTGGATGATCCATGACAACATACTTTATCTCAGATATAAGAAAACATAACCCATGACGTTGTCTTCCTTGTCCAACATCAACTCTTTAGCATGTCATATTTTAATGAGTGCTCCCAATCATAAAATATGTCAATGATAATATATTTATATGTGAAACCTCTCTTTCCTTATTACTTCCTATTAATTGCAACGATGACCAAAGCTATGTCTGCCAACTCCCAACAACTTTTAAATCATCATACTCTTCCTATGTGAAGTCATTACTCTCAATAAGATCAATATGAACTTTTGTTTCTTCTTATTATTTTTCTCTTTTATTTTATTCACCCAAGATCATAGCAAGAAAATCAAGCCCTTGACTCAACACTAATCTCTACGATTATATAGCTCACGGACTCGATTACATAGAGAGATCATAAAGCAAAACTTAAAACTAGATAATGCCATAAACTTTATTCTACTAGATCAAGATACTACTAATAGGATCGAACTAAGGAAAATGGTAAAGATAGGAGTAGTGATTGTGATACGATATCGGGGCACCTCCCCCAAGCTTGGAGGTTGCCAAGGGGAGTGCCCATACCCATGTGATTATATCTCCTTGGTTGGTGAAGAAGGTGGAGGTGATGGATAGTCGCACATCGAGCGTAAGAAGTCCTCTAGCTTGCGAATAATACCCTTGAGTGCAAATATATGCTCCTTCAACAAAAATATTTTCAATTGTGAGATACTTGTTTCTAATACGAGTTAACTCAATCATCTGGAAAGCTTCGATCTCAGTTGGGGTAAGAAGGTTGTGATCAAGTTGAAGGATGTCTTCTGTTGCCGGAGCTTGGTTCTCCGTGGCCTTCTTGATCCCTTCATCCTTGTTGATCTCCATGGGTTCTTCCCTCTTCAGTTCTATCTTCATTAGCCAAGCATCTTTGTCACCGTTGTTGGAGGAGGGGGACGACATGATGCCTGGCCTTGACAACCCTGACAGAGAACAGCCCAAAATAAGAAAAGATGATATTTGCGTGATACGGGAGTCAAAACCTTTGGGAGAATATATAGTGAATTTTTACCGACCAAAATACGTATCATGCAAGAAAACGGAGTCCGGAAGGCACACGAGGTGCTCACGAGGTAGGGGGCGCGCCCAGGCGGGTAGGGCGCGCCCTCCACCCTCGTGTCCTTCCCGGACTGCTACTTATTTTTCTATTTTTCTAAATATTCCAAAACGGAGAAATATTGCCTTAAAAACTGTTTTGGAATCGGTTTACTTAACGTACCACATACCTATTCCTTTTCGGAGTCTGAAACATTCTGGAAAGTGTCCCTTATGTATTCCTCCGGGGTTACAATTTCAATAATATTGGTTTCAATATTTATGGGATTACCTGAGATATAATGTTTGATTCTTTGACCGTTTACCACCTTTGGATTTGTGCCTTCAAGTTGTTGATTTTTATGGCACCGGAACGATAGACCTCCTCGATAACATAGGTGCCTTCCCATTTAGAGAGAAGTTTCCCTGCCAAAAATCTTAAACGAGAGTTGTATAGCAATACATAATCACCTACATTAAACTCACGCTTTTGTATCCTTTTGTCATGCCATCTTTTAGCCTTTTCTTTAAACAACTTGGCATTTTCAAAAGCTTGGGTTCTCCATTCATCAAGTGAGATAATATCAAATAACATCTTCTCACTGGCAAGTTTGAAATCATAGTTGAGCTCTTTAATAGCCCAATATGCCTTATGTTCTAGTTCGAGCGGTAAGTGACATGCTTTTCCATATACCATTTTATACGGAGACATACCCATAGGATTTTTATATGCAGTTCTATAGGCCCATAATGCATCATCAAGTTTCTTGGACCAATTCTTTCTAGACCTATTAACAGTCTTTTGCAAAATTAATTTGAGTTCTCTATTACTCAATTCTACTTGACCACTAGACTGTGGGTGATACGGAGATGCAATTCTATGATTGACGTCATATTTAGCAAGCATTTTACGGAAAGAACCATGAATAAAATGTGAACCACCATCAGTCATTAAATATCTAGGGACTCCAAACCTCAGATAAATAACTTCTTTAAGCATCTTATGTTGGGGAACGTAGCAGAATTTTAAAATTGTCTACGCATCACCAAGATCAATCTATGGAGTCATCTAGCAACGACGGAGAGAGGAGTGCATCTACATACCCTTGTAGATCGCGCGCGGAAGCGTTCAAGAGAACGGGGTTGATGGAGTCGTACTCGTCGTGATCCAAATCACCGATGACCTAGCACCGAACAGACGGCACCTCCGCGTTCAACACACGTACGGTTGGGAAGACGTCTCCTCCAACTTGATCCAGCAAGGGGGAAGGAGAGGTTGATGAAGATCCAGCAGCACGACAGCGTGGTGGTGGAAGCAACAGTGATCTCGGCAGGGCTTCGCCAAGCTCAGGGAGAGGGAGGAGTGTCACGGGAGGGAGAGGGAGGCACCAGGGGATAGGGTGTGGCTGCCCTCCCTCCCCCCACTATTTATAGGACCCCTAAGGGGGGGGGCGCCGGCCCTAGGAGATGCCATCTCCAAGGGGGGCGGCGGCCAAGGGGGTGGAGTGCCCCCAAGCCAAGTGGGGCGCACTAGCCCATCTGGGGCTGGTTCCCCTCCCACTTCAGCCCATGGGGCCCTCCGGGATAGGTGGCCCCACCCAGTGGACCCCCGGGACCCTTTCGGTGGTCCCGGTACAATACCGATTACCCCCGAAACTTTCCCGATGGCCGAAACTTGACTTCCTATATATAAATATTCACCTCCGGACCATTCCGGAACTCCTCGTGACATTCGGGATCTCATCCGGGACTCCTAACAACTTTCGGGTTACCGTATAGTAATATCTCAACAACCCTAGCGTCATCGAACCTTAAGTGTGTAGACCCTACGGGTTCGGGAGACACGCAGACATGACCGAGACGACTCTCCGGACAATAATCAACAGCGGGATCTGGATACCCATGTTGGCTCCCACATGCTCCTCGATGATCACATTAGATGAACCACGATGTCGAGGATTCGATCAATCCCGTATACAATTCCCTTTGTCAATCGGTACGTTACTTGCCCGAGACTCGATCGTCGGTATCCCAATACCTCGTTCAATCTCGTTACCGGCAAGTCACTTTACTCGTACCGTAATGCATGATCCCGTGATCAACCACTTGGTCACATTGAGCTCATTATGATGATGCATTACCGAGTGGTCCTAGAGATACCTCTCCGTCATACGGAGTGACAAATCCCAGTCTCGATTCGTGCCAACCCAACAGACACTTTCGGAGATACCTGTAGTGTACCTTTATATTCACCCAGTTACGTTGTGACGTTTGGCACACCCAAAGCACTCCTACGGTATTCGGGAGTTGCACAATCTCATGGTCTAAGGAAATGATACTTGATAGTCGGAAAAACTATAGCAAATGAACTACACGATCTTTGAGCTATGCTTAGGATTGGGTCTTGTCCATCACATCATTCTCCAAATGATGTGATCCCGTTATCAATGACATCCAATGTCCATAGTCAGGAAACCATGACTATCTTTTGATCAACGAGCTAGTCAACTAGAGGCTCACGAGGGACGTGTTGTGGTCTATGTATTCACACATGTATTACGATTTCCGGACAACACAATTATAGCATGAACAATAGACAATTATCATGAACAAAGAAATATAATAATAACCATTTTATTATTGCCTCTAGGGCATATTTCCAACAGTCTCCCACTTGCACTAGAGTCAATAGTCTAGTTACATTGTGATGAATCGAGCACCCATGCAGTTTTGGTGTTGATCATGTTTTGCTCTAGGGAGAGGTTTAGTCAACGGATCTGCCACATTCGGGGCCGTATGTACTTTACAAATATCTATGTCTCCATTTTGAACACTTTCACGAATGGAGTTGAAGCGACGCTTGATATGCCTGGTCTTCCTGTGAAACCTGGGCTCCTTGGCAAGGGCAATAGCTCCAGTGTTGTCACAGAAGAGAGTCATCGGGCCTGACGCATGGGTATGACTCCTAGGTCGGTAATGAACTCCTTCACCCAGATTGCCTCTTGTGCTGCCTCCGAGGCTGCCATGTACTCCGCTTCACATGTAGATCCCGCCACAATGCTTTGCTTGAAACTGCACCAGCTTACTGCCCCACCATTCAAAATATACACGTATCCAGTTCGTGACTTAGAGTCATCCAGATCTGTGTCGAAGCTAGCATCGACGTAACCCTTTACGATGAGCTCTTTGTCACCTCCATAAACGAGAAACATGTCCTTAGTCCTCTTTAGGTACTTCAGGATATTCTTGACCGCTGTCCAGTGTTCCATGCCGGGATTACTTTGGTACCTTCCTACCAAACTTATGGCAAGGTTTACATCAGGTCTGGTACACAGCATAGCATACATGATAGACCCTATGGCTGAGGCATAGGTGATGACACTCATCTTTTCTCTATCTTCTGCCGTGGTCGGGCACTGAGCCGTGCTCAATCTCGTACCTTGCAATACAGGCAAGAACCCCTTCTTTGACTGATAGATTTTGAACTTCTGCAATATCTTGTCAAGGTACGTACTCTGTGAAAGACCAATGAGGCGTCTCGATCTATCTCTATAGATCTTGATGCCTAATATATAAGCAGCTTCTCCAAGATCCTTCATTGAAAAACACTTGTTCAAGTAGGCCTTTATGCTTTCCAAGAATTCTATATCATTTCCCATCAACAGTATGTCATCCACATACAATATGAGAAATGCTACAGAGCTCCCACTCACTTTCTTGTAAATGCAGGCTTCTCCATAAGTCTGCGTAAACCCAAACGCTTTGATCATCTCATCAAAACGTATGTTCCAACTCCGAGATGCTTGCACCAGCCCATAAATCGAGCGTTGGAGCTTGCACACCTTGTCAGCATTCTTAGGATCGACAAAACCTTCCGGCTGCATCATATACAATTCTTCCTTAAGGAAACCATTAAGGAATGCCGTTTTGACGTCCATTTGCCATATCTCATAATCATAGAATGCGGCAATTGCTAACATGATTCGGACGGACTTCAGCTTCACTACGGGTGAGAAAGTCTCATCATAGTCAACCCCTTGAACTTGTCGATAACCCTTAGCGACAAGCCGAGCTTTATAGATGGTCACATTACCATCCGCGTCTGTCTTCTTCTTAAAGATCCATTTATTTTCTATGGCTCACCGATCAACGGGCAAGTCAGTCAAAGTCCATACTTCGTTTTAATACATGGATCCTATCTCGGATTTCATGGCTTCCAGCCATTTGTCGGAATCCAGGCCCGCCATCGCTTCTTCATAGTTCGAAGGTTCACCGTTGTCTAATAACATGATTTCCAAGACAGGGTTGCCGTACCACTCTGGTGCGGAACGTGTCCTTGTGGACCTACGAAGTTCAGTAGCAACTTGATCTGAAGTTTCATGATCATCATCATTAACTTCCTCTCTAGTCGGTGCAGGCACCTCAGGAACATTTTCTTGAGCTGCACCACTTACCGGTTCAAGAGGTAATACTTCATCGAGTTCTACTTTCCTCCCACTTATTTCTTTCGAGAGAAACTCTTTCTCTAGAAAGGATCCATTCTTGGCAACAAAGATCTTGCCTTCGGATCTGAGGTAGAAGGTATACCCAATAGTTTCTTTAGGGTATCCTATGAAGACGCATTTTTCCGACTTGGGTTCGAGCTTTTCAGGTTGAAGTTTCTTGACATAAGCATCGCATCCCCAAACTTTTAGAAATGACAGCTTAGGTTTCTTCCCAAACCATAATTCATACGGTGTCGTCTCAATGGATTTCGACGAAGCCCTATTTAAAGTGAATGCGGCAGTCTCTAAAGCATAGCCCCAAAATGACAGCGGTAAATCGGTAAGAGACATCATAGATCGCACCATATCCAATAGAGTACGATTACGACGTTCGGACACACCATTACGCTGAGGTGTTCCAGGCGGCGTGAGTTGTGAAACTATTCCACATTTTCTTAAGTGTGTGCCAAATTCGTGACTCAAGTATTCTTTCCCACGATCTGATCGCAAGAACTCGATTTTCTTGTCACGTTGATTCTCAACCTCACTCTGAAATTCCTTGACTTTTCAAAGGTCTCAAACTTGTGTTTCATTAAGTAGACATACCCATATCTACTCAAGTCATCGGTGAGGGTGAGAACATAACGATAGCCACCGCGAGCCTCAACACTCATTGGACCGCACACATCAGTATGTATGATTTCCAATAAGTTGGTTGCTCGCTCCATTGTTGCTGAGAATGGAGTCTTGGTAATTTTACCCATGAGGCATGGTTCGCACGTGTCAAATGATTCGTAATCAAGAGACTCCAAAAGTCCATCTGCATGGAGCTTCTTCATGCATTTGACACCTATGTGACCAAGACGGCAGTGCCACAAGTATGTGGGACTATCATTATCAACCTTACATCTTTTGGTATTCACACTAGGAATATGTGTAACATTACGCTCGAGATTCATTAAGAATAAACCATTCACCAGCGGAGCATGACCATAAAACATATATCTCATATAAATAGAACAACCATTATTCTCGGATTTAAATGAGTAGCCATCTCGAATTAAACGAGATCCTGATACAATGTTCATGCTCAAAGCTGGCACTAAATAACAATTATTGAGGTTTAAAACTAATCCCGTGGGTAAATATGGAGGTAGCGTGCCGACGGCGATCACATCGACCTTGGAACCATTCCCAACGTGCATCGTCACCTCGTCCTTCGCCAGTCTCCGCTTATTCCGCAGCTCCTGCTTTGAGTTAGAAATGTGAGCAACCGCACCGGTATCAAATACCCAGGAGCTACTACGAGTACTGGTAAGGTACACATCAATTACATGTATATCAAATATACCTTTAGTGTTGTCGGCCTTCTTGTCCGCTAAGTATTTGGGGCAGTTCCACTTCCATTGACCACTTCCCTTGCAATAAAAACACTCAGTCTCGGGCTTGGGTCCATTCTTTGGCTTCTTCCCGGTAGCTTGCTTACCGGGCGCGGCAACTCCCTTGCCGTCCTTCTTGAAGTTCTTTTTACCCTTGCCTTTCTTGAACTTAGTGGTTTTATTCACCATTAACACTTGATGCTCCTTTCTGATTTCCACCTCCGCTGATTTCAGCATTGAATATACCTCAGGAATGGTCTTTTCCATCCCCTGCATATTGAAGTTCATCACAAAGCTCTTGTAGATCGGTGGAAGCGACTGAAGGATTCTGTCAATGACTGCGTCATCCGGGAGATTAACTCCCAGCTGAGTCAAGCGGTTATGCAACCCAGACATTTTGAGTATGTGCTCACTGACAGAACTATTTTCCTCCATATTACAACTGAAGAACTTGTCAGAGACTTCATATCTCTCGACCCGGGCATGAGCTTGGAAAACCATTTTCAGCTCTTCGAACATCTCATATGCTCCGTGTCTCTCAAAATGCTTTTGGAGCCCTGGTTCTAAGCTGTAAAGCATGCCGCACTGAACGAGGGAGTAATCATCAGCACGTGACTGCCAAGCGTTCATAACGTCTTGGTTCTCTGGGATGGGTGTGTCACCTAGCGGTGCTTCTAGGACATAATCTTTCTTGGCAGCTATGAGGATGATCCTCAGGTTCCGGACCCAGTCCGTATAGTTGCTGCCATCATCTTTCAGCTTGGTTTTCTCTAGGAACGCGTTGAAGTTGAGGGCAACATTAGCGTGGGCCATTTGATCTACAAGACATAGTGTAAAGATTTTAGACTAAGTTCATGATAATTAAGTTCATCTAATCAA
The DNA here is from genome assembly GCF_018294505.1 of Triticum aestivum. NCBI lineage: Eukaryota > Viridiplantae > Streptophyta > Magnoliopsida > Poales > Poaceae > Triticum > Triticum aestivum. The sequence continues at coordinate 704,993,370 of NC_057812.1, read as the reverse complement.
ATTATTCAATGAACTCCCACTCAGATAGACATCCCTCTAGTCATCTAAGTGAAACATGATCCGAGTCAACTAGGCCGTGTCCGATCATCACGTGAGACGGACTAGTCAACATCGGCGAACATCTTCATGTTGATCGTATCTTCTATACGAATCATGCTCGACTTTTCGGTCTTCCGTGTTCTGAGGCCATGTCTGTACATGCTGGGCTCGTCAAGTCAACCTAAGTGTATTGCGTGTGTAAATCTGGCTTACACCCGTTGTATTCGAACGTTAGAATCTATCACACCTGATCATCACGTGGTGCTTCGAAACAACGAACCTTCGCAACGGTGCACAGTTAGGGGAAACACTTTCTTGAAATTATTACGAGGGATCATCTTATTTAAGCTACCGTCATTCTAAGCAAATAAGATGCAAAACATGATAAACATCACATGTAATCAAATAGTGACATGATATGGCCAATATCATTTGCTCCTTTTGATCTCCATCTTCGGGGCTTCATGATCATCGTAGTCACCGGCATGACACCATGATCATGATCTCCATCATCGTGTCTTCTTGAAGTTGTCTCGTCATCTATTACTTCTACTACTATGGCTAACGCTTTAGCAATAAAGTAAAGTAATTACATGACGTTTATGTTGACACGCGGGTCATAAATAAATAAAGACAACTCCTGTGGCTCCTGCCGGTTGTCATACTCAAAGACATGCAATTCGTGATTCCTATTACAAGAACATGATCAATCTCATACATCACATCCTTTTGGCCATATCACATCACACGGCACATGCTGCAAAAACAAGTTAGACGTCCTCTAATTGTTGTTGCAAGTTTTTTACGTGGCTGCTATAGGTTTCTAGCAAGAACGTTTCTTACCTACGCCAAAACCACAACGTGATATGCCAATTTCTATTTACCCTTCATAAGGACCCTTTTCATCGAATCCGATCCGACTAAAGTGGGAGAGACAGACACCCGCTAGCGACCTTATGCAACTAGTGCATGTCAATCGGTGGAACCAGTCTCATGTAAGCGTACGTGTAAGGTCGGTCCGGGCCGCTTCATCCCACGATGCCGCCAAATCAAGATAAGACTAGTAACGGAAAGAAAATTGACAATATCCATGCCCACAACTGCTTTGTGTTCTACTCGTGCATAGTAACTACGCATAGACCTAGCTCATGATGCCACTGTTGGGGAACGTAGCAGAATTTTAAAATTTTCTACGCATCACCAAGATCAATCTATGGAGTCATCTAGCAACGAGAGAGAGAGGAGTGCATCTACATACCCTTGTAGATCGCGCGCGGAAGCGTTCAAGAGAACAGGGTTGATGGAGTCATACTCGTCGTGATCCAAATCACCGATGACCTAGCGCCGAACGGACGGCACCTCCGCGTTCAACACACGTACGGTTGGGAAGACGTCTCCTCCAACTTGATCCAGCAAGGGGGAAGGAGAGGTTGATGAAGATCCAGCAGCACGACGGCGTGGTGGTGGAAGCAACGGTGATCTCGGCAGGGCTTCGCCAAGCTCAGGGAGAGGGAGGAGTGTCACGGGAGGGAGAGGGGGGCCAGGGGCTAGGGTGCGGCTGCCCTCCCTCCCCCCCACTATTTATAGGACCCCTAAGGGGGGGCGCCGGCCCTAGGAGATGCGATCTCCAAGGGGGGCGGCGGCCAAGGGGGTGGAGTGCCCCCCAAGCCAAGTGGGGCGCCCCCACCCCTAGGGTTTCCATCCCTAGGCGCAGGGGAGGCCAATGGGGGGCGCACCAGCCCATCTGGGGCTGGTTCCCCTCCCACTTCAGCCCATGGGGCCCTCCGGGATAGGTGGCCCCACCGGGTGGACCCCCGGGACCCTTCCGGTGGTCCCGGTACAATACCGATTACCCCCGAAACTTTCCCGATGGCCGAAACTTGACTTGCTATATATAAAGATTCACCTCCGGACCATTCCGGAACTCCTCGTGACGTCCGGGATCTCATCCGGGACTCCAAACAACTTTCGGGTTACCGTATACTAATATCTCAACAACCCTAGCGTCACCGAACCTTAAGTGTGTAGACCCTACGGGTTCGGGAGACACGCAGACATGACCAAGACGACTCTCTGGTCAATAACCAACAGCGGGATCTGGATACCCATGTTGGCTCCCACATGCTCCTCGATGATCTCATCGGATGAACCACGATGTCGAGGATTCGATCAATCCCGTATACAATTCCCTTTGTCAATCGGTACGTTACTTGCCCGAGACTCGATCGTCGGTATCCCAATACCTCGTTCAATCTCGTTACCGGAAAGTCACTTTACTCGTACCGTATTGCATGATCCCGTGATCAACCACTTGGTCACATTGAGCTCATTATGATGATGCATTACCGAGTGGGCCTAGAGATACCTCTCCGTCATACGGAGTGACAAATCCCAGTCTCGATTCGTGCCAACCCAACAGACATTTTCGGAGATACCTGTAGTGTACCTTTATATTCACCCAATTACGTTGTGACGTTTGGCACACCCAAAGCACTCCTACCATATCCGGGAGTTGCACAATCTCATGGTCTAAGGAAATGATACTTGACATTCGGAAAAGCTATAGCAAACGAACTACACGATCTTTGAGCTATGCTTAGGATTGGGTCTTGTCCATCACATCATTCTCCTAATGATGTGATCCCGTTATCAATGACATCCATGTCCATAGTCAGGAAACCATGACTATCTTTTGATCAACGAGCTAGTCAACTAGAGGCTCACTAGGGACGTTTTTTGGTCTATGTATTCACACATGTATTACGATTTCCGGACAACACAATTATAGCATGAACAATAGACAATTATCATGAACAAAGAAATATAATAATAACCATTTTATTATTGCCTCTAGGGCATATTTCCAACATCTTAATAGAAGTGTTATGATCAGCACTACTAGTTGGAATAGCTTCTACCCACTTAGTAACATAATCAACAACAACTAAAATATGTGTATATCCATTAGAGGCAGGAAAAGGTCCATATAATCAAAGCCCCAAACATCAAGTGGTTCAATAACAAGTGAATAATCCATAGGCATTTCTTGACGTCTACTAATATTACCAATTCTTTGACATTCATCACAAGATAGGACAAACTTACGGGCATCCTTGAAGAGAGTAGGCCAATAAAAACCGGATTGCAATACCTTATGTGCAGTTCTATCTCCCGCGTGGTGTCCTCCATAAGTTTCAGAGTGGCACATGCATAGGATCTGTTCCTGTTCATGCTCAGGTACACAACGTCTAATAACACCATCTACTCCTTCTTTATAAAGATGTGGGTCATCCCAAAAGTATTGTCTCAAATCATAGAAGAACTTTTTCTTTTGTTGGAATGTGAAGCTAGGTGGTATGAATTTAGCAACAATGTAATTAGCATAATCAGCATACCAAGGAGTACTATGAGAAGTACTTATGACATTTAATTGTTCATCAGGAAAGCTATCATCAATAGGTAGTGGGTCATCAAGAACATTCTCTAACCTAGATAAGTTGTCTGCAACGGGGTTCTCAGCTCCTTTTCTATCAACAATATGCAAATCAAATTCTTGTAGCAAAAGAACCCATCTAATAAGTCTAGGTTTAGCATCTTTCTTCTCCATAAGATATTTAATAGCAGCATGATAAGTGTGGATAGTTACTTTAGAATCAACAATATAAGGTCTGAACTTATCACAAGAAAATACAACTGCTAAAAGTTCTTTTTCAGTAGTAGCATAATTTCTTTGAGCATTGTCTAGAGTCTTACTAGCATAATGGATAACATTTAATTTCTTATCAACTCTTTGCCCTAGAACAGCACCTACAGCATAATCGCTAGCATCACACATAATTTCAAAGGGTAAATTCCAATCAGGTGGCTGAACAACAGGTGTAGAGACTAATGCTTTCTTAAGTATTTCAAATGCTTCTACACAATCATCATCAAAGACAAATGGTATATCTTTTTGTAATAAATTAGTCAGAGGCCGAGAAACTTTTGAGAAGTCCTTAATGAACCTCCTATAAATTCCGGCATGACCAAGGAAACTTCTTATACCTTTGATGTCCTTGGGACATGGCATCTTTTCAATAGCATCAACCTTGGCTTTATCAACTTCAATACCTCTTTCAGAAACTTTATGCCCCAAGACAATACCTTCATTAACCATAAAGTGGCACTTTTCCCAATTCAAGACAAGATTAGTTTCTTCACATCTCTGCAAAACTCGATCAAGATTGCTCAAGCAATCATCAAAAGAAGATCCATATATGGAAAAGTCGTCCATGAAAACCTCACAAATCTTTTCATAGAAGGCAGAGAATATAGCCATCATGCATCTTTCAAAGGTAGCAGGTGCATTACATAAACCAAAAGGCATACGTCTATAAGCAAAAGTACCAAAAGGGCATGTAAAAGTAGTCTTTGATTGATCTTTAACCGACACAGGTATTTGAGAGAAACCAGAATAACCATCTAGAAAGTAGTAATGTGTATGGGTGCATAATCTTTCTAGCATTTGATCGATAAAAGGTAAGGGGTAATGATCTTTCTTAGTAGCCTTATTTAATTTGCGGAAATCAATTACCATCCTATAACCTGTAATAATTCTTTGTGGAATCAATTCATCTTTAACATTAGGAACAACAGTAATACCTCCCTTCTTAGGGACACAATGAACAAGACTTACCCACTGACTATCAGCAACGGGATAAATTATACCTGCCTCCAGAAGCTTTAGTATTTCTTTTCTTACCACTTCTTTCATTTTAGGATTCAGACGTCGTTGAGGATCACAAACTGGTTTGGCATCTGCTTCCAAATTTATTTATGTTGACATAGAGTGGGACTAATGCCCTTAAGATCATTAAGAGTATATCCAATAGCAGCACAGTGCTTCTTCAGAGTTTTCAATAATCTTTCTTCTTCATGCTCTAAAAGGTTAGCACTAATAATAATAATAGGAGATAAGCATATTTAAGATTATCAGGCAATGGTTTAAGCTCAAACACGGGATCACCCCTAGGTGGAGGGGGATCCCCTAGGATTTCAACAGGCAAATTGTGTTTCAAAATAGGTTCCTGTTTAAAGAATACTTCATCTATTTCCCTTCTTTCATTCATAAACATATCATTCTCATGGTCTAGCAAATATTATTCTAAAGGGTCACTAGGAGGTACGGCAATAGAAGCAAGACCAATAATTTCATCCTTACTAGGAAATTCTTCTTCACGGTTTTGTTTACTAAATTTAGAGAAATTAAATTCATGAGTCATATCATCTAAGCTGACAGTAACAACATCCCTTGTACAATCTATGGTAGCATTAACAGTATTCAAGAAGGGTCTACCAAATATAATGGGACAAAAGCTATCTTGTGGGCAACCAAGAACAAGAAAATCAGCAGGATATTTAGTTTTCCCACACAAGACTTCAACATCTCTAACAATTCCCATTGGTGAAATAGTATCTCTATTAGAAAGTTTAATAGTGACATCAATTTCTTCTAACTCAACAGGTGCAATGCCATGCATAATTTCTTTGTATAAGTCAATAGGTATTGCACTAGCACTAGCACCCATATCACATAAGCCATGATAACAATGATCTCTTATTTTAACAGAAATAACATGCATGCCTACCACAGGTCTAGGTTTATCTGTATCACAGGGTTTAACAATTCTAGCAGTTTCATTACATAAGTAAATAACATGCCCATCTATATTATCAGACAAGAGATCTTTAACAATAGCAATATTAGGTTCAACTTTAACTTGCTCAGGAGGTGTATATGTTTTAATATTGCTTTTATGAACCACAGTTGAAGCTTTAGCATGATCCATTATACTAACAGGGAAAGGTGGTTTCCCAACATAACAAGTAGGAACAATAGGATCATTATAAGTGACAGTCTTTTCTTCAACTTTAATTGGTGCAACTACTTTTACTTCTATGGGAGGATGATATTTAAACCACTTCTCCTTAGAGAGATCAACATAAGTAGCAAAAGATTCACAGAAAGAGGCTACTATCTCAGAATCAAGTCCATATTTAGTGCTAAATTTATGAAAAATATCGGTATCCATAAAAGATTTAACACAATCAATACTAGGTGTCATACCTGACTCATTACCATTGTCGAGGTCCCAATCTTCAGAGTTGCGTTTAATTCTATCCAATAAATCCCATATAAATCCAATAGTCTTCATCATAAAAGAGCCAGCACAAGAAGTATCGAGCATGGTGCGATTATTTTCAGAAAGCCGAGCATAAATTTTTTGAAGAATTGTTTCTCTTGGCAGCTCATGATTGGGGCATGAATATAACATTGATTTAAGCCTCCCCCAAGCTTGAGCGATGCTTTCTCCTTTGCGAGGCCAAAAATTATATATATAATTGCGATCATGATGAACAAGATGCATAGGGTAATACTTTTGATGAAATTCCAATTTCAATCTTCTATAGTTCCATGATCTCGTATCATCACATAGCCTATACCATGTCAATGCGTCTCCCTTCAAAGATAAAGGGAAGACCTTCATCTTAGCAACATCATCAGGTACACCTGCAAGCTTAAATAATCCACAAACTTCATCCACATATATTAGATGCTCATCACGATGCTTTGTTCCATCTCCTGTAAAAGGATTAGCTAGCAGTTTTTCTATCATACCCGAAGGATACTTAAAAGGAATTTCATTTTCAATAGGTTCAGTAGGTTGAGGAGCAACTCTTTGCTCTATTGGTCGGGGTGAAGATACCCCGAACAAGCCCCTCAGAGAATTACTTTCCATAGTAACAGGTGACAGTAAATTTCAGCACACTATATACATTTTTCCTTACCAAATTCCACCTACCAAACGCACTTCACTCCCCAGCAACGGCGCCAGAAAAGAGTCTTGATGACCCACAACTATAGGGGATCTATCGTAGTCCTTTAAATAAGTAAGAGTGTCGAACGCAACGAGGAGCAGAAGGAAATGATAAGCGGTTTTCAGCAAGGTATTCCCTGCAAGTACTGAAATAAGTGGTAACAGATAGTTTTGTGATAAGATAGTTTGTAATAAGCAACAAGTAACAAAAGTAAATAAAGTGCAGCAAGGTGGCCCAATCCTTTTTGTAGCAAAGGACAAGCCTGGACAAACTCTTATATAAGGAAAAGCGCTCCCGAGGACACATGGGAATATCGTCAAGCTAGTTTTCATCACGTTCATATGATTCATGTTCGGTACTTTGATAATTTGATATGTGGGTAGACCGGTGCTTGGGTGTTGTTCTTACTTGAACAAACATCCCACTTATGATTAACCTCTATTGCAAGCATCCGCAACTACAACAAAAGTATTAAGGTAAACCTAACCATAGCATGAAACATATGGATCCAAATCAGCCCCTTACGAAGCAACGCATAAACTAGGGTTTAAGCTTCTGTCACTCTAGCAACCCATCATCTACTTATTACTTCCCTATGCCTTCCTCTAGGCCCAAATAATGGTGAAGTGTTATGTAGTCGACATTCACATAACACCACTAGAGGCTAGACAACATACATCTCATTAAAATATCGAACGAATACCAAATTCACATGACTACTAATAGCAAGGCTTCTCCCTTGTCCTCGGGAACAAACGTAACTACTCACAAAGCATAAACATGTTCATAATCATAGGGGTATTAATATGTATATAGGATTTGAACATATGATCTTCCACCAATTAAACAAACTAGCATCAACTACAAGGAGTAATTAACACTACGAGCAACCTACTAGCACCAATCCCGGACTTGGAGACAAGAATTGGATACAAGATATGAACTAGGGTTTTGAGATGAGATGGTGCTGATGAAGATGTTGATGGAGATTGCCCTCTCCCGATGAGAGGAGCGTTAGTGATGATGATAGCGATGATTTCCCCCTCCGGGAGGGAAGTTTCCCCGGCAGAACAGCTCTGCCGGAGCTCTAGATTGGATCCGCCAAGGTTCCGCCTCGTGGCGGCGGAGTTTCATCCCGAAAGGTTGGTTCTGATTTATTTTTCTTGACGAAAGACTTCATATAGGAGAAGATGGTAATCAGAGAGCCACCAGGGGGCCCACGAGGTAGGGGGCATGCCCTAGGGAGGGGGGAGCGCCCCCCACCCTCGTGGACAGGGTGTGGGCCCCCTGGTCTTCATCTTTGGCGAGGATTTTTCATTATTTATTATAAGGTATTCCATGGAGTTTCAGGACTTTTGTAGTTGTGCAGAATAAGTCTCTAATATTTGCTCATTTTCCAGCCCAGAATTCCAGCTGCCGGCATTCTCCCTCCTTATGTAAACCTTGTAAAATAAGAGAGAATAGCCATAAGTATTGTGACATAATGTGAAATAACAGCCCATAATGCAATAAATATCGATATAAAAGCATGATGCAAAATGGACGTATCAACTCCCCCAAGCTTAGACCTCGCTTGTCCTCGAGCGAAAGCCGATAACAATAAATATGTCCCCATGTTTAGAGGTAGAGGCGTCGATAAAAATAAAATACGGACATGAAGGCATCATGATTATTCTCATAACAGCAACATATATAGATATTGTCATATGATTACTTATGTTCAGGTGATGATCTATTCACAATGCAAAAGTATGAATCAGAAACCTTATTGAGAACCAACAAACTATAACCTCAGTCATTGAAGCAATTGCAATTTATCATAACATCAGAAAGAGTCTATCTCAGAGCTAAAAAGCAAGTCCACATACTCAACTATCATCCAGTCCTTCATAATTGCTAACACTCACGCAATACTTGTGGTTACGGAGTTTTAATCGGACACAGAGAAAGATAGGGGCTTATAGTTTCGCCCCACAACCTTTTACCTCGAGGGTAATGTCAACAATAATAACTCATGCCCCCTGCATCCAATTAGATATATCTATCAGGATCTTTCCAACACACTATTCTTGCCGAAGGATAAAATGTAAAAAGGAAAGGTGAAGATCACCATGACTCTTGCATAAGGTAGAAGATAATAATAAAAGATAGGCCCTTCACAGAGGGAAGCAGAGGTTGCGATGCGCTTTTATGGTTGGATGTACAAAATCTTAATGCGAAAGAACGCCACTTTATATTGCCCCTTGTGATATGAACCTTTATTATGCAGTCCATCGCTTTTATTACTTCCACATCACAAGATCGTATAAAGCTTATTTCTCCCACACTAATCATACATATTTAGAGCAATTTTTATTGCTTTGCACCAATGACAACTTACTTGAAGGATCTTACTCAATCCATAGGTAGATATGATGGACTCTCATGGCAAAACTGGTTTAAGGGTATTTGGAAGCACAAGTAGTATCTCTACTTGGTGCTAAGAATTTGGCTAGCAAGAGGGGGAAAGGCAAGCTCAACATGTTGGAGGATCCATGACAAAATACTTTATCTCAGATATAAGAAAACATAACTCATCATGTTGTCTTCCTTGTCCAATATCAACTCTTTAGCATGTCATATTTTAATGAGTGCTCCCAATCATAAAATATGTCAATGATAATATATTTATATGTGAAACCTCTCTTTCCTTATTACTTCCTATTAATTGCAACGATGACCAAAGCTATGTCTGCCAACTCCCAACAACTTTTAAATCATCAAACTCTTCCTATGTGAAGTCATTACTCTCAATAAGATCAATATGAACTTTTGTTTCTTCTTATTATTTTTCTCTTTTATTTTATTCACCCAAGATCATAGCAAGAAAATCAAGCCCTTGACTCAACACTAATCTCTACGATTATATAGCTCACGGACTCGATTACATAGAGAGATCATAAAGCAAAACTTAAAACTAGATAATGCCATAAACTTTATTCTACTAGATCAAGATACTACTAATAGGATCGAACTAAGGAAAATGGTAAAGATAGGAGTAGTGATTGTGATACGATACCGGGGCACCTCCCCCAAGCTTGGAGGTTGCCAAGGGGAGTGCCCATACCCATGTGATTATATCTCCTTGGTTGGTGAAGAAGGTGGAGGTGATGGATAGTCGCACATCGAGCGTAAGAAGTCCTCTAGCTTGCGAATAATACCCTTGAGTGCAAATATATGCTCCTTCAACAAAAATATTTTCAATTGTGAGATACTTGTTTCTAATACGAGTTAACTCAATCATCTGGAAAGCTTCGATCTCAGTTGGGGTAAGAAGGTTGTGGATAGGGTGTGGGGCCCCTGGTCTTCATCTTTGGCGAGGATTTTTCATTATTTATTATAAGGTATTCCGTGGAGTTTCAGGACTTTTGGAGTTGTGCATGAAGGAAATATGCCCTAGAGGCAATAATAAAGTTATTATTTATTTCCTCATTTCATGATAAATGTTTATTATTCATGCTAGAATTGTATTAACCGGAAACATGATACATGTGTGAATACATAGACAAACAGAGTGTCACTAGTATGCCTCTACTTGACTAGCTCGTTGATCAAAGATGGTTATGTTTCCTAGCCATAGACATGAGTTGTCATTTGATTAACCGGATCACATCATTAGGAGAATGATGTGATTGACTTGACCCATTATGTTAGCTTAGCACTCGATCGTTTAGTATGTTGCTATTGCTTTCTTCATGACTTATACATGTTCCTATGACTATGAGATTATGCAACTCCCGTTTACTGGAGGAACACTTTGTGTGCTACCAAACGTCACAACGTAACTGGGTGATTATAAAGGTACTCTACAGGTGTCTCCAAAGGTACATGTTGGGTTGGCGTATTTCGAGATTAGGATTTGTCACTTCGATTGTCGGAGAGGTATCTCTGGGCCCTCTCGGTAATGCACATCACTTAAGCCTTGCAAGTAATGCAACTAATGAGTTAGTTGCGAGATGATGTATTACGGAACGAGTAAATAGACTTGCCGGTAACGAGATTGAACTAGGTATTAAGATACCGACGATCGAATCTCGGGCAAGTAACATACCGATGACAAAGGGAACAACGTATGTTGTTATGCGGTTTGACCGATAAAGATCTTCGTAGAATATGTGGGAGCTAATATGAGCATCCAGGTTCCGCTATTGTTTATTGACCGGAGACGTGTCTCGGTCATGTCTACATTGTTCTCGAACCCGTAGGGTCCGCACGCTTAAAGTTTCGATGACTGTTATATTATGAGTTTATGAGTTTTGATGTACCGAAGGAGTTCGGAGTCCTGGATGAGATCGGGGACATGACGAGGAGTCTCGAAATGGTCGAGACGTAAAGATCGATATATTGGACGACTATATTCGGACATCCGAAAGTTTCTGAGTGATACGGGTATTTATCGGAGTACCGGAGAGTTACGGGAATTCGCCGGGGAGTATATGGGTCTTACTGGGCCATAGCGCGCGGCCCCCCTCTGGTCCGAATTGGACAAGGGGTGCAGCCCCCTTTTCCTTCTTCCTCTCCTCCTCTTTCCTTCTCTCCTACTCCAACAAGGAACGTGTTAGGGAACGTAGTAATTTCAAAATTTCCTACGCACACGCAAGATCATGGTGATGCATAGCAATGAGAGGGGAGAGTGTGGTCCACGTACCCTTGTAGACCGAAAGCGGAAGCGTTAGCACAACGCGGTTGATGTAGTCGTACGTCTTCACGGCCCGACCGATCAAGCACCGAAACTACGGCACCTCCGAGTTCTAGCACACGTTCAGCTCGATGACGATCCCCGGACTCCGATCCAGCAAAGTGTCGGGGAAGAGTTCCGTCAACACGACGGCGTGGTGACAATCTTGATGTTCTACCGTCGCAGGGCTTCGCCTAAGCACCGCTACAATATTATCGAGGATTATGGTGGAGGGAGGCACCACACACGGCTAAGAGAACGATCTTGAAGATCAACTTGTGTGTCTAGAGGTGCCCCCTGCCCCATATATAAAGGAGCAAGGGGGAGGAGGCCGACCCTAGGAGGGGCGCGCCAGGGAGTAGGATTCCTACTCCTAGTTGGAGTAGGTTTCCTCCTTTCCTAGTCCAACTAGGAGAAGAGGGGAAAGGGGGGAAGAGGGGAAGGAAGGGAGAGAGGGGCCGCGCCCCAAACCCCTTGTCCAATTCGGGCTGGGCTTGGGAGGGGCGCGCGCCACATCCTAGTCCTTCCCACTAAGGCCCATTAAGGCCCATTGCTTCTTCCTCGTATTCTCGTAACTCCCTGGTACCTCCGAAAATACCCGAATCACTCGGAACCTTTCCGATGTCCGAATATAGTCGTCCAATATATCGATCTTTACGTCTCGACCATTTCGAGACTCCTTGTCATGTCCCCGATCTCATCCGGGACTCCGAACTCCTTCGGTACATCAAAACTCATAAACTCATAATATAACTGTCATCGAAACCTTAAGCGTGCGGACCCTACGGGTTCGAGAACAATGTAGACATGACCGAGACACGTCTCCGGTCAATAACCAATAGCGGAACCTGGATGCTCATATTGGCTCCCACATATTCTACAAAGATCTTTATCGGTCAGACCGCATAACAACATACGTTGTTCCCTTTGTCATCGGTATGTTACTTGCCCGAGATTCGATCGTCGGTATCTCAATACCTAGTTCAATCTCGTTACTGGCAAGTCTCTTTACTCGTCCCGTAATACATCATCTTGCAACTAACTCATTAGTTGCAATGCTTGCAAGGCTTATGTGATATGCATTACCGAGAGGGCCCAGAGATACCTCTCCGACAATCGGAGTGACAAATCCTAATCTTGAAATACGCCAACCCAACATGTACCTTCGGAGACACCTATAGAGCTCCTTTATAATCACCCAGTTACGTTGTGACGTTTGGTAGCACAGAAAGTGTTCCTCCGGCAAACGGGAGTTGTATAATCTCATAGTGATAGGAACATGTATAAGTCACGAAGAAAGCAATAGCAACATACTAAACGATCGGGTGCTAAGCTAATGGAATGGGTCATGTCAATCACATCATTCTTCTAATGATGTGATCCCGTTAATCAAATAACAACTCTTTTGTTCATGGTTAGGAAACATAACCATCTTCGATTAATGAGCTAGTCAAGTAGAGGCATACTAGTGACACTCTGTTTGTCTATGTATTCACATATGTATGATGTTTCCGGTTAATACAATTCTAGCATGAATAATAAACATTTATCATGATATAAGGAAATAAATAATAACTTTATTATTGCCTCTAGGGCATATTTCCTTCAGTATCCCACTTGCACTAGAGTCAATAATCTAGTTCACATTGCCATGTGATTCAACACTAATAGTTCACATCACCATGTGATTAACACCCATAGTTCACATCGTCATGTGACCTACACCCAAAGGGTTTACTAGAGTCAGTAATCTAGTTCACATCGCTTATGTGATTAACACCCAATGAGTACTAAGGTGTGATCATGTTTTGCTTGTGAGATAATTTTAGTCAACGGGTCTGTCACATACAGATCCGTAAGTATTTTGCGAATTTCTATGTCTACAATGTTCTGCACGGAGCTACTCTAGCTAATTGCTCCCACTTTCAATATGTATCTAGATCGAGACTTAGAGTCATCCAGATCTGTGTCAAAACTTGCATCGACGTAACTTTTTATGACTTATCTTTTGTCACCTCCATAATCGAGAAATATTTCCTTATTCCACTAAGGATAATTTTGACAGCTGTCCACTAATCTACTCTTAGATCACTATTGTACTTTCTTGCTTAACACAGTGTAGGGTATACAATAGATCTGGTACACAGCCTGGTATACTTTATAGAACCTATGGCTGAGGCATAGGGAATGACTTTCATTCTCTTTCTATCTTCTGCCGTGGTCGGGCTTTGAGTCTTACTCAATTTCACACCTTGTAACACAGCCAAGAACTTCTTTCTTTGACTGTTCCATTTTGAACTACTTCAAAATCTTCTCAAGGTATGTACTCATTGAAAAAACTTATCAAGCGTCTTGATCTATCTCTATAGATCTTAATGCTTAATATGTAAGCAGATTCACCGAGGTCTTTCTTAAAAAAGAACTCCTTTCAAACACTCCTTTATGCTTTGCAGAATAATTCTACATTATTCCTGATCAACAATATGTCATTCACATATATTTATCAGAAATGTTGTAGTGCTCCCACTCACTTTCTTGTAAATACAGGCTTCACAGCAAGTCTGTATAAAACTATATGCTTTGATCAACTCATCAAAGCATATATTCCAACTCTGAGATGCTTGCACCAGTCCATAGATGGATCGCTGGAGCTTGCACATTTTGTTAACACCTTTAGGATTGACAAAACCTTCTGGTTGCATCATATACAATAAATCCATTAAGGAATGCAGTTTTGTTTATCCATTTGCCAGATTTCATAAAAATGCGGCAATTGCTAACATGATTCAGACAGACTTAAGCATAGATACGAGTGAGAAACTCTCATCGTAGTCAACACCTTGAACTTGTCGAAAACCTTTTGCGACAATTCTAGATTTGTAGATAGTAACACTACTATCAGCGTCCGTCTTCCTCTTGAAGATCCATTTAATCTCAATGGCTTGCCGAACATCGGGCAAGTCAACCAAAGTCCATACTTTGTTCTTATACATGGATCATATCTTAGATTTCATGGCCTCAAGCCATTTTGCGGAATCTGGGCTCATCATCGCTTCCTCATAGTTCGTAGGTTCGTCATGGTCAAGTAGAATGACCTCCAGAACAAGATTACTGTACCACTCTGGTGCGGATCTCACTCTGGTTAACCTACGAGATTCGGTAGTAACTTGATCTGAAGTTACATGATCATCATCATTAGCTTCCTCACTAATTGGTGTAGTAGTCACAGGAACAGAATTCTGTGATGAACTACTTTCTAATAAGGGAGAAGGTACAATTACCTTATCAAGTTCTACTTTCCTCCCACTCACTTCTTTCAAGAGAAACTCCTTCTCTAGAAAGGATCCATTCTTAGCAACGAATGTCTTGCCTTTTGGATCTGTGATAGAAGGTGTACCCAACAATATCCTTTGGGTATCCTATAAAGACATATTTCTCCGATTTGGGTTTGAGCTTATCAGGATGAAACTTTTTCATATAAGCATCACAATCCCAAACTTTAAGAAACGACAACTTCGGTTTCTTGCCAAACCATAGTTCAGATTGTGTCGTCTCAACGGACTTAGATGGTGCCCCTTTTTAACGTGAATGCAGTTGTCTCTAATGTATGATCCCAAAATGATATTGGTAAATCGGTAAGAAACATCATAGATTGTACTATATCCAATAAAGTATGGTTATGACGTTCGGACACACCATTATGTTGTGGTGTTCCAGGTGGCATGAGTTTGTGAAACTATTCCACATTGTTTTAATTGAAGACCAAACTCGTAACTCAAATATTCGTCTCTGTGATCAGATCGTAGAAACTTTATTTTCTTGTCACGATGATTTTCCACTTCACTCTGAAATACTTTGGAACTTTTCAGACTTATGTTTCATCAAGTAGATATACTCATATCTGCTTAAATCATCTGTGAAGGTCAGGAAATAATGATACTTGTCGCGAGCTTTAATATTCATCAGACCACATACATCAGTATGTATGATTTCCAACAAATCTGTTGCTCGCTCCATTGTTCCGGAGAACGGAGTCTTTAGTCATCTTGCCCATAAGGCATGGTTCGCAAGCACCAAGTGATTCATAATCAAGTGATTCCAAAATCCCATCAGCATGGAGTTTCTTCATGCGCTTTACACCAATATGACCTAAACGGCAGTGCCACAAATAAGTTGCACTATCATTATTAACTTTGCATCTTTTGGCTTCAATATTATAAATATGTGTATCACTACGATCGAGATCCAATGAACCATTTTAATTGGGTGTGTAACCATATAAGGTTTTATTCATGTAAACAGAACAACAATTTATTCTCTTACTTAAATGAATAACCGTATTACAATAAACATGATCAAATCATATTCATGCTCAACGCAAACACCAAATAACACTTATTTAGGTTCAACACTAATCCTGAAAGTATAGGGAGTGTGCGATGATGATCATATCAATCTTGGAGCCACTTCCAACACACATCGTCACTTCACCCTTAACTAGTCTCTGTTTATTCTGCAACTCCCGTTTCGAGTTACTAATCTTAGCAACTAAACTAGTATCTATTACTGAGGGGTTGCTATAAGCACTAGTAAAGTACACATCAATAACATGTATATCAAATATACTTATGTTCACTTTGTCATCCTTCTTCTCCGCCAATCACTTGGGGTAGTCCCGCTTCCAGTGACCAGTCTCTTTGCAGTAGAAGCACTTAGTCTCAGGCTTAGGACTAGACTTGGGCTTCTTCACTTGAGCAGCAACTTGCTTGCTGTTTTTCTTGAAGTTCCCCTTTTTCCCTTTGCCCTTTTCTTGAAACTAGTGATCTTGTCAACCATCAACACTTGATGCTCTTTCTTGATTTCTACCTTCATCGATTTCATCATCATGAAAAGTTCGGGAGTCGTTTTCGTCATCCCTTGCATACTATAGTTCATCACGAAGTTCTACTAACTTGGTGATGGTTACTAGCGAATTCTGTCAATCACTATCTTATCTGGAAGATTAACTCCCACTTGATTCAAGCGATTGTAGTACCCAGACAATCTGAGCACATGCTCACTAGTTGAGCGATTCCCCTCCATCTTTTAGCTATAGAACTTGTTGGAGACTTCATATCTCTCAACTCGGGTATTTGCTTGAAATATTAACTTCAACTCCTGGAACATCTCATATGGTCCATGACGTTCAAAACGTCTTTGAAGTCCCGATTCTAAGCCTTTAAGCATGGTGCACTAAACTATGAAGTAGTCATCATATTTGGCTACCCAAACGTTCATAACGTCTGCATCTGCTCCTGCAATAGGTCTGTCACCTAGCGGTGCATCAAGGACATAATTCTTCTGTGCAGCAATGAGGATAAACCTCAGATCATGGATCCAATCCGCATCATTGCTACTAACATCTTTCAACACAATTTTCTCTAGGAACATATCAAAATAAACACAGGGAAGCAACAACGCGAGCTATTGATCTACAATATGATTTGCAAAATACTACCAGGACTAAGTTCATGATAAATTTAAGTTCAATTAATCATATTACTTAAGAACTCCCACTTAGATAGACATCCCTCTAATCCTCTAAGTGATCACGTGATCCAAATCAACTAAACCATGTCCGATCATCACGTGAGATGGAGTAGTTTCATTGGTGAACATCACTATGTTGATCATATCTACTATATGATTCACGCTCGACCTTTCGGTCTACGTTTTCCGAGGCCATATCTGTATATGCTTGGCTCGTCAAGTATAACCTGAGTATTCCGCGTGTGCAACTGTTTTGCACCCGTTGTATTTGAACGTAGAGCCTATCACACCCGATCATCACGTGGTGTCTCAGCACGAAGAACTTTCGCAACAGTGCATACTCAGGGAGAACACTTCTTGATAATTAGTGAGAGATCATCTTAAAATGCTACCGTCAATCAAAGCAAGATAAGATGTATAAAAGATAAACATCATATGCAATCAAAATATGTGACATGATATGGCCATCATCATCTTGCGCCTTTGATTTCCATCTCCAAAGTACTGTCATGATCTCTATCGTCACCGGCATGACACCATGATCTCCATCATCTTGATCTACATCAATGTGTCGTCACGTGGTCGTCTCGCCAACAATTGCTCTTACAACTATTGCTATCATAGAGCGATAAAGTAAAGCAATTATTGGGCGCTTGCATCTTATGCAATGGAGAGACAATCATAAGGATTTTGCCAGTTGCCGATAACTTCAACAAAACATGATCATCTCATACAACAACTTATATCACATCTTGACCATATCACATCACAACATGCCCTGCAAAAACAAGTTAGACGTCCTCTACTTTGTTGTTACAAGTTTTACGTGGCTCCTACGGGCTTAGCAAGAACTATTCTTACCTACGCATCAAAAACCACAACGATAGTTTGTCAAGTTGGTGCTGTTTTAACCTTCGCAAGGACCGGACGTAGCCACACTCGGTTCAACTAAAGTTGGAGAAACTGACACCCGCTAGCCACCTGTGTGCAAAGCACGTCGGTAGAACCAGTCTCGCGTAAGCATACGCGTAATGTCGGTCCGGGCCGCTTCATCCAACAATACCGCCGAACCAAAGTATGACATGCTGGTAAGCAGTATGACTTATATCGCCCACAACTCACTTGTATTCTACTCGTGCATATGACATCTACTCATAAAACCTAGGCTCTGATGCCACTGTTAGGGAACGTAGTAATTTCAAAATTTCCTACGCACACGCAAGATCATGGTGATGCATAGCAACGAGAGGGGAGAGTGTTCTCCACGTACCCTTGTAGACCGAAAGCGGAAGTGTTAGCACAACGCGGTTGATGTAGTCGTACGCCTTCACGGCCCGACCGATCAAGCACCGAAACTACGGCACCTCCGAGTTCTAGCACACGTTCAGCTCGATGACGATCCCCGGACTCCGATCCAGCAAAGTGTCGGGGAAGAGTTCCGTCAACACGACGGCGTGACAATCTTGATGTTCTACCGTCGCAGGGCTTCGCCTAAGCACCGCTACAATATTATCGAGGATTATGGTGGAGGTGGGCACCGCACACGGCTAAGAGAACGATCTTGAAGATCAACTTGTGTGTCTAGAGGTGCCCCCTGCCCCGTATATAAAGGAGCAAGGGGGAGGAGGCCGACCCTAGGAGGGGCGCGCCAGGGAGTAGGATTCCTACTCCTAGTTGGAGTAGGTTTCCTCCTTTCCTAGTCCAACTAGGAGAAGAGGGGAAAGGGGGGAAGAGGGGAAGGAAGGGAGAGAGGGGCCGCGCCCCAAACCCCTTGTCCAATTCGGGCTGGGCTTGGGAGGGGGGCGCGCCACATCCTGGTCCTTCCCACTAAGGCCCATTAAGGCCCATTGCTTCTTCCTCGTATTCCCGTAACTCCCTGGTACCTCCGAAAATACCCGAATCACTCGGAACCTTTCCGATGTCCAAATATAGTCGTCCAATATATCGATCTTTACGTCTCGACCATTTCGAGACTCCTTGTCATGTCCCCGATCTCATCCGGGACTCCGAACTCCTTCGGTACATCAAAACTCATAAACTCATAATATAACTGTCATCGAAACCTTAAGCGTGCGGACCCTACGGGTTCGAGAACAATGTAGACATGACCGAGACACGTCTCCGGTCAATAACCAATAGCGGAACCTGGATGCTCATATTGGCTCCCACATATTCTACAAAGATCTTTATCGGTCAGACCGCATAACAACATACGTTGTTCCCTTTGTCATCGGTATGTTACTTGCCCGAGATTCGATCGTCGGTATCTCAATACCTAGTTCAATCTCGTTACCGGCAAGTCTCTTTACTCGTTCCGTAATACATCATCTTGCAACTAAGTCATTAGTCGCAATGCTTGCAAGGCTTATGTGATATGCATTACCGAGAGGGCCCAGAGATACCTCTCCGACAATCGGAGTGACAAATCCTAATCTCGAAATACGCCAGCCCAACATGTACCTTTGGAGACACCTGTAGATCTCCTTTATAATCACCCAGTTACGTTCTGACGTTTGGTAGCACACAAAGTGTTCCTCCGGCAAATGGGAGTTGCATAATCTCATAGTGATAGGAACATGTATAAGTCATGAAGAAAGCAATAGCAACATACTAAACGATCGGGTGCTAAGCTAATGGAATGGGTCATGTCAATCACATCATTCTTCTAATGATGTGATCCCGTTAATCAAATAACAACTCTTTTGTTCATGGTTAGGAAACATAACCATCTTCGATTAACGAGCTAGTCAAGTAGAGGCATACTAGTGACACTCTGTTTGTCTATGTATTCACACATGTATGATGTTTCTGGTTAATACAATTCTAGCATGAATAATAAACATTTATCATGATATAAGGAAATAAATAATAACTTTATTATTGCCTCTAGGGCATATTTCCTTCAGAAAGGAGGAGTCCTACTCCCGGTGGGAGTAGGACTCCCCCCTTGGTGCGCCCTCCTCCTAGGCCGGCCACCTCCCCCCTTGCTCCTTTATATACAGGGGCAGGGGGAACCCCATGGACAGAACAATTGATCATTGATCTCTTAGCCGTGTGTGGTGCCCCCCTCCACCATAATCCTCGATAATATTGTAGCGGTGCTTAGGCGAAGCCCTGCGTCGGTAGCAACATCATCACCGTCACCACGCCGTCGTGCTGATGGAACTCTCCCGTGAAGCTCTGCTGGATCGGAGTTCGCGGGACGTCATCGAGCTGAACATGTGCTGAACTCGGAGGTGCCGTGCGTTCGGTGCTTGATCGGTCGGGCCGTGAAGACATATGACTACATCAACCGCGTTGTCATAACGCTTCCGTTGTTGGTCTACGAGGGTACATCGATCAGACTCTCCCCTCTCGTTGCTATGCATCACCATGATCTTGCGTGTGCGTAGGAATTTTTTTTGAAATTACTACGTTCCCCAATTGTGGCATCCGAGCCTAGGTTTTATGCGTTGATGTTGTGCACGAGTAGAACACAAGTGAGTTGTGGGCGATATAAGTCATACTGCTTACCAGCATGTCCTACTTTGGTTCAGCGGTATTGTTGGATGAAGCGGCCCGAACCGACATTACGCGTACGCTTACGCGAGACTGGTTCTACCGACGTGCTTTGCACACAGGTGGCTGGCGGGTGTCAGTTTCTCCAACTTTAGTTGAACCAAGTGTGGCTACGCCCGGTCCTTGCGAAGGTTAAAATAGCACCAACTTGACAAACTACCGTTGTGGTTTTGATGCGTAGGTAAGAACGGTTCTTGCTAAAGCCTGTAGCAGCCACGTAAAACTTGCAACAACAAAGTAGAGGACGTCTAACTTGTTTTGCAGGGCATGTTGTGATGTGATATGGTCAAGACATGATGCTAAATTTTATTGTATGAGATGATCATGTTTAGTAACCGAGTTATCGGCAACTGGCAGGAGCCATATGGTTGTCGCTTTATTGTATGTAATGCAATTGCGCTGTAATGCTTTACTTTATCACTAAGCGGTAGCGATAGTCGTGGAAGCATAAGATTGGCGAGACGACAATGATGCTATGATGGTGATCAAGGTGTCGCGCCTGTGACGATGGTGATCATGACGGTGCTTCGGAGATGGAGATCATAAGCACAAGATGATGATGGCCATATCATATCACTTATATTGATTGCATGTGATGTTTATCTTTTATGCATCTTATCTTGCTTTGATTGACGGTAGCATTATAAGATGATCTCTCACTAAATTTCAAGATAAAAGTGTTCTCCCTAAGTATGTACCGTTGCCAAAGTTCGTCGTGCCCAGACACCACGTGATGATCGGGTGTGATAAGCTCTACGTCCATCTACAACGGGTGCAAGCCAGTTTTGCACACGCAGAATACTCAGGTTAAACTTGACGAGCCTAGCATATGCAGATATGGCCTCGGAACACTGAGACCGAAAGGTCGAGCGTGAATCATATAGTAGATATGATCAACATATTGATGTTCACCATTGAAAGCTACTCCATTTCACGTGATGATCGGTTATGGTTTAGTTGATTTGGATCACATGATCACTTAGAAGATTAGAGGGATGTCTTTTTAAGTGGGAGTTCTTAAGTAATATGATTAATTGAACTTAAATTTATCATGAACTTAGTCCTGGTAGTATTAGCATATCTATGTTGTAGATCAATAGCTCGCGTTGTTGCTTCCTGTGTTTATTTTGATATGTTCCTAGAGAAAAACTAAGTTGAAAGATGTTAGTAGCAATGATGCGGATTGGATCCGTGATCTGAGGTTTATCCTCATTGCTGCACAGAAGAATTATGTCCTTGATGCACCGCTAGGTGACAGACCTATTGCAGGAGCAGATGCAGACGTTATGAACGTTTAGCTAGCTCAGTATGATGACTACTTGATAGTTTAGTGCACCATGCTTAACGGCTTAGAATCGGGACTTCAAAGACGTTTTGAACTTCATGGACCATATGAGATGTTCCAGGAGTTGAAGTTAATATTTCAAGCAAATACCTGAGTTGAGAGATATGAAATCTCCAACAAGTTCTATAGCTAAAAGATGGAGGAGAATAGCTCAAGCAGTGAGCATGTGCTCAGATTTTCTGGGTACTACAATCGCTTGAATCAAGTGGGAGTTAATCTTCCAGATAAGATAGTGATTGACAGAATTCTCTAGTCACCATCACCAAGTTAGTTGAATTTCGTGATGAACTATAATATGCAAGGGATAATGGAAACGATTCCCAAGCTCTTCGTGATGCTGAAATCGACGAAGGTAGAAATCAAGAAAACCATCAAGTGTTGATAGTTAACAAGACCACTAGTTTCAAGAAAAAGGGAAAAGGGAAGAAGGGGAACTTCAAGAAGAACGGCAAGCAAGTTGCTGCTCAAGTGAAGAAGCCCAAGTCTGGACCTAAGCCTGAGACTGAGTGCTTCTACTGCAAAGCAACTGGTCATTGGAAGCGGAACTGCCCCAAGTATTTGGCGGATAAGAAGGATGGCAAAGTGAACAAATGTATATTTGATATACATGTTATTGATGTATACTTTACTAGTGTTTATAGCAACCCCTAAGTATTTGATACTAGTTCCGTTGCTATGATTAGTAACTCAAAACGGGAGTTGCAGAATAAAAAGAGACTAGTTAAGGGTGAGGTGACGATGTGTGTTGGAAGTGGTTCCAAGATTGATATGATCATCATGGTAGACTCCCTATACTTTCGGGATTAGTGTTGAGCCTAAATAAGTGTTATTTGGTATTTGCGTTGAGCATGAATATGATTTGATCATGTTTATTGCAATACGATTATTCATTTAAGTTAGAGAACAATTGTTGTTCTATTTACATGAATAAAACCTTCTATGGTCATACACACCAATGAAAATGGTTTGTTGTATCTCGATCGCAGTGATACACATATTCATAATATTGAAGCCAAAAGATGCAAAGTTAATAATGATAGTGCAACTTGTTTGTGGCACTGCCGTTTAGGTCATATTGGTGTAAATCGCATGAAGAAACTCCATGCTGATGGGATTTTGGAATCACTTGATTATGAATCACTTGATGCTTGCGAACCATGCCTTATGGGCAAGATGACTAAAACTCCGTTCTCTGGGACAATGGAGCAAGCAGCTGGCTTATTGGAAATAATACATACTGATGTATGTGTTCCGATGAGTGTTAAGGCTCACGGCGGGTATCGTTATTTTCTGACCTTCACAGATGATTTGAGCAGATATGGGTATATCTACTTGATTAAACATAACTCTGAAACATTTGAACAGTTCAAAGAATTTCAAAGTGAAGTGGAAAATCATCGTGACAAGAAAAAAAGGTTTCTATGATCTGATCACGGAGACGAATATTTTAGTTACGAATTTGGTCTTCAATTAAAACAATGTGGAATAGTTTCACAAATTCGTGCCACCTGGAACACCACAGCATAATGGTGTGTTCGAGCATCATAACCGTACTTTATTAGATATGGTGCGATCTATGATGTCTCTTACCGATCTACCACTATCGTTTTGGGGTTATGCATTAGAGACAGCTGCATTCACGTTAAATAGGGCACCATCTAAATCCGTTGAGACGACACCGTATGAACTATGGTTTGGCAAGAAACCTAAGTTGGCGTTTCTTAAAGTTTGAGGTTGCAATGCTTATGTGAAAAAGTTTCAACCTGATAAGCTCAAACCCAAATCGGAGAAGTGCGTCTTCATAGGATACCCAAAGGAGACAATTGGGTACACCTTCTATCACAGATTCGAAGGCAAGACATTCGTTGCTAAGAATGGATCCTTTCTAGAGAAGGAGTTTCTCTCGAAAGAAGTGAGTGGGAGGAAAGTAGAACTTGATGAGGTAACTGTACATGCTCCCTTATTGGAAAGTAGTACATCATAGAAACCGGTTTCTGTGACACCTACACCAATTAGTGAGGAAGGTAATGATGATGATCATGTAACTTCAGATCAAGTTACTACCGAACCTCGTAGGTAAACCAGAGTGAGATCCGCACCAGAGTGGTATGATAATCCTGTTCTGGAGGTCATGTTACTTGACCATGACGAACCTACGAACTATGAGAAAGTGATGGTGAGCCTAGATTCCGCAAAATGGCTTGAGGCCATGAAATCTGAGATGAGATCCATGTATGAGAACAAAGTACGGACTTTGATTGACTTGCCCAATGATCGGTGAGCCATTGAGATTAAATGGATCTTCAAGAGGAAGACGGACGCTGATAGTAGTGTTACGATCTACAAAGCTAGAATTGTCGCAAAAGGTTTTCGACAAGTTCAAGGTGTTGACTACGATGAGAGTTTCTCACTCGTATTTATGCTTAATTCTGTCCGAATCATGTTAGCAATTGTCGCATTTTAAGAAATCTAGCAAATGGATAACAAAAATGCAATCCTTAATGGATTTATTAAAGAAGAGTTGTATATGATGCAACCAGAAGGTTTTGTCAATCCTAAAGAAGCTAACAAAATGTGCAAGCTCCAGCGATCCATCTGTGGACTGGTGCAAGAATCTCGGAGTTGGAATATACGCTTTGATGAGTTGATCAAAGCATATAGTTTTATACAGACTTGCGGTGAAGCCTGTATTTACAAGAAAGTGAGTGGGAGCACTACAGCATTTCTGATAAGTATATGTGAATGACATATTGTTGATCGGAAATAATGTAGAATTATTCTGCAAAGCATAAGGAGTGTTTGAAAGGAGTTTTTCAAAGAAAGACCTCGGTGAAGCTGCTTACATATTGAGCATCAAGATCTATAGAGATAGATCAAGACACTTGATAAGTTTTTTCAATGAGTACATAGCTTGACAAGATTTTGAAGTAGTTCAAAATGGAATAGTCAAAGAAAGAGTTCTTGCCTGTGTAACAAGGTGTGAAATTGAGTAAGACTCAAAGCCCGACCACGGCAGAAGATAGAAAGAGAGTGAAAGTCATTTCCTATGCCTCAGCCATAGGTTCTATAAAGTATGTCATGCTGTGTACCAGATCTATTATATACCCTACACTGATTTTGGCAAGGGAGTACAATAGTGATCTAGGAGTAGATCACTGAACATCGGTCAAAATTATCCTTAGTGGAATAAGGATATTTTTCTCGATTATGGAGGTGACAAAAGGGTTTGTCGTAAAGGGTTATGTCGATGCAAATTTTGACACTGATCCAGATGACTCTAAGTCTCAATCTGGATACATATTGAAAGTGGGAGCAATTAGCTAGAGTAGCTCCGTGCAGAGCATTATAGACATAGAAATTTGCAAAATACTTACGGATCTGAATGTGACAGACCCGTTGACTAAAATTATCTCACAAGCAAAACATGATCACACCTTAGTGCTCATTGGGTGTTAATCACATAGCGATGTGAACTAGATTACTGACTCTAGTAAACCCTTTGGGTGTTGGTTACATGTTGATGTGAACTATGGGTGTTAACCACATAAAGATGTGAACTATTGATGTTAAATCACATGGAGATGTGAACTAGATTATTGACTCTAGTGCAAGTGGGAGACTGAAGGAAATATGCCCTAGAGGCAATAATAAAGTTATTATTTATTTCCTTATTTCATCATAAATATTTATTATTCATGCTAGAATTGTATTAACCGGAAACATGATACATGTGTGAATACATAGACAAACAGAGTGTCACTAGTATGCCTCTACTTGACTAGCTCGTTGATCAAAGATGGTTATGTTTCCTAGCCATAGACATGAGTTGTCATTTGATTAACGGATCACATCATTAGGAGAATGATGTGATTGACTTGACCCATTATGTTAGCTTAGCACTAGATCGTTTAGTATGTTGCTATTGCTTTCTTCATGACTTATACATGTTCCTATGACTATGAGATTATGCAACTCCCGTTTACCGGAGGAACACTTTGTGTGCTACCAAACGTCACAACGTAACTGGGTGATTATAAAGGTACTCTACAGGTTTCTCCAAAGGTACATGTTGGGTTGGCGTATTTCGAGATTAGGATTTGTCACTTCAATTGTCGGAGAGGTATCTCTGGGCCCTCTCGGTAATGCACATCACTTAAGCCTTGCAAGCAATGCAACTAATGAGTTAGTTGCGAGATGATGTATTACGGAACGAGTAAAGAGACTTGCCGGTAACAAGATTGAACTAGGTATTAAGATACCGACGATCGAATCTCGAGCAAGTAACATACCGATGACAAAGGGAACAACGTATGTTGTTATGCGGTTTGACCGATAAAGATCTTCGTAGAATATGTGGGAGCCAATATGAGCATCCAGGTTCCGCTATTGGTTATTGACTGGAGACGTGTCTCGGTCATGTCTACATTGTTCTCGAACCTGTAGGGTCCGTACGCTTAAAGTTTCGATGACAGTTATATTATGAGTTTATGAGTTTTGATGTACCGAAGGAGTTCGGAGTCCCGGATGAGATCAGGGACATGACGAGGAGTCTCGAAATGGTCGAGACGTAAAGATCGATATATTGGACGACTATATTCGGACATCGGAAAGGTTCCGAGTGATTCAGGTATTTATCGGAGTACCGGAGAGTTACGGGAATTCGCCGGGGAGTATATGGGCCTTATTGGGCCATACGGGAATAGAGGAGAGAGGCCAAAAGGAAGGAGGCGCGCGGCCCCCCTCTGGTCCAAATTGGACAAGGGGTGCAGCCCCCTTTTCCTTCTTCCTCTCCTCCTCTTTCCTTCTCTCCTACTCCAACAAGGAAAGGAGGAGTCCTACTCCCGGTGGGACCGGGAGTAGGACTCCCCCCTTGGTGCGCCCTCCTCCTAGGCCGACCGCCTCCCCCCTTGCTCCTTTATATACAGGGGCAGGGGGGCATCCCATGGACACAACAATTGATCATTGATCTCTTAGCCGTGTGCGGTGCCCCCCTCCACCATAATCCTCGATAATATTGTAGCGGTGCTTAGGCGAAGCCCTGCGACGGTAGCAACATCATCACCGTCACCACGCCGTCGTGCTGACGGAACTCTCCCGTGAAGCTCTGCTGGATCGGAGTTCGCGGGACGTCATCGAGCTGAACGTGTGCTGAACTTGGAGGTGCCGTGCGTTCGGTACTTGGATCGGTCGGATCGTCAAGACGTACGACTACATCAACTGCGTTGTGCTAACACTTCCGCTTTCGGTCTATGAGGGTACGTGGACAACACTCTCCCCTCTCGTTGCTATGCATCACCATGATCTTGCGTGTGCGTAGGAATTTTTTTGAAATTACTACGTTCCCCAACAGTGCAGAATAGGTCTCTAATATTTGCTCCTTTTCCAGCCGAGAATTCTAGCTGCCGGCATTCTCCCTCTTTATGTAAACCTTGTAAAATAAGAGAGAATAGCCATAAGTATTGTGACATAATGTGAAATAACAGCCCATAATGTAATAAATATCGATATAAAAGCATGATGCAAAATGGACGTATCATGCGGTAAAAGCCGTGATGCTACCATTGTGCTTGAGGCCGTAGCATCGGAGGACACATGGATTTGGCATACATTCTTTGGGTTGCCGGGAACACTCAATGATATCAATGTCCTCAATAGATCTCCTTTGTTCAAAAGATTAATTTCTGGGGATGCTCCAGCTTGGAACTACAAAATCATGGACAATGAGTACTCAATGGGATACTATCTCACCGATGGCATCTATTCCGAATGGGCAACTCTTGTGAAGTCCATCAAGGAGAAAAATGGGGTGCCCTTAACAAGAAAAGAGGCTCATTTCACCAAGGCACAAGAGGCAGCCCGCAAGGATATTGAGAGAGCTTTCGGTGTTTTGCAAGCAAGGTTTGCCATAGTTCGGGGTCCAGCTCGGTTTTGGGACAAAAAAACCTTGGTGAACATCATGAAATGTTGTGTGATTCTACACAACATGATCCTAGAGGATGAGAGAGGGTTAAACCTCCCTTGTTTCTATGACAATGTTGGTACCTGTGTGCAATCGGAAAGAAACCCTTCTCGCATACACGCTTTTCTTCAAGCACATCGTGAGATTGAGGATGCAACCACTCATGGTCGCCTCCGGGATGATCTAGTAGAGCACCACTGGCAGTTGGATGGGCAGCGCATTGGCCCATGATGTATCTTTGTTTTACTTTTCTATGTCCTATTTGATTCGAACAATTATTGTAATTTGCTCAAACATTGTTGTAATAATTTGAATGATTATTGTTTTATTCAGTGGTGTAATAATAATTAGAATGATTATTGTTTTATGTCAAATGTGATGGAATTTGTGATATATCATATGATGAAATGTGATGAAATATGTAATATGTGAAATGATAGATTTAAAGGTTGGGGTTGGGGCAAAGACTAGAACCCTAAAACCCAACCCTTAAAGCAGTTTAAGGGTTGGGTTTGAGGGTTCTAGTCTTTGCCCATGTTTTTCAACCCTTAAAAGTGTCAAAAACTGGCATTTCTCCACCCTTAAAACTGCTTTAAGGGTCTGAGGGTTTGAGGGTTCTACTAGACATGCTCTAAGAAAATTTCTGCAGTTCAATCACTTACCATACACAAGACAATTGCACATATAATGTGAAGAACATTTTTTTATTCTCTCTGACTATTGTGTTTCAATATGTACAGACTGCAACCACAATGACATGGGCCGCCTTTGGTTTGCACATTTTTTTACAGTTTGTGTGCATTGCTGATGGACAGAAGCAGGGGAGAACTCGCGAGCAGGCCAGACATGGCAGCCAGGCCAAGGCGACAGAGCTGAAGGAAGCACTTATGGTAAAGATGCAGAAGAAATGATAGCAGAAGAGCACTATAACATCATTCATTCGGTGGTTGCTACTAAAGCCCTTGACCATGTACGGAGTACATTTTAAGCTTTGATTTCCCCTGTATGACGTAAACCTTGTTTGCCTATATATTTGCTGTTTGCTCAGCAGAAATGAAAATGCACATTTTCCACCAGAAACAGTGAGCAAGCTTGCATTCAGCTAACCTAGTTGAGCATTGTGTGATGAACAATATGAACGCAAAGAATAAAGGGAAAAATTAGAAACAGGAGAGCACACGACTAATATATACCGCTGCCCTGGAACTGTTCATACCATTTGTTTCTGCATCTCCTAAGAAACAAATCACTGTCAGAGACGTGCAGGCGCCCCAAGCACTGTTGCTTGGCTTGAGACTTGTACTATATATGCTGTTGTCTTGTTTCAGTTCAGTACAATAGTTTTGCCATTTGCCAATTTTATTTGTTATAGTAAAAAAACTAATAGTTAAGAAGAAGACGTGGCTTGTAAATATACAGCAGCTAGCTTTACCCCACAGTTGTTGGTTGACTGAAAGTCTGAAACTGTTACTTTCATGGTCACATTGTTAGGCAGAGAACAGCCACATCCATGTTACAGCAACCCAAGCTAGGCGTAGCATGATGAAAACACGAACACCATAGACATAACCACAGCCAAGAGAAATTCTCTAGATTGGCACACGCCATCTTGTCAGAGAGGTGATCACATCAGCAAGAACTCCACGCTATCGAAACCAAAATCACTTTGAACTCTGAAATCTGATCTGACGATGACTGCATCGAATCTGGACAAACAAGATAAAGAAAGATTAGACATCACAAAAAAAAAAATCTGCCGATTTGTGAGTTTACTACCTTAAAGTAACAAGCTGCAGGTACTTAGGTAGTATCATAGGGAAGAGGCAGAATATTATTCTCGCATTGTTAATATTCACCTCAACTGAATTTGAAACATGTGACTGCAAACACTCAACTTAGTTTTTTTAATATTGTAATTCGTAATACAAGTTGGAACACATAGCCATACTAGCATGAACATAAATAAATCATTCATGAAAAACTTAATCATGCAGAATTGGTAGTTCCTATACACAACCTGGCAGTATAACAAACCTATAATAAACAGAATAGGTGCCGTCTAACACCCCAGTATAAATATGAGTCACAAGAAGGAAATAACATACAAAACTTTATGTTCAAAAACCATTCGCTGCAAAATAGATGGGCGTCGCGAGCAAGTAATCAGAGGGATGGTTCGCAAAATTTTCGTTCAAAAACCATATTATCACACATCTTACATAAAGCCCGGAATTCAGTAGCAAGCACGATTCAGAACTGCTTAAAACTCTCCTAGCAACCCCCTGAACCAAAGCACAAAGGTCATCTCTACCTAGCAACTCACATGAATCTGGCAGCAACACATTCAAAGAACATATGATCTGCGTCTTCAGAACCCTCACACATCCCATTGTCAGGTCGTCTTCTTTTTCGCAATTGGAACCTCGAAGGCAACTTGTCAAGCAACGGCTGCCAGCCACCTCATCAACCCCCCAGAAACTCTTCTTCATACAGATTGACTCCACTTGCATGAAAAGTTGTTTATATATGAACTAGTACTAGTAGTAAAAAAAAACACCAGATTTATCCAGGTGCCACACCACCTCATCAGCCCTTGGTACCAGATGCACATTTCTAATTCCAATTTCACTTATAGGAGAATTCCAAAGCTCACATACTACGTTCCTCCACACCAAAATTTGTCCTGAAAGAGATCATCACCCACTCCCCGTTGCAATAAGCTTCGGAAACGTAATGTCTGAATCACCACATATACTAAAGAGAACAGGGAAACTAATGCAAGAAAGGTGCATTACCAGACCAGAGATCATTCCGAAAAACAAAATTCCCCCATTTTATACGGGCCCCCTAATCCAGATGGTTTCTGCAAACAATGTCTAGGCAAATTTCTGCAATGAAGATTATTTATTCTTCCTGATGATAGTGTTGTTTTTCAATATGTACAGGCTGTAGCCACAATCACAGTGGATCACCTTTGTTTGCACATTTTTATCGTTTGCGTGCATTGCTGATAAGCACTCCCTTGATCTTTTGAGGCTGATTTCAGGATGTTGAGATAAAATTTCAGTTGCCTGTGAGCACAAGTTCTTATTTAGAGCAAGGACCCACGATCTTATTTGTGACTGCAGCAGTTATGCAGGTGTATTTTAACAAAACATCGTGATATAAAATTATACATGTGAGGATGAACAAAAGAAAACAAAATAAGGAACAACAAGGAACACAATTATGTTCCCGAGCTTGCTTAGTTATCCCACGAGCACAAGAAAGTAGACACTACTAAATCAAGTAAACAATAGTCAACAATTGCAACAAGAAAGTAATCAATGAACAAGTTGTGTGATAATTAGGAAGGAAAGGAGTTAACTAGGATGCCGTAGAAAGTTTACCACTGCATATTTGCGTTTGAAGACCACAATGATGGCGGGAAGTTGGTATATATGTGTGTCCCCGACAACTTATGCCTGCTATGACCTGAATAAACCATCTGAAGCTGCAACGTCTTGACATTGATCGAAAAATATTCAAAGCGCGGGTTCTCTTGAGATATGTCTGGTGTCCTTGTCAATAGCAAATACCTTCCTGTTGCAGCTATGATGAAATACCGGTAACCAGAATCTAGTGAGATTGTCTTCTCCATTTTCCACTGGCTGGGATTCTCCCCTTTGTTCCACGCAAAGGTATAGATAAGGTCAGACGATGCAGATTCACCATGGAAACCAAAGATCCCAAGCCTGCCTTCCCCTGCCTCCACAATGGCAAAACCTTCCTTTCTCCATTCTCCAGGTGGGGGGACAACAAGGGAGAACTCCATCCTTGTTGTGTCAAGCATGAGCAACTTTTTCCACCTGAAGAGCGTACAGTCCCAGTAGAAGCAGCCATAAGCATAATGGTGCCTGAGAAAAAGAGGGTGGACGGGTGACATCATGCCGGACTCGCTGCTGCAAAGGGCCAAATCACTCCAACCTTTGGATGCAGCAGCTCTCCATTGTCCGGTGCTCGACGAGAACACGAATGCGGCCAGCTTAGTTTCGCAGTATGCCATCAACATCACTTGGAATGATGCCTCTTCAACAGCAGCTTCCTCCTCATCGTCGCCGAGGGGAAAGAGAGAAGGCTTGCACCGGCATCTGCCTAACAAAGCGACTAGGTTGTCAGGTACTGGGGGAGCACGAGATGCCATCGGCACAAAGGGCCGGACACGGCGGGCTCCCGGCTGACCTCGCCCATTTTGGGCCAGCGCTGGAGGAGGACGCGGCCGTCGCGGCTGTCCTGGACGGTCCAAAGGCCATGGGAGGGGAGGAAAGAGAAGGAGAAATCGGCGGCGAGGGCGAGCGCGCGGGCGGCGGGTGCGGAGGGGTGAGGCGGTAGTGCTGGATGGAACCCGTGGCGGTCGAGGAAGCCGAGGAGTGGTGGTGCGTGGAGGCAGCGGAAGCGGCGGAGGAAGGATACGTCGGTGTCGAGTCGGCGGAAGCTGACGCAGGCCGCGGAGGCGCGGGCGAGGTCAGCCAGGTCGGGTAGGCGGAGGAAGATCTCGGTCAGGAGGTGGTCGGGGAGGTCCGTCAGAGACGATGCCATCTTCTTCTTGCTGGTTGCAATTGGTGTGGAGTGGGGAAGCTCGTTGGGAGGAAAAACCGGCCGTCGGAGGGCAGCCGCCGCGCCGCCGGGGAACCCACGGCGAGATGGGAAGGGGAGAGCCGGCGGCTGCGTGCGGAAGGGAGAGTGAGTCGAGTCGTGTCCTGTGTTGGCTGCTAAAATGGGCCCTTAACCGGTAACCCAACAACGAGCGCAGTTTTCAGGCCCAGCCTTTTTTTTTCTTTTTGCGAAAGATAACTACTTCATCCGTTCCAAAGTAATCAAAGTTAACGTGTTTAACTTTGACCCGAAAATATACAAACATGTACAAACACCAAGTTAGCTTCATTCGATTCTTTACGAAATGTTTTCGGGATTGCTAAATCTCAGTCTCGGTCAATGCAATATGTGTGGGAGGATCTTACGTGGAGATCCATGCAAAAAGGAAAAAAATTACTCTAATTTTTTATTTCTTCTTTTTCATATGTTCAATCACTTTACTAAGAATTGGTTAAATCTTAGTCGACTGAGATCTACCCACACCAACAAAAAATTATGTACCGTACATTTGTTATGTTCTTGATCTTGGCACTTTCAAATAAGAACTTACTAGAGTTGCAAATGTGGGTTAGAGTAGTGAATCTTCCTTTCAATCTTCATGATGAGAAGTGGAGCAAGTCTATTGCTGCCCAGATTGACAGAAACGCTATATATGTTTAGTTTGATCATGTTGTTGGATATCTCAGTGCGAGAGTCACCGTTGAGGTGGAAAAACCCTTGAGGGGGTGGATTTGGATTGAATCGTCGAGGCAACATTGTATGGACCCATATGATATTCAATATATGTTTAGTTTGATCATGTTGTTGGATATCTCAGTGCGAGAGTCACCGTTGAGGTGGAAAAACCCTTGAGGGGGTGGATTTGGATTGAATCGTTGAGGCAACATTGTATGGACCCATATGATATTCAGTATGAGAATGTCCCTCTTTTTTGTTTCTTTTTTTTTCTCGAATGCGCACAAGCATGCGCATCATATATATAAGAAAGAACGGGGGTAAAGAGCCCCAATACAGCGTTATGGGCAAACTCGCCCAATCCACCTAGATTACAAAAGCGGACTACTCATGATCTACCCACCGCGCCAAACTACCAAAGAAATCACTCATATCACCTTTAAGGAGACCGGCTGCAGCCCACGCCTTACCCTCCTCCAAGATTCTAGTACCGATGCGTGTGGACGAGGGCGACTCGCCATCAAACACAATACCGTTCCTATGCTTCCATAACTCCCAACAGACTAGCACCAAGATCGTGCGGTGGTCTCGCAGCCGCCCATCCGCGCTGAACTTGCTCTGGCACCAAGTCACCAAGGTGTCGACCGTGGTGGGCACCCAGTCAGGTCTACCAAGAGCCGTGCAAACCTCATGCCACACCATCCTAACAAAGACACATCCCAACAAGATATGATTGATAGTCTCTTCACTTTGATTGCAAAGCGGACACGAGTCCTGGTGTGGTAGTCCTCTCCGAGCCAGTCTGTCGGAGGTCCAACATCTGTTCCGCAAAGCCAACCAAGAGAAAAAGCGACATCGCCGTGGTGCCCTTGACCTCCAAGAGAAATCCGCTGTTGGGCTGACCACCCTTCCTACGAACTTGGCAGCATAAGCCGATCGAACAGAGAAAGTTCCATTGCTCTCCCAAGCCCAAGAGAGCATGTCCGGGGAGTCGGGCTGTAGTTGAATGATGGCCACCCGATGCCAGAGGTTCACATACTCGCGCAGCTCCTCCAAGTCAAGATTTGGGTTAATATCCAAAGGCCATGAGCCCTCCTGAATAGCCGTACGCACCGACATGCTGTAGCGCTTCCTCGGCGGCACCTTAGCATAGATCTTCGGGGCGAGATCCTGGATCCTAGACCCGTCCAACCAGCGGTCTTCCCAAAATAATGTACTTGAGCCGTCACCCAGCTTAGTGTGCGCGCCCGAGCGAAATAGTTGTAGGGACTCCGTGGGAACAGGGATGTCAAACTCGTTCCATGGTCTTAAGGCATCAGCACGGCGCAACCAAGGCCACCTCGCCTGCATAGCTATGTTCAACCATTTCAAATCTGGAACTCGCAATCCACCTGCCCATTTAGGCGTGCATACAATATCCCATGCAACAGAGCACTGTCCACCGTTAGCCTCCGCTTTTGCACACCAGAGGAAACCTCTGATGATCTTGTTCATCGCTTTAACTGTCTTAGCCGGCAGATCCAGAGCCATCATGGTGTGAATGGGAATGGCACAGAGAACCGCCTACACAAGCAGAAGTCTTCCACTCTTGGGCATGGCGGAACCGCGCCATGTGGGGAGGCGTCCTGCCAGCTGGTCAACCAGGTACTGCAGCTGCGCATGAGTCTGCTTCCGAATGGTGAGGGGTAGCCCTAAGTATTTGCATGGGAAGTGGCTGAATGGGAAACCCAGTATTTGCCCCACCAACATCTTCTGATCGTCCGAGCAACGAATAGCGAAGGCCGCGCTCTTGTTATGGTTTACCCGAAGTCCAGAAGCCACGCCAAAAGCCTCAAAGATGTCAGCCGTGACTGACAATTCCAAATAGCCCGGCTTGACGAAGAGCATCACATCGTCCGCGAAGATGGATATTCTCTGCTTCAGCCCAACTCTTGCCAGTGGGGAAAGTAAGCGGCGAGAAGCAGCCAGCTCAAATAACTTATGCAGAGGCTCCATTGATCAAGATGAAGAGCAAGGGAGACACCGGATCGCCTTGGCGTAATCCATAGTAGTTAAGAATAACTTTTACCGGGCACTCCATTTATCAAGACCCGTGTCGCCGCCGTGCCTAGTAGACCAACAATCCAAGAGATCCATCTCTGACCAAACCCCAACCGGGTAAGAACCTCAATCAAGAAAGGCCATTGAACAGTATCAAATGCCTTAGTGATGTCCAGCTTGAGCATTACCGCCGGATCTCCCAACGCATATAGCCTCCGCGCCGTGCATTGGACTAACATGAAATTGTCATGCAAAGATCTCCCTTTCACGAACGCGCTCTGATGCACACCCACCAGTCTAGGAAGATCTTCCGCCAACCTGATCGCCAAGACTTTGTCAAATAGCTTAATAGCTCCATGAACAAGGCTAACCGGGCGAAAATCCTTAATGTCCACAGCCCCATCCACCTTCGGGAGCAATGATATGAGCGCTTTATTAATCACCTACAAGCCTCGCATATCACCAAGATAGAACGTGTGGAATGCGCGCATTATATCCTCCTTAATGATACCCCAGCATGAGGCATAAAATCTCCCAGTAAATCCATCCGGCCCAGGGGCCTTATCCAAAGGCATAGACTTAACAGTCCGCTCCACTTCCTCTGCCGTAAAAGGAAGCTCAAGGTGCGAGAGGTCTAGAGTGGGGAGATCCAGAGCATCAAGATTAATGGTGTGCGCCCGCTGGGTGGGAGTGCCCAACAGATTGTCGTAGTAGCCATCCACCATTGCAGCAATGTTTTCCTGCCCCAAGAAAGTCTCTCCATCCTTAGTTAGCCGAGTCATATAATTCTTCCTTGTTCGGTGCCTCGCATGACGATGAAAAAAACTCCGTATTCGCGTCACCATCTTTGAGGAAGATCATCCTAGATCTTTGCCGGGCTATCGTCCTTTGCAGCGAGCATAGACCGAGGAGCTTGCGTTTTAGAGTACGACGGAGAGTTACTTCCTCGACGGAGAGTATCCTAGTCTCGGATGCCAAGTCCAAACGATAGATCAGCTCCATTGCCACCCCAACCTGAAGATTTACATTACCGATCCACTTGTCACTCCACCTCTGCAGGGCTTTGACCGTAGCCCCTAGCTTAAGGTGCAAAACCACATAGGGGTTGCCCAAAGAAGGGATCGAACCCCAAGCTGCCTGAACGATATCCATGAAGCCGTCCACTTTAGGCCAAAAAACTTCAAAACGGAAGCGACGGCCAACCTTCCACTCGGCGTTAAGCTCAAGGAGCAGGGGGCAATGATCTAAAATGGACGAACCCAAGGCTCCCAGAAAGCATGAGGGATGAAGGTCATCCCAGTCATTCGTCGAAAGAACATGGTCGATTTTCTCCAAAGTAGCCAGCTGCCGTTCATTGGACCAAGTATATCTTCTTCCGTTGAGGTACACCTCCTTGAGCTCAAGCCTATTAAGCGTGGACCGAAACCGAGACATGATCCTCCTGTTAATTGATTGGTTGTTCTTATCCTCGGGGTTTAAGATGAGGTTGAAATCCCCAACTATGGACCAAGGGCCAGCATGGAGATCACGTATCTCACAAAGTTCCTCCATGAACGCAACCTTGTCCGCATCAAGGTGAGGGCCGTATACCCCAGTGAGCCACCAATGAGACCCATCGTGCGGCTTGACCAGCGCCATTAAGGTGTTATCCGTATAGTCTGGGTTGGGCAATGCCACTTGTGTGGCATCCCAAGCCAATATGATGCCGCCACGCGTGCCAGCAGCTGGCAAATAAAAAAAGTCATCAAATCTATTACCCATACAGTGATGAATTACGTCCAAAGTTACAACTTCGAGCTTCGATTCCTGAAAGCAGACTACCAATGGTTTGGCCGCCACTACTACTTGATAGACTGCTGTCCTTCTCGCCGGAGTATTCAAGCCCCGGACATTCCACACAAGCACTTTATTTGGTTGTGCATCCATAAGAAACACATCCACAAAGTCCACCAAAGCCAGCAAGATCATGCCGCACCTACCACACCGGCGGGCTGCTCCTGTAGCGGAGCTGCAGGGGGCTCCCAGCCAAAGAGGGCCAAGATAGCAGCCCCCTGATCTAGGAGGCAAAGCCCTGGGCCTCCAGATCCATCTCCGCGTCGAACCCAACCTCTAGGGAGCCGGGCATTGGTGCAGCCAGCGCATGCAACTCATCCCGCAAAGATCCGCATGAGAGCGCCGAAAGGCTCACCATGCACGGCAGCCGAGGGGGGGGGGGGGGGACGGCGTGGCAAATGCAGGGGAGGGGGGCAGCCTCGGATCCATCGTTGGGCACTGGCCCACCGTGTCACCCACTCCCGTATCCTGCTGCCTTGGGGAGCTGGCCGTCGTCCTACCAAGATGCTTCTGACGCACCTACTGCGGGAGGATAGGCTAATCCTCAGATAAAGCCGCAGCATGCATGTCATGTGGGGTTGCGTGATCGTCTGCAAAAGCCGCGCCATGCAAGTCCAGTGGGGTCGGCTGGTCGACAGAAGCCGTTTGAATCGGGGACAGCCCCGCACGCGGCACCGAGCCGGCGGAGGAACGAGCGGACTCCGGCGACCTCTCCCGAGCCGGAACCCTACGTGGAGCAGCCCCATGCCGGCGACGGCGTGATCTGGAGCGACCACGCCCGCGACGACCCCCAAGCTGCCCATCAGAGTCCTCCTCGGCCGACGACGGCGGCGGCGGAGGAGATCCTGCCGGCGGCCACGGACCTACAATCCTAGGAGCAACCGGCGGCGCCTCCTGAACGATATCCACCGGGTACCAAAGCGCGTCCAGAAGGCCATCCTCCCGCTGGATCGAGCGTCTCCCTGCCTCTTCCACCACAAGAATGCGCCTTTGAGGGATCCTCGCCGGGTCGTCCGTGCGCAACCACACGCGAAACGCAGACATGTCGTCCCGCCGCGTCGTGCAGTCTGCCACTCTGACCACGATGCCAAGCCCCCAAGGCAACGACTCCGCCGCCCGCCGAGACCAGGCATTCGCCGGGACGCCGAAAAGGGCCAGAGGCACCAGAAACGGCATAGTGATCGCCGTGGCCCGTGCGGAGCGCGTCCAAGGCAGTAGGGTCGACACGTGCAGCTTGAGAATGGCAGTTGAAGTTGAAGGTGGAACTGGGTTTACATCTCCGGCAAAGATAAAGACTTATCTGAACAAGAGAAAGGGAGGACCTCAGACTCTAAAACATGTGTACAGAAAAGTAGAAATGCCTCTCCTTGTCAGGAAAGGTGATCATGTCTGCAAGAAACTACACGCTATCAAAACAACAACCACTTTGAACTCTGAAAGCTGATCCGATGACGATTCCACTGAATTTGGACAAAGAAGACAGAAGCTTAGATGCCAGATCAGAAACTTGGGGTCCAACTTGTACGAATATTCGAGAACTTACAAGTTATTAAACAAGCAAATCATAGGCGATTATGTAGTACTACCTCCGTCCCAAAACATAAAACGTTTTTGCAGTTCAAAGAGGTAGTATCACATATATATATATAGGTAATACCGATCTCAGCTGAATCTGAAATGTGTGACAGCAAACACTCGCTTCAGTGTTCTCAGCACTGCAATTTGTCACACAGGTTGGAATACATAGCCAGACAGAGGCATAATAAGGAAATGAGTTGCAGAATTGATACATTCATGTTCCAGGAGGTGATATACTATCTAGGAACCTAGTAGTCCAGTATATAACAAATTTGTAACTAAAAAAAGAATTGAAAGACCCTTGCAGCGTGTTTGGCAGCTTGAGGGATTGGGAATGGGAGTTTAGGAGGGGGAGTTTGTGAAGGGATTAGACTTGGGAAGTAGAGTTTTAGTCCCAATCCCATGTTTGGTGTGTGGTGGGAATTATCAGTGGGAATTCAACAGGGAGTTATTTTCCTTTGTTTGGTTCATGGGTATAGGAATGGGAATTGTTCTATGAGATTGGCAAATGAGTGTTACCGTTAAATAGGTCTGAATAAGAAAATACTCATATTTTTAATTTATTTGTTCCACACGTAACAGAGAAAATGTTAAAGCTACAACGTTGCATTTGATCAGTATACTTACATACATACAAAATATCAGAAGGTATCAGGTCAAAAAGGAGATACCCATAATGGAATTTAACATGAATGTACTTCCTACATTTATATAATATATACCCCTCACATATGAAGTCATCAAATCTGTAGCAGCTATCAAGACTTGTTTGAGTGTAAAACTGAACTTAGAAAGTACAGGAAGCATGAAGCATAAAGGTATACAAATGCAAGTGCTATATGACATATATACATATTGTTCTCTACATGCAGCCACAACGACAAGTTAGAGACATTGTGGGTTGCCGTTTTTCATGTATGTGTCAGGTGGCATGATGTACAATATTGGTTCTCTACATGTACAAGTAGCAGCCACAATGGCAAGCCAGCGATGACCAACAAACTACAGCTGAACACTAGCAAATAAATTTATACAAGTACAAGAGAATTCATCTAGTAAATATTCACATCCATGTCCCATGTATGCTTCTAAAAAAGTAAAAAGGACATGACAAACTAATCAAGACAGAGACCTCTGTACAGTATTTTTATGAATCAAACAAGGGAACAAATGATATACTAAATCAAAGTAGTAATCCACACCTCTAGCCTTTTGGTGACTCTTGATTGTGAACTACAAAGGGACAACGGGAGTGATGGAACAAATCTGTGACCTGTGTATTAGGAAAAAAATAGAAAGAAGAATATATCTGCATCAGTTTGTGAAGGGAAAAGAAACGAATCCAGTTTTGTTAACAAAACCAGATGGGATACAGCTAGATATGCACGTAACAAAGTTGGATTGGCAGCAAAATTTCCTCAATTCACGATGGAAAGGGGAAGAACAGGTTACCTCAGCCGTCGATTTGTTTGGAGGAAGAATGGCGGCGCTGCTAAATTAGGGTCATTAGCTAGGATTTTGCCGGGCTATCGCTGGGATTTTCGTCCTTTTTTCCCTTCCGCCACCGGACGCCGCCGCGGGACGTGAGGAATAGCGTAGAGCTTTTTTTTGGCGTCAACTCCCACTCCCACGCTGAATTACCAGGGTCCCCCAGGGAAGAGTTTGAGGGGACTTGGGCCTCCTAATTCCTCTTCCCCTTCCCCTCTTAATTCCCTTGTCCCTGAGACAATCAAAGGAAGTTAATTCCCATGGGCCTTAAACTCCCATTCCCCACATCCAAATCCCCCCAAACAAACACGCTGTTGGTGTATTTGGTAGCGAGAACCAACACACTAGGTGCCGCCTGACATCCCAGCACAAAAATGAGTCACAGAAAAGAAAGAAATACAAAACAGGGTGTCCACATAATAATAATTGCTAATACACGATCATTGTACTTATTTATTTTACCTTTGTTTCATGGCTACCGTTTGCTTGCGAAATGGAAGGCACTGCGTTCATCTATATCCATCAGCCATAAGAGAAGAAGCTGTATCAATCAGAGGATCTGCAGGTCGCCCCCCCTGTTGATGGATGGATGGTCCTCCCAGCTTAGCGCTGCCCTCAGCCCAGTGGAGAAGAGCAATAACAAACAACCAAATTCTTTTTGCCTGACTTTACTTTAGGCCAGGAACAGCCACACCATTTGCTACAGTACCATCAAAGCTAGAAGTACCATGAAAAAAAGATCACCTTACACATGACTACTGCCAGATGAATTCACTGTCATGCGCCATCGTGTCAGAAATGTAGGTGATCACTTCTGTCACAACTTACAACCCCATGCTATCAGAACCGCGGTCGCTTTGAACTCAGAAAGCTGATCTGATGACGACCTCCACCGAATCTGGAGAAACAAGAAAAAAAAACTCAGACAACACACAAGATTTTCCATCAAATTTGTGCATATTAATTCAGGAGTCGTACAACCGATACACAGTCGGACAGAGGCATGTGAACATAAAGGAATTCAGTCCTGTAAAACTCATACATAATTGGTCGTGCAGGAGTTCATTTACTGCCTAGGCACGCTCTATCAGTATAACAACTAAGGAAAAGAAAGAACCTGTGGTTTTGGTATCAAGAAAAAATACAATCACCTGAAAACTTTTAATTTTCAGTCAATCATCTCTGCCAACATGATTTTTTTGGAGATTCAGAGCACAACCATGATACTGAGGATCTAAGAGTGTGGCAGAGATATTGACTGCAATAAAGAATAATTTCAGTTGGCCATGCTGATAAGCACTCCCTTCGATCTTATGAGGTTGATTCAGATAAAACAACATCGTGGGATAACAATTCAGTTCCCTGTGAGCACAAGCTCATCTTATTTACAGCAGTGACTCAGGATACAGTTATGCAGGTTTATCTTGAAACAGCATCACAAGATAAAATTATACATCTGAAGATGACTAAAAGAGAACTTTTCTTCCTCCTTACATCTATCAAAAGAAAAGGTGTACAAAATGATCTGTCTTTGACTTGAATCAATTTTCTCGAGGTGAAAAAATCCCAGATAAACTGGATATAAAGTTGTATTCCTTTACGTTTATCTTGACAATCAAAACTACTTCTCGAAAAAAATTATCATGACATAGTTGTTTCAGTGATTCCATCAGGAGTTCAGGACTGATGCACAAGCTACTCCTAGTGTGCACGATTATTTCTCTTGCGAGCCCCATTCTCTTAAAATGGCGATCGAAACAAACAAGACAAGAAACACAATTATGTTCCTGAGCTTTCTTAGTTTTCCCATGAGCACAAGAAGTTAAACACTATTAAATCAAACAAGAATCACCAATTGCCAACATGAACATGAAGCAATAGACAAGTCATGTGATAGTTATGAAGGGAAGGAGATAACTTGGAAGCAATAGAAACTTTACCGCTTCATATTCTCCTTGAACACAACAATGATGGTGGAAGTTGACATATGGGTATGTCTGATACTTAGAATGGTGTTGCGTCTCATAAACCCTCTGAAGCTGCAACGTCTTGACATCCATTGAGAAAAATCCAACAAGTCAATTCTCTAGAGATGAGGCTTCAATCCTTGTAAAGAGCAAGTACCTCTGTGTTGCATCTTCGATAGAATATTTGTACCCAGAATCTAGTGAGATTGTCTTCTCCATCTGCCACTGGCTGGGACTCTTGCCTTTGTTCTGTGCAACGGTATAGCTTAGATCGGATGCAGTTTCACGGTGGAAACCAAACATCCCAAGCCTGCCTTCCCCTGCCTCCACAATGGCTATACCTTGCTTGCTCCATCCTCCTGGGGGGAGGTCAGCAGTGGAGAACTCCATCGTCACGGTGTCAAGCAAGAGCAACTTTTTCATCCCGAAATTCAACCAGTCCCAGTAGAAACAGCCATAAGCATAATGGCGCCTGTGAATATTGCCCTTGCCAAGGGCCAAATCATTTAAATCCTTAGGTACAGCAGCTTGCCATTGATCGGTGCTCAAGGAGAAGTAGAAGGCAGCCGAACTC
The DNA here is from genome assembly GCF_018294505.1 of Triticum aestivum. Classification (NCBI taxonomy): domain Eukaryota; kingdom Viridiplantae; phylum Streptophyta; class Magnoliopsida; order Poales; family Poaceae; genus Triticum; species Triticum aestivum. The sequence continues at coordinate 704,950,575 of NC_057812.1, read as the reverse complement.
TTTTTGCAATGTGCCATCAAGATGACTCTGAATTTTATCGCTCCAGCCGACGCCTCCTCCTCGGCGAGGGGAACGAGGAAGCGCGTGCAGCAGGCCTCGATTACCAGGGGGAACGGGTGCCCAAGCAAAGCGGCTAGGCCGTGAGGCAGCGGGGGGAGCAGGACGTAGCATAACTTCTGATAGAAGAAGCTGCATCAATCTGAGGACCCTCTGAAGATGTCTCACACACACACACTCTCTCTCTCTCAGAGTAGCTTTGCTGATTCTTCAGCTTTTTTCCATCTGTAACATGTCCATCCATCAGGTAACTTCATGAAAGTCGTCATGCCGTGGCAAACAACCGAGTCCAATTACATGCTGCAGTAGGGTTGGGCTGGCTTGATTACCAGTCCTGTTACAGCATTTTCGCACCTGTCAACTTCACCTGTCCAGGCTCATCGTCATATCTGATACAGTTGAGAAGAAGAAAAAAACGAATTGCAGATATACAGCCACAATTGTTGATTGACTGGAACTGTAAATTCATTGTCACGTTCAATTAGACAGGAACAGACGCATCGATGTTATGGTGACCGAGGCTATAAAGTAGCATGAAAACAAGGACAACATACACATGGCCACAGCCAATTGAAATTCTGTAGATTGTCAAGCGCCATCTTGTCAGCAAGGGGGTCACATCTATCTGCGAGCTATGAAACCACCATCACTCTGAACTCCCAAAGCTCATCTGATGACCGACATCCAGTTCTTAGGCATGTTACAGTAACCGAAACTAGACGCAGCATCAAAACAAAAACAACAGAAACAGCCACTGCCAGGTGAAATTCTGTAGATTGGCACACGCCATATTGTCAAAAAGGCGATCACATCTGCGAGAACTCCATGCTACCGAAACCATGGTGCCTTTGAACTTGGAAAGCAGATCTGACGAAGAGTACATCGAATCTGGGCAAATAAGACAAAAAGCTCAGACAACAAATAAGGTTTTCCGTGCACATTGAAGAGTTTATGAGCTCCAAGGAACAGAACTGTAATATCACAGGGAAGAGGCATAATAGTAGTGTTACATTGGTAATATTCATCGCAACTGAATTTGAAACATGTTAATGCAAAGACTCAACTTTATTGTGTTTAGCACTGTAATCTGCACTACAAGTTGAAACACATAGCCATATTGGCCCAAACATACACAAACTAGCCTTGAAAACTTAGCCTTACAGAATTGGCACATTCGTGTTGCAGTTCATATACTACCAAGGCACCTAGCAGTATAACAAACCTCTAACTAAAGAAAAGAAAGAAACTGGGGGTGTTGGTAGCAAGAACAAACATACTAAGGTGCAGTCTGCCATCCCAGTAGAAAAATGAGAAACGAAAAGGAAAGGAAGACAAAACTTTGCCCCGTCTAGTTTCATGTATCTTACAGATTTGCTAATGTACAACACCTAAAACCTTAAGTTTCAGTCAATCATCTCATTCACATGATTTGCTTTGAAATTACATGGAGGATCTTGTGGAGATTGACTGAAACAAATAAGATTTCCTTAAAATGCCTGTGCAATGATGAGCACTCGCTTGATCTTATGAGGTTTATTTCAGATAAAACAGCTTGTGAGCACCAAGCTGAGCACAAGCTGGTATTATTATTATGTAGAGCGATGAGCTCACAGGATGTTCTTATAATTTAGAGCAGTGACTCAGGATCTTGTTCATGACCTTAACAGTTATTCAGGTTTTTCGAAACATCTCAAGATAAAATTATATATGTTAGGATGGCCAAAATATAACTTTCTGCCTCCTTATACCTATCGAAAGAAAAGTGTACAGGATGAGTTGTGCTTGACTTGAATGAAGAAATTTTCTCAAGGTGAAACAATCCTAACTAAACAAATTTTACACTTGTAATCCTTCTGCTTTACCTTGACCATCAAAGCTACTCCTTAAAATAATTATTGTGATCTGTTTTTTTTTGGCGATTCCATCAGCACTCGTGCATAAGCTACTCATAATGTGCAGGATAATTTTTTTTTACCAACCTCAGTCGCTTAAAATGGCAATTGGAAAAAACAAGACAAGAAAACACAATGATGTTCCAAAGCTTGCTTAGTTTTCCCACAAGGACAAGAAAATAAACACTACTAAATCATGTAAACAAGAATTATCAATTGCAATCAAGCATTAGACAAGCTGTGTGATAATTACAAAGGGAGGGAGCTAACAAGGATATGATAGAAAATTTACCACTTCATACTGCCCGTGAAGACAACAATGATGGTGGGAAGTTGGTATATATGTGTGTCCCATACCTAGGCGAAAATTGTTTGGCACAAACCCTCTGTAGCTGCAACGTCTTGGCGTCCATTGAGAAATATTCATCAACGAGTAAACTATGTACAGATGAGGCTGGTTTCCTTGTCAAGAGCAAGTGCCTCTCAGTTGCAGCATCAATAAAATGTTTGTATCCAGAATCTAGTGAGATTGTCTTCTCCATCTGCCACTGGATGGGACTCTCGCCTTTATTTCGTGCAACGGCATAGCTGAGATGAGATGTAAAGTCACCATCGAATCCCAAAATCCCAAGCCTGCCTTCCCCTGCCTCTACAATGCCTACACCTTTTGTACTCCAATCTGCAGGTGGTAGATTAGCAATGGAGAACTCCATCCTCCGGATGTCAAGCACCAGCAACTTTTCACTCCTGATTATCACCCAGTCCCAGTAGAAGCAACCATAAGCATAGTGGCGCCCGAGAAAAGAAGGTGGAGCTGTGGCATCATGACCAAGTCATCAATGTCAAGGGCCAAATCATTCCAACTCTTGGATGCAGGAGCTTGCCATATTCCGGTGCTCGAAGAGAAGACGAAAGCAGACAGCTTAGTTTTGCAATGAGCCATCCAGATGACTTTGAATTCTGTCTCTTCCGCCGTCTCCTCCTCGCCGAGGGGAACGAGGAAAGGCTTGCACCAGGACCTGCTGTACTTGGGGAGCAGGTGCTCAACCGAATGGGCTAGGTCGTCAGGTACCGGGGGGAGCAAGATGTACCGACGGTGCAAGGGGTCGCATACCACGAGCTCCTGGAAGACAGAGGGCTCCTCGCCCTTCTCGGGCTCACGATTGAGGAGGACGCGGCCGTCGCGGCAGTCCTGGACAGTCCAGCGGCAGTGGGAGGGGAGGAAGGAGAAGGAAAAGTCGGCGGCGAGGGCGAGCGCGCAGGCGGGTGAGGCGGCAGGGCAGGATGGAACCCGTGGCACTGGAGGAAGCCGAAGAGTGGTGGTTCGTGGAGGCGACGGAAGCGGCGGAGGAGAGATGGTTCGGTGGCGAGTCGGCGGAAGGAGGCGCGGGCGAGATCGTCCGGGGCGGGCAGCCGGAAGGAGGATCTCGGTCAGGAGGTGGTCGGGGAGATCCGTCAGAGGCGACGCCATTCCTCTTGCTGGTCGGAGGGCGTGGAGTGGGCAAAGTGGTTGGGGGAAAGTGGTATAGGCCCGCGAGGGAGGTAGAACCGGCCGTCGGAGGGCGGAGGAGCCAGCCGCCGGGAAACCTCGGCGAGATCGGAAGCGGAGGATCCGTCCGGAACCCTCGGCGGCGGTGCTGTTGAGATTGGTGCTACTTTCACTCGTAAGTACAAAACGTTGCTGGCTCTTTTCTTATCTCCAGTATGAGTGTGCACGTATCACAATTTATAGTAAAAAAACCTATTTTGAATCTTATTTTTTGCGAGTTTTTATACCGTCATTTAAATTTGTCTGATGCCCAACGATGTGAGCACGCGTGTAACACACGATTCATAGGCACGTCTTCACGTAAAATTAACAATCACAGAAATATATTATAATTTGTTACAAAATATTTTAAAAACAAAAACTAAGCAACATTATCTACTCCCTCAGTTTCATAATATAATAGCATTTTTTACACTATACTAGTGTCAAAAATGCTTTTATATTATGGGACGAAGGGAGTACTATTTATTCTTTGACGATGATTCTTTGTTGAAGGTCCATTTGTTGATGTGATCTATGATGCTTCGTTCCATGGATAGGATATTCTTTTAGAGTTTCATTCCCTTCACAGTCCCACTCCTTGTTACTCCTCATATATGATTTGCCTGAAGTCAAACTACATAAAGTTTGACCAGCTTTATAGAAAAAATATAAACATTCACAATACAAAATCAATATCATAGGTTGTGTCATGAATTTAATTTTCATATCGTATAACTTTAGTATTATAGATATTGTTATTCTTCATATAAATATGGTCAGCCTTTATAAAGTTTGACTTCAGACAAATCTTATATGCGGAGTAAAAACAAACGGGAAGGAGTGTTGGGGAACGTACTAATTTCAAAAAAATTCCTACGCACACGCAAGATCATGGTGATGCATAGTAACGAGAGGGGAGAGTGTGATCTACGTACCCTTGTAGATCGACAACGGAAACATTAGCACAACGTGATTGATGTAGTCGTACGTCTTCACGGTCCGACCGATCCAAGCACCGTTACTCCGGCACCTCCGAGTTCTTGGCACACGTTCAGCTCGATGACGATCCCCGGGCTCCGATCCAGCAAAGCTTCGGGAATGAGTTCTGTTAGCACGACGGCGTGGTGACGATCTTGATGTTCAACCGTCGCAGGGCTTCGCCTAAGCACTGCTACAATATGACCGAGGTGTAATATCGTGGAGGGGGGCACCGCACACGGCTGAGGAACGATCACGAAGATTAACTTGTGTGTTCTAGGGTGCCCCCCTGCCCCCGTATATAAAGGAGCCAAGGGGAGGGGGCGGCCGGCCAAGGAGGGGCGCGCCAAGGGGGAGTCCTACTCGCACCGGGAGTAGGACTCCCTTCTTTCCTAGTTGGAGAGGAGAAGGGGGGAAAGAGGAGGAAGAGGGAAAGGAAAAGGGGGGGGGGGGCGCCGCCCCCCTTCCCTTGTCCTATTCGGACTAGGAAGGGGAGGGGCGCGCGGCCACCTCTTGCCTCCTTTCCTCTTCTCCCTCAAGGCCCATGTAGGCCCAATAACCCCCCGGGGGGTTCCGGTAACCTCCCGGTACTCCGGTAAAATCCCGATTTCACCCGAAATGATTCCGATATCCAAATATAGGCTTCCAATATATTGATCTTTATGTCTCGACCATTTCGAGACTCCTCGTCATGTCGATGATCACATCCGGGACTCCGAACAAACTTCGGTACATCAAAATGCATAAACTCATAATGAAACTGTCATCGTAACGTTAAGCGTGCGGACCCTACGGTTCGAGAACAATGTAGACATGACCGAGACACGTCTCCGGTCAATAACCAATAGCGGGACCTGGATGCCCATATTGGCTCCTACATATTCTACGAAGATCTTTATCGGTCAGACCGCATAACAACATACGTTATTCCCTTTGTCATCGGTATGTTACTTGCCCGAGATTCGATCGTCGGTATCTCAATACCTAGTTCAATCTCGTTACCGACAAGTCTCTTTACTCGTTTCGTAATACATCATCTCACAACTAACTCATTAGTTGCAATGCTTGCAAGGCTTATGTGATGTGCATTACCGAGAGGGCCCAGAGATACCTCTCCGACAATCGAAGTGACAAATCCTAATCTCGAAATACGCCAACCCAACATATACCTTTGGAGACACCTGTAGAGCACCTTTATAATCACCCAGTTAAGTTGTGACGTTTGGTAGCACACAAAGTGTTCCTCCGGCAAACGGGAGTTGCATAATCTCATAGTCATAGGAACATGTATAAGTCATGAAGAAAGCAATAGCAACATACTAAACGATCGAGTGCTAAGCTAATGGAATGGGTCATGTCAATCAAATCATTCACCTAATGATGTGACCCCATTAATCAAATAACAACTCTTTGTCCATGGTTAGGAAACATAACCATCTTTGATTAACGAGCTAGTCTAGTAGAGGCATACTAGTGACACTCTGTTTGTCTATGTATTCACACATGTATTATGTGTCCGGTTAATACAATTCTAGCATGAATAATAAACATTTATCATGATATAAGGAAATAAATAATAACTTTATTATTGCCTCTAGGGCATATTTCCTTCAAGGAGGACCTAAAAAATATGTACAAAAAGTGACACCTCAGTTCAAAGAAATAATACCTAGTCGAATCACTTCATAAGATCGAAGGCAAGAGACCCATGGAGCACCATCGGCCTCGACGACAGTTTCCCCACTAGCGTGGGCGGTGGCATACAATTCGCCGCCCTGGACTCATGGACGCCTTCCACCATCAGGCTCTCGAACGACCAGCGCTCGGTGCGGCTACAGAGCAGAAGCGTGCAGTGATGCTATGATATGTGGCCCGCGACCCCGATAAGGTTTCTTTCTCCTACACAGCCCTGACCGGTGCATCGGCCACCAACAACAGAGGTGGCGAACGACGCAGCTTGACTTCTCTGACTGAAGCGGGCCATAACAACTTCCTTCTTCCCTGGGGTGGCCCTCCTGCGGCGTAGCCACCAATGACACGGGTCCTCGCGACCAACGGCAATGGCTCCCCATCTCCGGCTGCTCCGGTCCCGGGCGCAAGCGGTACGACGACACCCTTCACTACGGCCCTGCCTGCGACGGCGGCGACTGCACTAGGTGGACCTCCGGCAAAGAGCAATGGTGGCGTCCCATGGCTACCCGTAGCCACGACTCCCGGTTGCATATCGGCATGGCCGATGCCCTCCACTAGGGCATGTGTAGATGTTCAAGTGTGAATTGGGGACAAAAGTTGGTTATGCCGAGAGGGCTTACTGGAAATGCACCATAGATTTAATGATGAAAGAATAAGTATGCATAAGAACCTTAAAGGTAGTTAAACACAACGTTGTTGAACCTATAATATTAATATATATTGCCCTGTTGCAACGCACGGGTAATTACCTAGTCTTGTCTTAAAAAGAATGTGCCATCCCTGAACGATTGCTGCACCACACATTCTAGGGCCTTGTTTGGTACAGATTGGAGGATGATCTGGGCCCCACATATTCGATCCAACGCCACATATTGGAGTTTCCATGTTTCCAGTGAATGCCAGCTTTCGTCATATAGATTCTCCGTCGTTTCCATTGACCGAGCTGGCTCCCGTGTGTTGAGGGCTTTTTACACTTGCAGAAGATCTCTAGATCAACACACAAACAAAAGTTGACACAAATTCTACAACGAGCACTGTTGTGCAAAGTGGACACATCACATTCACATGGGTTAGGCTGGCTACAGTCCTTGTGATAGCAAATAGAACCATAAACGGATGGGTATTTTAGGATAAAGGCCTAGCCATGAGTCTCCGCCCTTGTTCGGGCAAAAAAAAACGACTGGTTGTGAGTGATCCATGGGTTCCTCGAGTAATGCATTACGTTCCACGAAGTTTCCTAGTTAGCATTTCAAGCCAAAGGCACAGCCACGAGCCTGCCTGACTCGTCTGCACAAACTAGGCAAAAATGTCACGTTGGATCGGTTCATGGTTGTAAGTGAGGTTGGTACCCAAACCCAAACCCAAACCCAAATGAATGGCGCGTCAAGTGATGGAGGAGTGCTAGAAATTGAAGAGGGGACTGCGCCATGCTGCTTCATATTTGGAGAGGAGGAAACTTGGTGGAAGTTGCGAGCTCAAAGCTCACATCTCATCAAACGTACTGCAGGTTAACACACGCGCACACAGACGGACGCAGCTCCTCTGATGTACGGCGCACTCGCTGACGTGTGAACCCGGACCCACGCGTCAGTGGCCCAACGTCAGGTGGCCGTACGTCAGGGGATCCGGCTCCCACACAGACACGATTCTAGCGGCCGCCGTCGTCATCGAGGAACTGAACCGTACCGGGGTGGAATGCAGTTTCCCGGGAGTTGCTAGCTTGGCAATGCATATATATAAAGGACACCGGCCGCCCGGCCACTCTCTCACACGTATACGTACCAAGAAGAGGTCGAGGGAGGGACGAGGTTTCTCCAAGCAGAGACCGGTCCTCTGCAAGCTGCAACTAGGATCTTGAACGGCCGGCGCCAACGTACTGGTCCGGCATCCGTCGCCCTGCAGGTACGTTATTCATTCCACAGTTGATTAGCACCTACTGGCTAGCTAGTATGGATATATATGTAGCTGCAAATCAGAGTGGAACTTCTTCATTTACCTTGTACTAGCTAGTTGATCTGATTGCTAGCTAGCTGGATTGGATTATATATGTAGCATAATTACCTTGTGGCTAGCTACTTTGTGGTAGAACAGTATGCATTGCAGTGTACGTACCATCCTGCTAGGTGACATGATTGACTCTGCATACGCATTTATTACTACTTTTGGTCATCGATATGTCTGGCTTTAGCCGTGTGTTTTAAAGAAGAAGAAAAACAGTTAAATAAACACATGGAGTATATATCTGGCTTTACCATCCATGTACAGTATGTACTACTGGATGGAACAAGTAATTTACAGTACGTGGTGTTCCCTCCGTTCACAGATACAAGATGTTCTAACTTCTTTCTGAATTGGATTTATATAAAGATGTTTTCGTGTGTTTGTTCACTCATTTCAGTCCATGTTGAAATATCCACAACATCTTAAGTTTGTGAACAGATGGACTATTAAATAAACACATTGACTTTTGCCGCTTCTCACTGAGACAATGGAACAACTGGAGATTTCGGCACCCATCTTCGCTGATCCTCTCCCAAGCCAGGTATATATATTTACCTTGTTTGATCGATCAGCTCACATATTCATGCTAGACACCATGCATGACTAGGTGGATGCTTGGTTTCATTTCAATCAAAATGGAGCTGGCCTGCATTTCTAAAATAAAAAAACCGTAAGTTATCTGAAAGAATAGTACAAGCACAACCAAAATAGTCAATGCAATGTATTGAGGAACATTCCCTGGTTTATTCAACTTCCATTTTAACTAGATGTAATATATCAATGTTGACTAGCATAGTTCATATATGATCCACATTCTTTAGTTCTTACTAAATCTTACTTGGATATAAAATTCACAACGGGCTCCCGAAAATCCTAGCATGAAATTAACATATATTTCATTGCTCTGATGACAGGAGGAGATTGAAGTTTACTCAACATGTGTGGATTATGACACCATGGACTTCCAAGCACTCTTAGAAGGACCCCATGATGAACATGATCTGGACAAATTGTTGAAAGGTATGATATTTAATTGTTGCGTCCATTCCAAACTTCATCACACAAGCAAGCAATTTATCCTTGGTTTGACTTTGAAACCAATTAATGTATGAAGCTTTCCTTGCAGGTGCATTCAGTCCTACTTATATAAAGGAGGCAAATTTAACTCATGAGGCAAGATTTTCACACATGCAAAAGTACAAATTCGCTAAACAAATGAACGTGCCAAATGGTATTGAAAATATGTTTCGTCATTGCAGATTGAATGTAAATTTTATTCACCAACTAGTGATCATGGTATGACAATACAAACACTTGCGCTTGCTCCACCGGAGGCATTGCCTGAGAAAGAGGAGCCCCCTGCCACCACGGCCCTTAACGAAGGAGCAGGAGGGAGAGGAGAAGATGAGGAGTTGAGAGGGGGAGGAGGGGCCAGGTATGTGCCACCTTGTCACCGGAGAAGCATGAGGCTTGCGCCCACCGCCACACCGCCGGAGGAGGGGGGCTGCGATCTACTGGGTATGAATTGTGAAGGCCACTAGTTGAAATATATCATTTGTCATAGTTCAAGTAGTTAAACGCATACATTGTGTGCTTCAGATCAGATGCTAGAAAGTGGTTGGAGGCATGGGAGTCGCGTGAGAAGTGCACACAAGAGAGGAACATGGTCGATTAACACGGAACCATGCTCTCGGTACATGCACTCTGCAGGTAGAGGCCAAAAACGTGGGCAGAGAAGAAACAACGACCATTGGACATCTCAAGAGGTCAAAGAACTAGTGGATGGCATAGCTGTATATGGGGTTGGTCACTGGAGTAAGTTGAAGAATGAAAGGTTTCCAACATCTGTTCGAGCGGCAGAGCATCTTAAGGTACAGTCAATTGGTGATTTATTGAACCCTAAAGCACATGCATCTATAGATGCCGTCTCTGCTCGTCACTTTGTTGTTTCTCGCATTTTTTTCTCTGTTAATCTTTTATTTATCTATATTTTTTTGCAAGAGATGATAAGTTTAATGTTTTGTTTAATCTATCAGGATAAATGGAGAAATTTGTTGAAAGCCTACACGGTCAGGCCCACGTCTAAAAAGAAGGTTTTATTCCATAAGTTGATTGAATTCATCATGGAGCGCCGCTGATTTTTATCTCTTACATTTCTTAAATTTCAGGGAAATGCAAAAAGAAGGATCTCGCCTCCTCTGGGTAGGGATTGCGTTAAAAAGATCCAGAGGTTAGCAGCTGATTACCCTAGAAAATGAAGCACTCTGTTCTGACCCAGCAACTAGAAATGTCGTATAGTACTTTTGGTGTAGCAGTGCAGTGACCCAGCAACAAGAGTTCTGTTATTTTTCTAGAACTGCGAAGCATAGGCTGTCATATTAAGTGTATCGAGAGTAGAGACTAGATTGAACCATCTGGAGGGAGCAGCTTCTATCTCCTGCCTAACTGCCTATACAGCCTAGTGAAGCACTCTGTTATTGATGAAATGGAGAGGTGGTTTCCTGATCCAGAGATCGAGAAGGCTTGTGAATGTATGTAGTGATGAAAACTATACATCTGCACTATTAGCATAAGTTTTAGTACATCACCAGGTTCACTTTATGAAGAGACATCAAGAGGCACACATGAACTTCCATCACATGTTAAGTGACAGTGATGCAAAGCATCTGTTGTTTTACATTTTTGGTTCACTTGCCTAAGTTGCAGAGCATCGTAACATTTTTTGGTAGTGAAATAAAACAAACCACTAGATAACAAATAATTTGGTGATGCCTAAGTTGTCTAAATGACGGTTTGTTAGAGTTGGATGTTGCAAGACACCTTTTCAAGTTGTACAGGGAAAGCTCAAAATAAACACAAAGGAAAGCTCACGTGTTCATAGGGGTTTCTTCTTGTTTGATGTAGTCATAGAATTGGTGGAGCATATTCTCAGAGAAGTCCAAAGCAATCACAGCTGAGTATGCCCCAGAGCTTGCAAATTTCCTTGAAAACAAGCCACTGGCACATCTATAACATCAACGAGTATACCACCAGCCACTGGTTGGAAATAATATTGATCTATTTGGAAGTGATAAAGCCAACAGCAGACCAACATTATATGCATATTAATACGAATATTTTCTTGGCATGAGAAAATGGAGACAGCCTTTTGTTGCAGCACCAAAACATGAAGCACCAAATACTTGGTGCGACAGATTTACTCCCTCCGTTCCTAAATGTAAGTCTTTGTAGAGATTTCACTATGGACAACATACGGATGTATCTAGATGCATTTTAGAGTATACATTCGCTCATTTTGCTCCGTATGTGGTCCGTAGTGGAATCTCTCCAAAGACTTATATTTAGGAACGGAGGGAGTACGACTTAATATAAATAGTTTCTCACTGAGCAGTAACAGCTTAAGGCTATGGAATTGAAGAATGAGGCAGCCAAGAAATGTACCTCTTCATCACGGCCAGGGAAGCCACTCCGATTGAAGTTCTGACGCCACCCCCTCTCATAAAGAAAAGAGATGAGCAGGCTCTCGAACAGCTCGGTTCTAGCAGGCTTATGTTCACTGTATTCTTTCATTCCTGAGGTGACAGTGAGATCCAAAAAAACATCTTTGCTGGAGAATGATTGCATTTTGAACACTTGAATCCGGATCTACAAATCGCTGGCCTGCGACACACGTAGAAGCCAAAACAGCATAAATCTTAATCCAGCAACCAGATATGCATGAGAGATGAAGATAATTCATGGACTTTAGAAGCCTGCCCTTATCAGCGGTTCATAGCAAACAGGGCATGCGAACACCTCGGTCTTTGAGGCATCATTCAGCTCAGTTTTGATCTCCTGAAACTGTTCACATAGTGAACATCAGTTTCACACGTTATTGTGAATGAAGTCCAATGGCATAACATCAAAGGCTTACACTTAATGCGACTGTAAACTATGCAAGTATTAAACAGGCTGCTTGTTTTCCAAAGCATACACGATCGCTTGCTAGCAAGATTAGCTCTTCAGAGTTAAATTGCAGAGACCGCTTATCCTATGCATGTAAGGCAACAGAAATACAGATATCAGCAGCCATATAACCATTTAGCTCGGTCACTAATCTACAACGCCAGGTTCAGTCTTTCCCTCTGGTAGCCAAATACCAGCAGTGCACGCCATGAGGACACGCAGCACCTCCCCAAACTGAAAAACTCTGCTAAACTTACGGCTAGCTCGAGTCGATTGATTACTCTACTAAATACTTACAAAGCTTGGTTCCTGCCAAAGCCCCGGCTAGGCATAACGCCAAACATTTGGTGGGCGACAATGGTTCCCACAGCGCGTTCTCTTGCCTTCCCTGAGATGAGAATCAGCTAGTGGCGTATGTATATGCCGAGTCGAGGGCGATGGCCGCCGCGGCGACGGTCACCCGGCGAGCCGGCAGCGGCCTGCTGCCAAGGGGGCAGGGGACGCGTGGGGGATGGAGCGACGGGGAGGAGGAGGAGCAGGAAGCCGCCGCGGCTCTCACCGCAAGCTCCATGGGAGCTGCAAAGCAATTGCAGTAGTATGCTGCAGCCTGGAGCCTGGAGACGCGCCGGCCGGCGAAGGGAAGGAAAGAAATGCTCTGCCTTTCGCAAGGTCCGCCCGGCAGGGGAGGGAAGAGCGGTGGAGATGAGAAATGGATGGGGAGCGGTGAGGTTAATTGCCGGATCAAGAGGATCTGGGGCGCGTCACACCGAGGGTTGGTTCAGTCTCGTTGGGAGGTTGTGCAAGGCATGTCCATCTTCTCCCTCATTGCCACCGGGCCTAGGCGGCGCATCTAGCCTTGACGGCTGCTGGGCACTGCTATGGCGCGCACAACAACAATTAGCAAGATGACAGTGCGACAGTGATAGGAACTAGGAAGAGAGAAGTTCAGTGTGAGCATGTCGATAGAGTGGTGAGGGCACTTTGTTGACAACAAAATGACCAGATTCACAGGCAAATAGCTAGCACAACGAAGGTGACCGATTCCAAGCGACCGGGCATATGCTCTCAACAATGCACATCCCCTGGTCCCAGTATCTCGCAGCGACAGTAGTAGCACCGCGCCTCGCCGGTTGCACCATCGCCAACTAGATGTGGTCTCTTGCAGCATCGGCGACCGCAGGTCACAGCATCTCGCGCCACCATTCGTAGCCTCGTGCCTCGCCATGCGGCATCGGTGGTTGTAGCCACCGGCAGCCCATTCACTCCATAGTCTTTGTTGTAGGGCACAAGGAGGCGATGCTTTTGTAGGACACCGGTTTCCTGCAACAATGGAGGCTTCTCCTTGCAGCGTCGATGCCCACCTACGCAACACGTGTTGTGTGTGTGTTGGGAGCCTCTCACAACATCATTCATGCGCGGGAATTCAGTGGATTGGGAGTAGGCAGTAGCCGGCGATGGAAGGAAGAAGAGGGGAGTGGGGAATTGGGGATGAACCATGGGCCGGTGCGCAAAGAGATAAACATAAAAGGAGTGGGAAAGGGGCCTGTGTGTGAGGCACAATAGGACACAATAGGTTTGATTGCCGGCAATACATATAATGTGAAGTGAGCATCTACACCACGGTAGAGGGCGGCAGTATAACACATGTCGGACATGTTGAACAGGGAAAGTGGGGATTGGTAATTTTGATTCCAACAGTGCCAAGTGCAGCCAGAGCTTTGCTTCATGATTTTCAGACAAAATAGAATGTGAAAAGGTTAGATCTTTATGAGTTTGTTTTACCCACAAATTGGTGTACGCCTTTCTATCCTGCCGCAGGTAATATTAGAGATGCACCTACAATGACAACTCGGATTGCCCGGCCACGAAACAGATTCATCAGGAAGACCACCCTGATCGCATATTGTATCAAGTCACCTGCTATAATGAGCATTCCTTGCCCAGAGAGTTTCAGTTGCAGCAGACCATCCAGAACAGAATGGCGGTCTCCATCTGCTTTGATTCATCTGGGGCTCAAGAACCTGGAGCAAATGCCAGCTTGCCTTCTTTGAGTGCAACAACACCATGCGGCGCGCCTTCAGAGCACACGAACAAGCCCCCTGCGCTGTATTCAGAAGCCCATGTTGTTGTAGAACAAAAACCGATCCGTACCGTGATCCAGTCCTGCCCTGCAGCACAGAGTGCCGAGATGCATACTCCGCTGGTACAATTTCTGAAGAAATAGATGCACACGTGCACAGTAAGATTCACTTCCATCAGATTCTTCCATTTTTTGTAAATGGGTCAAAGGAAAACAAATGATTTTGGTTAAAAGAATTAATATGATACACATGTTTTTCACATATATACATGCTAGACCTCCAGATGTTTGCATGTAAGATGTGGCCAAGATTTTCTTAATTAAATTGAAATGCTGCTAATTCAAAAGGCAGAGTTCAAAAGCAATGAATATTTTCCTTGCCCAGTTATGTTATATAGTACATACACAATAAGAATGGATTAGCATAGTAACACGCTGGATGACAAATCGCAGCTGTCAAATCATAGTATAAATATATGCAGCATGGTCATAAATAAGTGCAAATATCTTGGTGATATGAAACATGGAATAGAAAAGACCAGAAATATATGAACATGAAAGATGGGCAGCACAATCTTATTCCAAATCATGTTTGGTACCTTGACCATCAACTGCTGGATGCCACTACATCAGTAAGCAAAATCAAAAAAAAAAGGGCAACCTGGTGCATGTAGCTCCCGCTTGCGCAGGGTCCAGGGAAGGGTCCGACCACTTTGGGTCTATAGTACGCAGCCTTTCCCTACATTTCTGTAAGCAAAATCAAGTTCAGGAGAAATCACTATTCTGCAAAATTTCAAGAGACATGTTTTATTATATTCATATACATGAATTTCATTCTTAAGGATTTGTTTGCCTTCAAGCAATAATTAGCCAGCAGGCTCGTCCAGATAGACCTGATCATGAAGAGAGAAGAAAAACAAGGATAAGCCTCAAATAAAAAAAAGGTTAAATGAGCGAAGTTAAAAAAAATCCTTAGATTACTTATTAGGATATGGCTTAAGAAAATTAATTGTGGATGGCCATATAAGTGCTAGGCTTCATACCAGTCAACAAAATAAAATGGCGAGAAAATAATATTATGGCAGAAAACAACAATATTTATGGGGATACCGAAGCCGTTTATATAATCATACTTGTATACAGGGTAAGCATGGACAGAAGAGAAGTCATAAATAAAAATTATGTATATGCATCAACATAGCAATCCTTCACTCAGAAAAATAAATTCACCGAACATGGTACAATTTCAGGACATATTTTTAGAACTCCAGTAAAAGGGTTATTCCCATTAATTTGTCAATAGGAGCAGCCTCCAGCAACATCTTAAATTCATGCAAAAGGAGAAAGCTCAACGATAACCTTTGGTCACAATAAAAGCTTAAAATCTAGCATATAAAACAAGCTAAGTAGCACGTATTTTGCAGCTTCTCAACCCCTGGATGCTCAAAACTTTAACCCCGGCCAACACGAGCTTCCAAAGCCTGCTCCCTCTCAACCATTCTGCAATAGGGACCAAAAACAAATCTGTAGCAAAGTACGAAACACAAAAACAGATTAGTAAGACAATATTCCTTTTCAAAACAAGCAGTGTTTCTTATTTCCAAAATTGACCAACATGTTAGGTTGTCGCCATAAAAAATAGTAGGTGATCAACTTTCTCCTTTGTAGTATGAAAACAACACCTTTAGTATGCAGAACTAGCTTATACATATACCATATAACCAATTTACACCAACATAAATTTCTGGGAGAATGTCATGTGGTCGTTCAGTAAAATAAAACTAAGTACATAAATTATAACAGTAAACACCCCTTTAGCATGTACTAATATCTAAGAATAGCTTATGCCAAGAATCATTCTGACCAAAACACACTTAGCTATGACTGAATCTAAGACTTCAAATTCTCATTATGTACTTCTAATGCAGAAGCCCGAGAGATCTGTTTCGACAATACCAGGCACAATTACATTTTAATTGGAAATTATACTAAACAAATGACAAGCACAAAGATTCGTCTCCCATCCAGGGATCAAGAAAACATATAATCTAAGCAATCATGCACAGTAAAAATATGGATGGTAAAACAAGTTAGGATAAGGTTTGGCAGTACACTTGGAGTAATTACCTGTCCAGAAGCCATAGGAAATTATCGTTGAAAATTTTCCGAAGTAAAAAGATGCGAGTAGCGGTCTCCGAGATCTGCCAAAATCAGTTGACCACAACCAGTATGAACATCACCTGCACAAATTTGGGATTGAGAGGGGATACCAAGATAATGTAATTGTTTGGTGTAAGAAGGAATAGTACATGAACAGGAAAGAAGGTAACCTAGCCAAGTACCCTGCTGATGGACCTGTACCGAGGCAGCGGAAGGATGGGCAGATCACCCGCCATGAATGCCTGCAAGGAAGCTGTAGAATGATTGCTTCCTTCAAATCCCAGCAGAGCAGTTTCGCTCAGCCGAACAGCCATGGTGTTGGCCTACATCGCCCACGTTCCCTGGGTGGGCTGGCCTCTCTAGCCATGTCAGTTCTCCTTGCCCTAAACCATGGGACCGGTTGATCCATCGCGTCCTCTCTCTCTCACAGCGACCGTCCACGTCAGCTCACTCCCCCTCCCCTCTTACAGCGGCGGACGCAGCCCTCTAGGACTTTTGACCCCAGAATCGGAACCGTACGCTGATGGCCAGAGTAGACGGCAGATCTGACAGTTGAGATTGTTCAAATGACGAAAATGGAAAGCCAAAAACTCGCAAGGCATGAGGGTTGGAAAGTTGCTTAGTTTTACTGTCCTAAAAAAATGTGGCCAAATTTTCTTATGTCGGAAACATAGCTCGGCACGACATAGTTCATTGACCACGAACTAAGGCCTAGTTCTTGTTTGTTAGTGTGTGGGTCGGAAATGACCTGAGTGGGTTGTGATAACTCCAGTTGCCAATTTCATTGTTTATTAACAAAAGAAAATCCTTTCTTCATTAATATTTTCCTACAGTGTTTATAAAGTAACTGTTAAAAGCACAGTTCAACAACCACAAACCAGACAATTTCTTGAAGCGGAAAAGATAAGAAAATTTATACAAATATTAAAAAAAACATGAGTTAGGTGAGGTTCTTTTGATCTACACTCTTAAAAAAATTATAACTATCAATCCCATGGTTGTAGAAATATTATATAATAAAGTATCTCCTAATCATAGTATATGTATAATCTGTTAAATTAAGGACATCTTATTTATTCGTAGTTAAAAAGTTATTTCCTATCCTTTCAATTCTCTTTGTGATATAACATATTTTTCACTCTAACACTGATTTCTAAGATGATACATATGGGCTTTAGAAAGTATCTGTTGAGCTAAAAATTATGACATTAATATTGTGAAATCATCTCAACCATCAAAGTGCATAGATAAATAGGAAAGCTAACTTCTGTCCCACTGCTTTTTTTGCAATGAAAAACTCATAGTAGTGCTTTTAAAACTATATGATTTCCTCGGTGTGGACAGGATGAACCTGCATCAGAAAATCCCGGTGCATCATCTTCATCCTCCTTCACCTCTCTGGCTCTCTCTTCACCACGGCTTCCCTCTAGCTATTCTCTCTTAAGCCCATCTCCCGCCTACAAGCTAAGCATCACCACCATGATGTGGGCTTCTAGGACCTTCCTAGTAGTCACCACCAGGTTGTAGCGTCAGAATTCAAGATCATCCATCCCTAAATCCCTAGCTAGGGTTCTACCCGGTCTAGGGCGTAGCCTGTAAGGGAAGGACGGAGGAGGGCGAGGGAGATTGTGCGGCGGCCGGCGGCAGGGTGTCGTCCTTGCAGATGGTGCGGCGGCGGCATACATAGGTGGCGGCTAGGGTTTAGGGTTTCCGGCTCCTCAGGGAGCCGGGCAATAGAATTATCTTATTGCTTAATTCTCAAAAGTGTCTTACAACTTGTTTATATAACCACGATGTGAAATAAAACTAAGATAACTTGTGGGCTAAGCCCCTAACTAAGCATGTCCGGTGGGCCTCCTAAGGGTATAAGTCTGCCCGGTCATAACACTTCCATATATAAGTTTGAATCGTCATTTTTGTGAAGAGATGCAATACTTTCTGTATTGTTATTATTTTTGCTAGACACAACCTCAGACTATGGTTCACAAAGGGATAGAAATATGTTCTTTCCAAATGACTATAGGGATCTCACAATTTCAATAGATATTCCAACATCTTATGTGCACCAGAATTCTCCGCGTCCTTTACTCTTGACATCGGATCACCTATAGTCACACAACTAGCACCTGGGGTTTCTACCTGAACGGAGTAAACAAATGTCCTATCATGTGCCGGGCCATCTTCCTTCTCTAACCTGAAAAAAATGAAGTAACTGTGTAGAGCTGATCCAGGCAAAATGTTAAGTTAGATAATGCAACAAGTGGTAAGCATTCAAATTCCCAATGTGCCAAAACCATCAGTTACATTAAAATAACTCTCAGCCCACCACCCAAACATAATGGCATTACAATCCAAAGTAAGAGATACTTTTACTCCCACAGATTGCACCTAATAGTTTCTGACTTTCATATGAAGAAACCTAACAAGCGTCACGTGAATATAACAAGCTGGAGATTAATCAGCAGCTTCATATAACTACAAAAGCAGTGATGTCATTGAAATCAAACCTTAAGAGAACTCAACTCAAAATAAAAGCAACATCAGACATCTAAAAAAGGCAAAATATGTTTGGATAGAAGCAGTACATGGACGATGACCACCACAACCCCCACCCCTAATACAATGGAAGAATCTTCTAGTGACATAACCCTAAGTACTAAAAAGTACATAAAAGTAAACGACAATATTCTTCTCTGCTTTATTGAGAGAGAGCCTCCCCTTTATAAAGCAGACAAGACTTGACGAACAAGCTGGTAAATCTATTGATACTCTAATACGATATCTAAACTGATTGAACTCTTTCTTAACAAAGTCACTTAATCAACTAGGACTCCAATTAAGGGACAAGACTCCACATTTGATGGGCTGGCCCACATAACATTTCTCCCTTCCTAGAAAAACAGCTTGTCCACAAGTTGTGGGTTGTCAGTAGCCTCCCAGGGAACCTTGGGTGCTACCAATTGTGGCGCCATCTTGGTCGTAGTCATCAACCTCGACAACACTCTACTAACTCAGCTGGAGTGAGGAGGCGAACCTGCCTTGGCGGGGTTGTCTCTAAAGTGGTCGACAAGAAAACAAGTGCTAGTGGTGTTGGCGAGGAAGGTAGGCCCAAAAGGCTAGAGTGGTGTTGTTGTTGGAAGGAAATGTCGTTGCTGATATGCCTTGGCAAAGAAGATGGCGGTGTGGAGGTTAGATGGCCGTTGAAGCTCCACGTTAATGTGAAGACCATTGGCCAGCCTTGCAATGCACCAAAACCGTTATCGGGATGGTGTTGATGGCTCATTGATGTGGCACATGAGTGCTAGAAACATGTTGGTGTGTGTCGATAACCGAGGAAGTGAACAACAGACGTGCCAACTCACCCAAGGGATTGGCGCAAAGTGACGGCCCAAAATAAACGTGGCAAGCTTCCTTTAAGTGCTCCAATGTCGGCATGTCGAATCGTCTTGATGTGGCAAGCCTCGTCCATGCGTTGTGCCATTGTCCACGAAGAAACTGCTTGCACCTATTAAGCCAATCAAGAGGATCGACTGAACCATCGTCATACATCAGGTGCAAGCTTGCCACGTTTATTTCGGGCCGTCACTTCGCGCCAATCCCTTGGGCGAGTTGGCACGTCTGTTGTTCACTTCCTCGGTTACCGACACACACCAACAGGTTTCTAGCACTCATGTGCCACATCAATGAGGCATCAACACCATCCCGATAATAGACGTGCGACACCTGCAGGCATTACCGCCGACGACACCGAGGCGCTAAGCTTTCACTCTGGCCCTCACACACACTTTGTCAAGGATACGAGCCACTAGACCCATCACGACAAAGGACCCACCACAATGAACCAAAGGACTTGCTCTAGATCAAGATCAGAGCTTGGCTGCCACCGACTGAGACAGCTACGCCAAGGCCACCCGCCGCCCCTCCCTCGTAGCCGACCTGACAAAGAGAGCACTCAACACCACCATTGTGATGCTCGTCGGAGACCCAACCGCGCGGTCCACCATCCAAGGCCATCACCCGGGCATCCAAACGCCACCTCCCAGAAACACCGCTGCGACAACCACTACAACTCAACCCAGATCTTAGTGAACATGCAGGAAACCGATGCGCAAGATGCACCTTATGGGCCACCGGACGAGGCCGCGGAGCGACCCTCCTGGTCAGGCACCTCCCAACCCAAAGCACTGACAGGCCAAGGCCAAAGGCCACGACCGTATCGCCCCACGCGCCAATGATGGGGGAGAACAATGCCACCTCAGAGGCCATTGGACGTGGCCATGGACTAACCTTATTAGTCAGATCCAGCGATGCACATCACCTCCATGCCCGCGGGCATCTCCCATCCCAAGGCAGCACAGGCCGTGGCGATGCTCAAGAACGTGTCACCCGTACACGCAACACCAGGGGAGTTGCATGCCACTAGCCTTGAGTGGAACCCCATGGCTCCTGGAACCACGTCACTAACAACCCCATGCGCAGAGATACAATCGAGAGAGGAGGAGCAAGGGTAGAGAAAGGGGGGAGGAGCGGCCCACCGCGGTCGTGGGCCAACCGGTGGCTGCGGCACTGGCGCTGGGAGGACATGAAGAGAATGGTGGTGGGAAAATCTAACCCCCAAATCGCCCAGCAAGACGACGTGGGGTCCTCACAAGGGGGTTAATACTACTGTTGAGCAAGAACAATGAAGGATCAAACTGCCAACATATATGAAAATTAGGGTTTCCGTGCTTGCACCATATAACCAGCAGCCAAGGGAAGCAGAGCCATGATATTGATCTTTACACGAACATGGCAAGGTCAAGAGTCTGAGGGTAGGAAGGATGGTAATGGGTGCATGGAAAGGAAGAGGTGTGAGTGGGTGGTTTATGTGTGTGTGGGGGGGGGGGGGGGCAGCATGAAGCAGGCTTGGTGCGCAACAACGGAGATGAAAGCGAGATAGGAAATGATTGTTACAGTAAATGACAGAGGGGAAATGTGGGCATGGGCATTGAGGAAGGAACACGAAAGCACTAGAGGGAGTGTGACGATGCCCGGAGAAGCTATGGTGGGCAAGGGGGAGAATGAGATAAAGGAAAGATATATGCCCATCAAAATTTCTATTTTTCTTATTTGTTATAAGATAGCAGCTCACTTCAAGGTGGTTCAATGCATACATACAAGTAATCATGTCACGTATCTGCTTTAGTCAAAATAACTTTGTGAAACATGACAATGGCGGAAACTAAGAAAGTGCACAATCTTCGTACTTCAAGGTAGTGTTTTAGACAATTTTGGAGTTCTAGGTTGAAAAGACATACTCGCGCCACAATTTAAGGTTAAAAAGTGTGCACTTTTTCATTTTAGAAATGTCTTAGTACCAAGTAAGATGCTAAAATGTACAAAGAATGCTGAATTGATTTTATGAGTTCCCAAGGGGGGTATATATGTAGAACAAACATGATTTAGATAAAATAAAGAAATCATTTTTGTTTGAGCATTAAATCAACATGAAAGCTTCCCCAGCGGCACTAGCAGATAGTTTTTTTGGGTTTATGGGGTGTGGCATTACTTTTTGCATCTCAAGCTTGAATTCCAGCAAATCAGGAGGTAGAAAGATGAAACAAGTTTAATCTAATAGTTACTTAGAACAAACATATGAGCAACAAACAATTGTAATGTATGTGTGGGAAAGAGATGCCTGATCTGAGGATCGTTCCAGAAAAAGTTCAACTAATGAACATGATATATAAAACTAAAAACTGACAGAGTAGTCAAGAATCTTACTTAAAGATGGGTTTTGGCCAATGCTTCCTGCTGCACTGTTCATTAAGCTTCTGCTTGCATTCCCTAAGCTCTCCAACCTCATGCCCCTCTCCATGGCCAACTCCAGTTGTCAACACTTGCTGACTGCCTCCACCAAGAAGCTTGCTTAATGCATCCCGTGTGGCATTGAGCTTAGCGATTCCCATATGCTTTGAGGAGCCCATCCCAACAAGTGCCCCACCAACAATTACATCTACAACCGTTGTTCCACCCTTCTGCCGAGGCTTGAATTCTAGATCCTTCCCATGTTTCTGGCACAGTTCATGCAACATAGAAACAGGTTGCTCATCTATTGTTTCTGCCGTGATAATGGGCTCAAAGAGGAACCTTGTTACCTGCATAATAAACAGTGAAATCATTATCTCCACCATTAGTCTAGTGAACTACTCTCTCCATAAATAAATATGTCGTTTTGGAGATCAGAAGAAGTCCTTTTTCTTTTTTAACTTTCACAAGTAATATTGGTAAAGCTATCTTGGATTGGTCTACGAAATGATATATACAATTCTCCATAGAAAAATTAACATGAGCTGGCAATAATAGTTAAGTTATTTTCTGGAAACCTCAGATCAACATATTAAGGAATGAAAATAACATGAAAAACGGATATTGCAAACCTTCCAGAGCTTCTCAAGATTAAATTTGCAATCCACATAGACAGCGGCAGCAATGGCCTCAACTATATCAGCAAGCACCTTGGGAGCCTTAACATCACTGCCACCATAGGGCGTAGTGCCAAGGTCATCCTCTAACTCTTCTTTCACCGACTCAATAAACTGCCCTGCCTGCATAAAGGTGTACCCAGTCACGTAAACAGTTCATCTAATATCCACATCTCAAAGAGATGACATAAATGTAATGATTTACTCGCACTGTAACACATAAAGAGACAACACAACATCTAACATGAGCTGGAATCGAATTAATCGATCTTTCAACTCTGAGATAGATAGAAAAAAAGGGAATTGTCAAAATAATTTTCAGTTGTGCTTATGAGGTTCAAGTAAATCATTGATGGCCCAAAAGTATTGTCATGAGACTCATTCACAAGCCAATTATTATCAGGAGCAAGATTGCATAGCAGGGATGGGAAGACAGAAAATGACCAAATATATTCAAGAGCAATACAGTTTAACTTCAAGGATGGAAAAGAGGACATTTAGATAATCTGTGCATGAAAAAAATGAAGTCGGCATATGGCTACTTTGGATTCCAACATGGCGCATGAGTGAGACTCGATCAAGACAGAACAGCTAGGTTCAGAGTCAAACTGCAACAAATATGAAAATTACCTCTGGTCATGTGAAGGTACTCCTTAAACCTGTTGTTTAATCAAACAAATCACAACCTGGGGTTATGTGCAAACCTTAATTAAGTTATTACATAGTATTTATGCTTATCTTCAGACCTATCGGGCAAACAAGTATCGGTCTCTATCATTCAAGTACCATGCACCAAACTGCAGTACAGAAGGATGCAAAGTACTCACACTGTTGAATTCATCCATATTAAGTGTAACTATGTCTGAAAGTACATTGGAATTACGCAGAGAGATTGGTCTCTCACGTTTCAAATCAATTTTCATGATTCGGGAGAAATATTCTTTACCAAAGCCTAAGAACAAAGAACAAGAGCCCATCTACCGCTTGAGCGGACAGTCAACAATGGATAATTTAAGACTGTAAGTATAGTTTAAAGTACGAGTAGTATAAAACAGATCCAAATCCATGGCTCCTAACTCAGGGGAGGGGAGGAGGATACGAGGATGCATACCAAGAGATCGAGGCGAGGACAGTTGCGTCGGAGCAGCGGGTAGAGGTCGTGGCGCACGGCGACGCGCGCCAGCTTCTCGGTGTTGATGTTGGCGGCCCGGAGCGTGGAGAGCGCGCCGGGGCCGACGGTGGGGTTGGTGAGGTAGAGGAAGTTAGAGAAGGCGAGGCCGAGCGCCGCGTCCCCGACGAACTCGAGCCTCTGGTACGAGGCCGCGGCGAAGGACTGGTGGGTGAGCGCCTCCTCGAGCAGGGAGCGGTCGTGGAACTCGTAGCGAAGAAGCCGCTCCACGCGGGCCGCCGCCTCCGCCCTGTCAGCTACGAAGCCCGGCGGCCGGAGCGTGACAGGGCCCGACGGCGCAGGCGACGAGGCGCGCTTGCGCTTCATCGGGACGAAGCCCTGGTGAGTGGTGTGCCGCCGCCGGTGCGCGTGACCGTCTGGCTAAATCGGGACGGGGGAGATGAAATTTTGGGAAGGATCGAAGAAACGGAAAGGAATCTGACCAGAAACACGAACGCGGTCTGTTTGAGCGTCTTCACCAGCCAAAAAAGAATTAGCTTAATTATCTAAAACTGAATTTATGGGGAAAATCAAACAAAAATACAGCTCCAACAGCACACCTAAAACTGCACATGTTTTGGTGTAATTTAAATTTTAGTACCCAAGAAATATAGGTCCTCTATATCAATAAAGCAAAAACACAGTCGGGAGAGTCAACCGCCCGAAAAATTCCCACCGCCGTCCCGCCTCGGCGTTGGTTGATTCTTGCTGCCGACACCACTCCACTGGGTGCCCCAAGCGTCACTACTACGAGAGTTGGCCACACCCCAGCTCACCTCTGCACCCTGGGTCCTCCCGACGCCTTTGTGAGGTATCGGGTGACCGTCTCAATCCCGGCGAGCTCCTTCGGCTGAAATTGAGCTCGGTGCCTGATACGTGTTTGACAAGATAGCTAGCGTGATTATCATTTCAAATACCGAAACAGTCGTGAGGTCATTTCCCGAAGAAGATAATGACTGTGTACGCGAGGGATCATCTACAGAAATCAATGATAGCACTGGTTGTAAATCACGTTTGGGATGACAAATGATTCATTGATGTTGAGCACATAGGAGAGTGGGCGCCGCATGGAATTCCTCGTTCGATGACCCGATGCCAATGAAGGAAGTGGAGAGCAAACATGAGCGTGACTGGTAGATGTTACTCAAGTTGGACGGGAGGCATGGAACAGACAGATAGTGCGTCTAGTCCTAGCAAGTTTTTTCTCAAGATGTGACGGCTGAAGCGGCTCTGAATAGTGTGTCCTGTCGCGGCGGGAACGGCAGGTGTTGCAAGTCGGGCGAGCGTAGGCATGACAAATGGTGTGTCCGGGCATGGCTAGGGGTGCGTCAGCAGGCGCGGTAGCAGCAAAGGGCCATCAGTGAATACTGCGAGTGGTCGAGTCAGGAGTGGCATGCGATGGGATAGAGCCGAACATGTGCGGCAGGGCACCATCGCATGTTCGTCGGCAGTGACGCGAGCATGGGGACATGGTGCGCATGAAGTTTTCTTTTACCTGAGTGGAGGTAGTTTTGGAGGAGGAGGTACGATGGTGGAAGGTGGGCGACGCATGATTGTTGGCCAATGTCTTGTTTCAATTACGTGGTATGACGATTTATTTCCTAATGAAGATGTAACTAAGGTGCAATAATTCCTAACTAACGTGTTGTGGAGATGATTAATTAAAATTGATTAGTAAATATGTGAATTTGATGTGATACAACATTGGGGCAATCCGGTCTATTGATAAATGGTGGATATGTGGTCGTGATCTAAAGTTTCTGCCTCTACTCGCTTGTTTAATAGTATAAGTAACAATTAGCAGTGAAAATGGAGATTCAGATGGAGACGATCCTCTCCTCAATCACTTTCCACATATGCCTTGACCCCTTCCTGAATATGCCGATTTATGCAAGGAAATGATAAAACAAGAAAGTTTGTGCATCTCAACAATTATTAGTGATTTGTAGGCAGGTTCAAGTGATAAATACAGAAAATATCTGAGAACATTCACTTTAAATTAGGGGTGAATATGAGTGTAAAATCCACCCATCAAGCACCATGGATCATGAATCATGGGTGCACTAACCTTGCAAGTGGTTGAGAGAGGGATGCAAATAATTTTTGTACTCGAGAAATATACGAGGAGGAGTTTTTGCCAATTGAGTGGTACAAAACTTTCAGATTTATGAAAGAATTTCACCAAGAAAACATTACACAAGGACTACTTATACACATTGTCGAAAGCACTCAATATATAAGAAAACACAGCATGCAATTTGTTATACAGCCAGCAATTGTTATGTTATCACTTATTTAAGTTCAAAAAAATACCTCACATAGCCACTCCCAGACCCAGACAGCTACACCCATACCAATTTCTACAACAGAAATCATATTGGCAACATACTTTCTGTACCGAGTTAAAAAGAGTTTGAGAAAGAGAAGTTTAAAAAAGAGACTGAGAATCCTAGCTAATAGAGTGACTACAAATCTACATTGCTATTCAATACATCTGGGAAACACACTGGCTTTTGGAATCTCACATGAAAATCAACAGATTGGGGGTAAAGGTAAGCCCCACCATCTCTGCAGTAGTAGTACGACACATTACATAGGTAGTCTGACAAGGTTGTATACAAAAGACTAGTTCCTTTTTTCGGATATATGTTTGCATCAGTAGTACAGAAGTGCAATGGCATAATAACTTTGTTCGTAAACAAAATGAGCACCACACCACACAATCTAAAATTTAGATGATGCAGTGTTTGATTAGGATTAACTTTGACTTATGGAGTTTGGCTTGGCCAACCAAATCCAAAGGCATAGGTATTTTTTTTTTGGCTTACAAACCAAAAAGGCAAATTTAAGCCTAACCAAACACCCTCCTAAAAAAGCAAAGGACAATAACCAAGTAGCGAACATTAGAACAGGAGA
Organism: Triticum aestivum; assembly: GCF_018294505.1. Lineage (NCBI taxonomy): Eukaryota > Viridiplantae > Streptophyta > Magnoliopsida > Poales > Poaceae > Triticum > Triticum aestivum. The sequence goes on along the minus strand of NC_057812.1, from coordinate 704,923,691 downwards.
AGGTATATATTAGACCAACATTTTCTTTTACCCTATTCCTATTGTAAGATAAAAGTGTAGCTGATAGAAAAACATCTCATTTACATGATAAATTCTTGGAACCTAACTATCTTTTAGCCATTTTCAGTCCAAATTAATATTTATGTGAACTGTGAAATAAATTCATGAGGTCATTGAATGAGTACATTTTATATCATGTCATATATAGATCATTCATTGCATAAAAACTTCTCGCATCATGTCCGCTGAGACACTCTTCTCGTCTAGTGCAGGGAGACTCAGATTAAGGGCTTCTTAGAATCGTCTAGGGGGCTGGGCGGGGAGATGATAAATTGTAGCACGACGTCTTCAACAGTGTAACAATGCCCACAAGCATTGTTGTCATCAGTTCGTACCATCGCCAAAGCCCGACTTATGCCGACAATTTCGCATCACAAAGCCTGCGACCGTCACAGTCCATCGGCCCGCTAGACATATCTCGGACAAGCCCGTCGGCCTAGGGGTCTGCATCGGCCATATCCATCATCGTGACACCCCTTCCCACGAGAGTAGTAGACGGTTTCGTCGAGAAGCCGCATGAGACCGTTATCACGTATAATAGGAAGGTACACAGAGATTAAAGACATTCATGTTATTACAAAAGTATGTTTCCAATACTGGGAGAATGATTATGCTGGTATGAAGAACCTCATGTCTTTGGTTGCCAGTATTAGCAGGATAGCCGCGCGTATTCAGCAGCCAGTTATATTGTCCAATAAATACTGGGTTACAAGCCAAGACTATTTTGTCAAGGATCCTGTCAGAGTAACATTGTGGTATAAGCCAATTACCCCGGAGTATTTGCCTTTCTTTACCTATTTTATTATAGATTTATTGCTTTCACATGCCATGAGATTTCATCCTTTCTTATCGATTACGGCTAGAAAGAGAGGTTGGTGTGGTCCATACATCACTATCATAGATCCACTATGTACTGGTAACGTTAGCCTATTCGTAAATCCTCAGTACTGTACGTACTCGAGAGAAGTTGCTCCCTTCCATGACAAAGACTAGTTAAGTTTCACTATCTCCTTTCTCAACTCACTATATCCCAGCTGCACAAGAGTAGTCAATAAAATCATAAAAGTAAGAAGGAAGCAAAGCAAAGGATCGAATGTGGCGGGATACGAAGTGCACCGCTAAGCCAATACGAATGTATACATACGAACCCACGCCGATACTAGTAGTAGGGGTATTGAACTCAATTAAAGGTTAGGGCTCGGTTTCCGGTTGACTTTTCGAATCCTATCCTCTGTTTCTGGTTAAACCAATTAAATAGGAGTATCCACCCAACTTTCATATGCTGTAGTTCCTATACGCTAACGGGTTCATCTTTGCCCTGCTTCCTTGGCATTGAGGCTCACACCTCTCCTTAGTCAAATCTAGTTGTAGTAAAGTATAGAGATTTGAAAGTAGCTGGATGCCAAGAGCACTCTTATTCCTCGTCCATTCCGTATGGATTCTCAACCTTGGCCTACAAGTGGAACAAACTATGCCAGCTCAAGCTAGAACTCACTTAGAAGGTCAGGAAAGAGCGACTCAACAGGGGAAAGCTGGAGCGCCTTAGCAGCGCTTCATTGGCTCGCGTCAAGTCTTCCGCTCATTTGGTAAACATGCACATCCTAACCCCGCGAAATGCCCTGCAGGGAACATCCTCCTTTATCCTCTTAGACTTCCCCGGGCATGGAATTTAGAATCCTGGAGATCCTATCACTTATTTCGCCCGGCTGATCCATTCTCTGGCTTATCCCAAGGAGAGCCTGATTCGATCCTAAGGTCAAGTACCCTATTTATAAGTCGGACCCGGAGCTAAAAGATAACCTCTTTCTTCTTATGAATGGAAGGAAACATAAAAACTACGCTAAAACCGAGTGAATGTATGTCTTTTTATCCCTTTCTTTAATCGAGACTTTCATACAGTAGCAACAACTCTCCTTTCAAGTGAGCTAGAAGGGTATGTCAGAGCAGGTTGACAGGTAGGCTGGAACCTTATTAGGAGGTATAGGTAGGCTTAATGAATTGGTAATCGATCGGGCAATTCGTTAAACGATATCTGTATTATGAGTACCTCTTCTGAACCATACCGCTCTTCTGGTAAACGGTCTGAATCAGTAAAAAAATGAGTTCCTTCTTCAAATCCATCGGTCACATCCGCCTTGCGAACTGTATCGGTCAACTATAGGAAACTGGCTTGGTAAAGGTCAACGGTCCTGTTCAAGCATTGGCGCATAACGGGAGGCTAGCTCAGTAGATTAGTTCTTTAGTTTAGGAGTGAATGCTTTGCTTTCTTTTCTTTGATCTACTCGTTCATGAATTCCATCAAAATAGTAAATAGAAAGAATTTCAAATCACAAATCATACATAATAAGCAATTCTTGTGAACGAAAGAGATATCCGATTTGAGAGTCAGGACCTTAAAGCTGATTATGGTGAATCCGGTGATAAGACTGGCAAAGCTTCTTTGCTCTAGGTAGAGGCGGCTGTGCTTTTCATTTTCTTTGATCTTTCCGCGAGGGCCTCTGCTTTCCTCGAACGATGACTGAGGAAACACATCCAACCTCGAATGCTGAGACAAGACCGGGCACACTTCTATAATATAATTAAAGTAATATAAGAAAAGGGCCGAGAACTTTGATACCAGTGGAGTGCGATGACATGATGACAAGGCCTAATCGACCTTCTAGAGCAGATTCTCGACCTTAAAGAGCAGATTCTATACTAGACTTGTGGCTTCAGGAGATGAAAAGCTTGATGAACCCCGACCCACTAGACCAAGTGAGTGATGTTGCATTTCGAGCACAGGCACCTTTGACCTAGCTTTCGACAGAGAGAGACAAATGGGAATGCCAGGCACAACTCTTTGCTTTGAAGCATGAGAGAACGAGAACATTTCCACTGCTTTAGTTGCTAGAACCCCCGCCTGGAAGACAGCACTCATCCCTTCCTTAATTAAGTAGTACTAATCCCATTCCTTTAGAAACCTGTCCTTTCCAGTGGAATAGCTTGCAGAGTAGAGTGATTTCCTTGCTTCATAGGTTTCAGGTTCAGAAGACTCTCTTCCCCGTATACTGTATTTACTAGTCAGGCCCGGTGGAGCAATCTCGAATTCTCGTATATCAATGCTACATGAATGATTCACATAAGGGAATTCCAAGTGGGTCGAATAGGACTAGGGAGCTCGCTTCCATCTACTAAAAGTTCTCTACGGGTGGGGACAAGGTTGGTTTACAGTACAGACAGTTTCCTAGCTGGCACTTGAGAAGTGCTCGTCTAGTTTAGTGATTCCTAGCGTAGAACCCTTCTGTGTTGGAATAGTTTCCAGATTATGACCTTCTCTTTTGATTGAGTGAATAGCCATGCCATGGATTCTCTTTTCTGGGCTAGCTCTATACCATTTCCATAGTAATACTGCCTTGGTGAATCCCTTATCTTGTTTGCAGCATCATTCTCGATCCCCTTATTCCCTTCCCAAGAAGGAATCATATCCTACGGCTAACTCATCCTTATATGGCTCCCGGATCCTTAAAGAGAATCAAAGGCTATCTCGAGGGATGGTCAGAGAATCGGTTTATCTTCACGGCACTAGACGGCACCTTTATGAGTGCGTATAAGCTTGCTTTAGAGCTAGAGCGTGCATCTAAAATAGTTTCATATCCCTTTCCATCGATCTTTCTTGGTGCTGTAGTACCCATTCCTGCTAGCTTGATCTGGTGGCCTTCTCTTGGCCAGGACTATATATAATAGTTTATTGAGTGCTTCTTGGGTTGGTTCTCTTGAAGTGCATAGCCCGGCCCCTTTTCTCTTTCTTCCAACGGAAAGGGTTCTCTTCTCTTCTGGTATGGAGTTCGACTAGAGCCTGCCGCTTTTCCAGGTTTGGGTGTGGGTGGATCTCATATCTTAGAGGACAGGGCGGGGCTTATTCCCAAGGTCAGGTCCCATGCCGGTGGACTTGAAATACGAAGATCTTAAGCTAAGCTACGGGGCCGGGAATATACTCCAGGTTGGGAGATCTGTCCTGCCATCGGGCATGCAAGAAGCTATGTGCGCAGGGCATCAGAGGCTTACTCAAATGGAACATACGAATCCAACCTTGCTTGACTCTCTTTTTCATACTTGCCCTCGGGATCAGTGGTAGATTCGTAACGTTATTACTCATGGGTAGCAGATGATGGATCCATTTCTGTTGAAGCAGTGGAGTGAAGAGGAGGGTTGGGTCCCGCCTCACAACGAGCCCGGGTAGCTAGATAGGTAGATAGTAGATAGCAGTCCGGATAGTGATAAAATCTGAAATAATCTTCTTCTTGATTGAAAGAAAGCCTGTGCCGGAAATAGAGAGAGTTCTGCTCTTGGTTGACATAGATCGCTCTACTCTCGAATTGACATACATAGAGTTGAAAACATACTCCTCACAAATGATCATAGTTCACTACTAATGAGCGAGTAACTACTAACGTTACGAGCAAAAAGACGAATCTACTTGGTTCATATCATATGTTCCGCTCCGTTGACAGGTTCATATATGTACCTGATGTTCATGGAAACAACAGGATGATAATCCGTTGATGGGAAACTCACTTTGCTATGCTAGGAAACTGACTAATGAAACTAACAAGTTCAAGTGCTCTAGTCAAGTAGTAAGCTCCAGTGGGAAACGCTAGTCTAGATAGAAAGAATAGACAGGAGGATTGCCAGGTTGGTCCGCACAGGTGCATATCTGTAGGTTTCAGCACGGGATTCTAGATCGTTGGTACCCGATGTTCAGTTCATGGGAATGGGAATGTAGGAAACTCTCTCTTCCGTCTGGAACATATAGATAGATTGATTGTTGTAGCAGCAAGTCAACTAGATCCAGTGAGGAATGAGAACTGAGGGAGTCCTGGATTAGGGGTGTTCGGATAGCCGAATTATACCTTCAGCCGGACTCCTGGACTATGAAGATACAAGATTGAAGACTCCGTCCTGTGTCCGGAAGGGATTTTCCTTGGCGCGGAAGGCAAGCTTGGCAATACGGATGTTCAGATCTCCTACCATTGTAACCGACTCTATGTAACCCTAACCCTATCCGGTGTCTATATAAACCGGAGGGTTCTAGTCCGTAGGACAACATACACATCAACAATCATACCATAGGCTAGCTTCTAGGATTTAGCCTCTCTGATCTCGTGGTAGATCAACTCTTGTATTACCCATATCATCAATATTAAACAAGCAGGACGTAGGGTTTTACCTCCATCGAGAGGGCCCGAACCTAGGTAAAACTTCGTGTCCCCTGCCTCCTGTTACCATCCGGCCTAGACGCACGGTTCGGGACCCCCTACCCGAGATCCGCCGGTTTTGACACCGACATTGGTGCTTTCATTGAGAGTTCCTCTGTGCCGTCGCCGTCGGGCCCGATGGCTCCTACGATCATCAATGGCAATGCAGTCCAGGGTGAGACCTTCCTCCCTGGACAGATCTTTGTCTTTGGCGGCTTGACACACGAACACGTCACGTGTACCCTCGACGCCGGGGGTGATGCACCGCAGCTCACGTCGAAGGAGACCCGGCCGACAGCGCGATACGCAAGACAGTCGACGGGCGCTTTTGCAGACCCGAAAACCCCACACCCCCGGGAGGGACCTCGTCAGGGAGTGCGGTGGCTATGGGCTGCCCTAGGTCGATTCGCTCGCTCCTAGAGCCTCGGAATTCGCAGCTCTCAAACACGAAGAACAGCGAAGAACGAGATAGAAAAACGGTGGAGAGATAAAACGTATATGAAAAAGTAGTATATTGATTTGTTCGATTGTGTGTTGTTCAATCGGCCGTCACCCCCAACATATATAAGAGGCGGTTGGACTTCTCGTACAAGCAAAGGATTTATCTAGGCTTTCCTTACAAGAGAATTACATCAATTCACGTCCTAGAATCCTAGTTCTGGTCCCACTCGGATTCAGCCCGAATCTGGTCCAATCTTCTGTCTTGCTCCTTGCGTGGGCTGTGGAATCTGCATATGACTTCCGATGGAGACGGTCCAAATATCAATTATGTGTGCTTCGACGAGGCCAACAATCCATATGTTGATCACTTTTCCAAATAAGGCCATCTTGAATACTCCACGGGGTCATCTCTAATTTCGAGTCGGACTCGTTCATGTAGCTGACTGGACCGTCCGACTCTTGCAGCGTCTCTGCAGGTTGTATACTACGTCAGATGATGATGACTCCAAAAGCAAAGTTGACCGTTTCGACGTTACGAACAACTCCTGTGTTGAACACTTTTTCATCCGAAGCCATCTAGATAAGTATTTGAGCCCATCTTCAGCATCTGGTCGGATTGGCCTCGACAGTTTTTACTGTTCACGGCAGCAAGCTTTCCCGGCAAGGTTACTGTTCACGGCGGCAAGCTTTCCCGGCAGGTTACTGTTCACGGCGGCAAGCTTTCCCGGCAAGGTTACTGTTCACGACGGCAAGCTCTCCCCGGCACTGTTCACGGCGGCAAGCTTTCCCCGGCAAAGGTTACTGTTCACGGCGGCAAGCTTTCACCGGCAAGGTTACTGTTCACGGCGGCAGCTTCGCCGCAAGGTTACTGTTCACGGCGGCCAGCTTTCCCCGGCAAGGTTACTGTTCACGGCGGCAAGCTTTCGCCGGCAAGGTTACTGTTCACGGCGGCAAGCTTTCCCCGGCAAGGTTACTGTTCCGGCGGCAAGCTTCCCCGGCAAGGTTTTTGAGGCAGTAAACGACCTCGGATGAAAATGTGTCCAAAAGCAAAGTTGACCGTTTTGACGAGACGAAAAACTTTCGTGTTGAACGTTTTCCGATTTGAGGCCATCTTCTGGGCCAAAACACTCACGCATTACATCAGACACTTGCCAAGACATGTCTGGTCTTCCGCGTCATATTTCACCTCTTGACAGGGCTGCATCCAGATAGCTCTAACTTTTGCATGCGAACTCGGATTGAGATGATTTTTATATCAAAATCGACCGATTCGACGAGACGAAGACAATTCATGTAGAGCGTTCCTTCATCCGAGATTGTCCTGGAGGCGTACTTGACCAAAAAGCACTCAGAACACCTAACATGACAATCTGAGTGTAGTTTTGGTCTTTGATATGATGCCGAATGATTATGGTCCAAACATCAAAGTTGTTCCACTCGGCAATGTGAAATTTCTCATTTAGAATATTTTGTCATTTGAGGCCATCTCCATTCCATTCTGCCTTGTGCCAAAATCAGGTGTCAACACAGGCCCCCCTGTTTTTCGGCAAAGCTTGCATGCCGAAAAATAATTTGCACCATGTTTGTTCTAAGGACGATGTCAACACTCCATCGGCCATCTATTCTTCTCAGGGCGATAATTATGTATCGGCCATGTTTGTGCTAAGGGCGATAATCGTATATCGGCCATTGCCTACTTAGGCTTCCTGCCACACACTCGGGTGGTACTTCTTCAAATATTTGCCATTGAGAGCTCGAGGTAAAAATGCCCCCTGTATTGATTCCACCAAATATGAATTTCCGGGAACAACTCTTGTAATCCTAAAAGGACCTTCCCAACTTGGAGACCACTTCCCGAATTTTCTATCTCTTGAACCAATCGGTAGAATCACTTTCCAGACGAGATCACCAACTTGAAAATTCTTCAACTTGACTTTCTTATTGTAAGCCCTTGCCACCCTCAACTTATCTCTCTCTGTGGTACTCAAAGCAGCCAAACGTTTATCAGCAACCTCATCAATGTTGTCCATCATCAAGTTATAGAAGTCTATTGCCGATAAATTATTTTGTTTGGCTATTCTCAAAGCATTCAAATTTACTTCCACTGGTAAAACAGCCTCCTGACCATATACTAGCTCATATGGAGTCACTTTCGTAGCACCATGCCTTGAAATTCTATGTGCCCATAATGCCTCAGACAACAAGTCATGCCATCTCCTTGGATTATCCTCAATCTTCTTCTTGATGAGCTTGATTAAAATTTTATTGCTAGACTCAGCTTGTCCATTAGCTTGGGCATAATATGGGGAGGAATTGAGAAACTTTATGTTATAAGATTCGGCAAACTCTCTGACTTGGTGTGACATAAAAGATGAACCTTGATCTGTAGTTAACGTTTGAGGAATACCAAATCTATGAATAATGTGCTCGGTTATGAATTTAATTACCTCTGTATGCGTCATGTTCTTGAGAGGTACTGCTTCAGACCACTTAGTGAAATAATCAGTTGCCACCAATACGAATCGATGCCCCTTTGAAGAAGACGGATGGATTTGCCCAATAAAGTCTAAACCCCATCCTCTGAAAGGCCACGGCTTGATAATAGGATGCAACAAAGCAGCGGGAGCCAATTGAATATCACCAAAATTTTGACAAGCTTCGCACCCTTTATAATATCTGAAGCAATCATTAATCATGGTCGGCCAATAAAACCGAGCACGTCATAATAACCATTTCATCTTGGGAGCCGACTGGTGAGTACCACAAATGCCTCCATGTACCTCTCCCATAGCAACTCTTGCTTCGTCCTCATCTAAGCACTTTAAAAGAACATCATCAACTGTTCGGCGATAAAAATCATCATCCCTCATAGTATATTTAAAAGCCATACGCCGAACAGCCCTGTCCGCCCTTTCACTCGGATTACGCAAGTAAGCAACAATGGGCTTCCTCCAGTCGGAATTGTCACCTGCACTAGATTTTTTGTTAATGACCGAATCAGTGGGTTCTGGTTCGGCCTCTCCTATACTGGTAAGACAAGCCATCGGATTTTGAGAAATATGAAACATGCCATGATCAACATGGTATCCAGATGCTTGTCGTGCCAACTCATTTGCTTTCCAGTTGTCATGTCTAGATATATGTGCAATGCTAAAACAATCCAAAGTAGAGATTATATCTAGACATTTATCAAGATAAACATTAAGTGATTCGTCCAAACACTGAAAGACTTTGGATATTTGCTGTACCACTAGTAACGAATCACCATAAGCCTCAATATGTGTAACACCTATAGCAAGTAACATCTCTAGGCCGAATAACAATGCTTCATATTCGGCTTGATTGTTTGTGCAAAAATACTCTAAGCGGCATGAGGCTTCAAAAACAGCACCATGAGGAGATATATAAACAATACCAACACCTTGGCCACTGCTACAAACTGACCCATCAAAGTATAATCTCCATGGTACTAATGAAATAAGGTTCATATCAACATCATGCTTGTCATTAATCCGATGTTCAACAATGAAATTAGCAACAATTTGGCCTTTCATGGACTTTAGAGATTCATAAGCCAAATCATATTCAATCAAAGCATAAGCCCACTTGCCAATTCTACCACTAAGAATTGGCCTATGCAACATGTATTTAATGACATCGGTTTGACAAGCTACTACACAAGCACTCGGCACTAAATAATGTCTCAGTTTTGTGCAAGCATAATATAAGCATAGACATAATTTCTCAACAAATATATACCTTGTCTCTGCGTCCAATAAGCGGCGGCTCAAATAAGTGATGGCATGCTCTTTTCCTTCGGTCTCTTGAGTTAGAACAGCACCAATAACTTCTTCCTCTGCTGCAATGTAAAGTCTGAAGGGTTCCCTATGCTTGGGTGCTCTCATCACCGGAGGAGTGCACAAATAATTCTTGATCATATCAAATGCTTCTTGCTGTTTTGCCCCCCAAGTGAAATTAGCATCATCCTTTAACCGAAGGATAGGAGTAAATGCATCAACTTTCCCTGACAGATTAGCTATGAACCTTCTCAAATAATTGACCTTGCCAAGGAACTTTTGCGTATCTCTCTTGCATGTTGGAGCCTCCACTTTCTGTATAGCCTCTATCTTTTTGGGATCAATCTCTATGCCATCTTCATGAATAATGAAACCCAAAAACTTGCCAGCTGACACGCCAAAAGCACACTTCAAAGGATTCATCTTCATCCCATACTTTTTCATTCTTTCAAAAGCTAAACGCAAATCGGCCAAGTGAGATTCAAAAGCATCCGATTTGACAACAATATCATCAATATAAACTTCAAGTATGATACCGAGTAAATCATGGAAAATCAAATTCATAGCCCTTTGATATGTGGCTCCAGCATTTTTTAATCCGAATGTCATCACTGTCCACTCGAATAAACCAACGAAACCAGGGCATCAAAAAGCAGTCTTGTACATGTCCTCTTCGGCCATAAAAATTTGATTGTATCCGGCATTACCATCTAGAAAGCTAATAACCTTATACCCAGAAGCATCATTAATAAGCATATCGGCTATTGGCATAGGATACTCATCTTTGGGTGTAGCCCTATTCAAATCTCTGAAATCAATGCACACCCTCAACTTGCCGGATCCTTTCTTCTCCACTGGGACAATGTTAGAAATCCAGTCGGCGTACCTGCAAGGTCGAATGAAATTAGCTTCAAGCAGTCGACCGATCTCTTCCTTGATCCGGTCATATGTTTTCGGATTAAATTTTCTGGCCGACTGTTTATAAGGTCTAAAAACGGCCTTTATAGGCAACCGATGCTCCACTAGCTCTCGGCTTAACCCTGGCATCTCATGATATTCCCATGCAAAGCAACAAACATATTCTTTCAATAGCTCGATTAACTTAGCTTTACAATCGGCTTTCAAGTTTTTGTTTATAAATGTCGGTCGAGTGACTGAACCATCTCCAATATCTCCCTCTTCTAATGGATCGGCCGACGCAAAACCTTGTCCAAGTTTATCCATGTCATCCAATTCCTCTATAGACTCATACATATCGTTCTCGCTGGACCGATATTTCACAAGACGTTTTTGTAGCCACTCAGAGCTAGAATCCATTTAAACATATCATACCTTGGAGCCGATTGCATTCAGTCGGCTTTAAAGAGACGGGCACAAAACCATTCTTGGTTGCGCTGAGAAAATCAAACTCTGATAAGTCACGTCCCGTCAAGCAAGTAGCATTGGGATGTTGCCAATCCACCGATGCATCGGCCAAAGCAACACAGGCCGAGTTATCCGCATGAATGACTTCCACTTCATCATCAACCCACTGAATCAAAAACTGGTGCATAGTGGATGGCACGCACTGGTTTGCATGAACCCAATCACGGCCTAGTATGACATTGTAGTTACCTTGCACCTTAGCGACAAAGAATGCAGTAGCCAAAGTTTTGCTTCCGACTGTAAGCTCCACATACATCACACCTTTGGCTTCAGTTTTCTCTTTGCCTTCAAACCCGTTAAGCACCATATTGGTCTTGATCAATTCTTCATCAGGCAAACCCAATTTCTTGAAGACCGAATAGGGCATAAGGTTTACCACAACACCACCATCAACAAGCATCCGAGTGAGCGGCGACCCATTGATATGACCTCTGAGATATAATGGTTTCAGATGCGTTACTGGTTCTTTCGGCTTCTCAAATATCGTGTTTTTAGGGCCAAAATCCAGCTGAGCCACCTCCCCTTCCTCATTTACAGCACGAAACTCAGCAGGCAAGTAATACACCATATTGATATCCATACCTTCATGAACCGGTGTAGACTCATAGTCTAACATATCAGCCTCCTCCTCAAGTGCATCCATCGATTCAGAAATTTGTCCGAGTGAAGAGGAAGCAATAGGTAACGTAGACGATGCAATGATTGTGTCGTCCTTTTTGGTAGTGTAGGTGCTGCTGTGATAGGCTTAGAGGCCACTGTATCTCGTATTTGTTTGGGCCTCCACACTTGTTTTGTAGGTACCATAGGCCGAGTATCATTGAACAACTTATCCTTTTGCTTCTCAGCCCCTTGTTCTGCCATCTCTTGGCTCCTTAACCTCTGTAGTTTCCTCTTCTGTGTCTTTGTTAGCCCTGGAGGACACCACTTTGGCTGAGTGTATTTAGGATCTCTCGTTTTTACTCGGCTGGCGCTTGCTTCATGGTCATTAGCCGAGTGCTTTGGCGCAATAGAAAGTATCGGCTCAGCCGGTTTGCTGTGCACAATTGGCTGTTGTATGGCAAATGTTTTGGTGCCCAAGATAAGTGAGTCGGCATCCGTTTTCTCCTTGCTTTTTTCCGACTCAACTGCTGCAACACTTGGTGACTTAACACGCCATTCTTTTTGACTTTCCAGACGCATGAAATTTCCACTCGGGCGCAGCTTTTTACTCTGATGGAATCCACTCGGATGGATGTCACTCGGATGGAATTCACTCGGATGGAATCCAGTCGGATGGAATCTACTTGGCCACATTTTTTCACTCGGATAGCTTCCACCTGGGTGCATCCTTACACTCGGATAATTTCCACTCGGTCGCATATTTTGACCAGCCGACTGATAGTCACCGATGTTGAGTCGGCCATTATATGAGTAATCAAGTCGATCCCACACAGATTGCCTCTGCTCTTCTGAAAACTGCGCCTTTGGTCCACTCGGTTTTGTATACCGACTGAACATATCAGCTGATGGTGACCTTGGTCGTTTCAGATGAGTCGGTCGATTGAAACTAGAACCGGTCGACTGGTTAGCATACTTGGACAACAACATATCAAAAGTTGGCTTGATCCGCTTGCGCTGCACTTTAGCTTCATTCTTCTTCCACTTGCCAACTTCTGGACTCTTGGGCTTGACAAATTTAACACGAGTATTTTCTTGCACTTGCGGTTGCCCCCCGAGTGTAGGATTCTTGATGGTGATTTTGATCACTTCCTTGCCATCGGGTTGCTTATCAAGCACAACCTGTCTCCCCAAGACCTTGTTGTCCTCCTTGTCTTTCATGGGCTCACCGACAATGACATTAGCTTTATTAGCAGATTCGGCTACCTCCGGCCGAATGAGTAGCTTCTTCCCCTCCAAATCCATGGTATTCATTGGAAAAGGCTGTTTATCAACTTGCATTTCAAAGAAGTTCAATCGTCCGTCATTAATGGCCGATTGTATCTGTCGTCGAAAAACATTGCAATCATTAGTAGCATGAGAAAAAGAATTATGATACTTGCAATAAGCGCGCCGTTTCAGCTCTTCAAACGGCGGCAAAGTATGAGTTATTCTAATAATTTTAGCTTGCAGCAAAGCATCAAATATTTTATCACACTTGGCAATGTTAAAAGTAAACTTCATCTCTTCATCACGATTCTTATGAATCGGTTTCAGATCATTGCAAGTAAATGGTTTGGCCTTAGATGGCCAAACAAATTCAGTAGAGAAAACATCACCCTCATCGTCCGAGTGATCACTATCATATTTGATCATATTCATCTTTGGACGATCGGCTTTGTATCTATGCACTTCTTTGAGGTCTTTGCTTCGGCTTTCCTCAGCCAAAGCCCTTTGTAAGACTTGGTTGATATTTAAGAACTCATAGCCTTCTAGCTTTTCTCTGATGGGAGTTCTCAAACCACTCAGCACTAGGTCTGCCAAGTCTCTCTCGGTTATCACCAAACTAAAACACCGGTTTTTTGTTTCTCTAAATCTCTTGACGTAATCGGAGACCGATTCATCATGCTTCTGCTTAACCGATGTTAGATGTGACAACTTGAGTTCATTGTCGCCGCTATAAAAGTGATCATGAAACTTCTGCTCTAGCTGCGACCAAACCCGAATGGAACCATGGGGTAAAGAAGAAAACCATGAAAATGCGGTACCAGTTAATGATAAAGGAAATAAATGCACTTTCAATTCGTTCAATGAGCCTGCCTCACCCAATTGTGCTAAATATTGACTAACATGCTCCCATGTGGTTTTTGTGCCTTCTCCATTAAATTTAACAAAATCTGGAATTTTATATCCTGGAGGGCACTGGATGGCATCAAAGTACTCGGGGTACGGCTTTTGGTAAATCCGATTCCGAGGTAACTCAACTCCAAAATTCTCTCGAAGCATCTTAGCCATCTCCTCTCTAAGATTAGCTAGACCATCATCCATAGTGGACGATGACGCTTGTGGCAGTGGCATAGGAGGAGTAGGGTTACTAGCTGTAGGTAAGAATTGTGGCATGTATGTCGACCCAAAATTTGATAGTGGTCGAGTGGTTGTAGGTGTAGGTAGGGTTTGGTTCAGCGCTGCCACCGAACCTGGCATGCTCATAATAGGGTTGATGGGTGCAGTCACAATCTGATTTGTATGGGTAGGATAATAAGCCATCGGCACAGGAAGCGCCGATGCAATAGGTAAAGCCAGATTAGGGTTTTGCACACTAGCAGCTACACCATCATTACCACTAGATGATTGAGATGTATTCTTCTAAGCATTAGTATTTTCTATGAAAGTTTGATAGACTAGATTGTTACCATCAGCAATACGACTTTCAATCTCAGCCCACTGCTCAGGAGAAAAGGCAGTACTTACAGAGGGTTTAACCTGTTCAGTTTGAAGAGGAGGGAACTTGATTTCTTCAATCGGAGTGACGTTGCCTTGGCGATCTTTCTTGAATTTTGCAAGGAACTCCTGCAGGTCCTTCTCCTCACGCGCCTTCTTGTACTCCTCATAGACTTGACGATGATCGGCCGATATCTCATCAAGACTGGGCTTAATGATGTTATCGGCGTCTACCTCAGATGGCTTGGGAAGATCGGTCATGGTGGATGATGATGATTGATCTTCTTCCCCAGCGGAGTCGCCAAAAAGTTGTGTTGACACACGAACACGTCACGTGTACCCTCAACGCCGGGGGTGATGCACCGCAGCTCACGTCGAAGGAGACCCGGCCGACAGCGCGATACGCAAGACAGTCGACGGGCGCTTTTGCAGACCCGAAAACCCCACACCCCCGGGAGGGACCTCGTCAGGGAGTGCGGTGACTATGGGCTGCCCTAGGTCGATTCGCTCGCCCCTAGAGCCTCGGAATTCGCAGCTCTCAAACACGAAGAACAGCGAAGAACGAGATAGAAAAACGGTGGAGAGATAAAACGTATATGAAAAAGTAGTATATTGATTTGTTCGATTGTGTGTTGTTCAATCGGCCGTCACCCCTAACATATATAAGAGGCGGCTGGACTTCACATACAAGCAAAGGGTTTATCTAGGCTTTCCTTACAAGAGAATTACATCAATTCACGTCCTAGAATCCTAGTTCTGGTCCCACTCGGATTCAGCCCGAATCTGGTCCAATCTTCTGTCTTGCTCCTTGCGTGGGCTGTGGAATCTGCATATGACTTCCGATGGAGACGGTCCAAATATCAATTATGTGTGCTTCGACGAGGCCAACAATCCATATGTTGATCAGTTTTCCAAATTAGGCCATCTTGAATACTCCACGGGGTCATCTCTAATTTCGAGTCGGACTCGTTCATGTAGCTGACTGGACTGTCCGACTCTTGCAGCGTCTCTGCAGGTCGTATACTACGTCGGATGATGATGACTCCAAAAGCAAAGTTGACCGTTTCGACGTTACGAACAACTCTTTTGTTGAACACTTCTTCATCCGAAGCCATCTAGATAAGTATTTGAGCCCATCTTCAGCATCTGGTCGGATTGGCCTCGACAGTTTTTACTGTTCACGGCAGCAAGCTTTCCCGGCAAGGTCACTATTCACGGCGGCAAGCTTTCCCGGCAAGGTTACTGTTCACGGCAGCAAGCTTCCCCGGCAAGGTTACTGTTCACGGCGGCAAGCTCTCCCCGGCACTGTTCACGGCGGCAAGCTTTCCCCGGCAAGGTTACTGTTCATGGCGGCAAGCTTTCACCGGCAAGGTTACTGTTCACGGCGGCAAGTTTTCCCCGGCAAGGTTACTATTCACGGCGGCAAGCTTTCACCGGCAAGGTTACTGTTCACGGCGGCAAGCTTTCCCCGGCAAGGTTACTGTTCACGGCGGCAAGCTTTCCCCGGCAAGGTTTTTGAGGCAGTAAACGACCTCGGATGAAAATGTGTCCAAAAGCAAAGTTGACCGTTTTGACGAGACGAAAAACTTTCGTGTTGAACGTTTTCCGATTTGAGGCCATCTTCTAGGCCAAAACACTCACGCATTACATCAGACACTTGCCAAGACATGTCTGGTCTTCCGCGTCATATTTCACCTCTTGACAGGGCTGCATCCAGATAGCTCTAACTTTTGCATGCGAACTCGGATTGAGATGATTTTTATATCAAAATCGACCGATTCGACGAGACGAAGACAATTCATGTAGAGCATTCCTTCATCCGAAATTGTCCTGGAGGCGTACTTGACCAAAAAGCACTCAGAACACCTAACATGACAATCTGAGTGTAGTTTTGGTCTTTGATATGATGCCGAATGATTATGGTCCAAACATCAAAGTTGTTCCACTCGGCAATGTGAAATTTCTCATTTAGAATATTTTGTCATTTGAGGCCATCTCCATTCCATTCTGCCTTGTGCCAAAATCAGGTGTCAACACAAGGTTGGAGTGCGGACGATGAAGAAATTCAAAACCCACCCACCACCCACTTTGTAGCCACTGTCGACAACTTAACCGACATGCTCGACTTCGACTCCGAAGACATCGACGGTATGGACACCGATGAAGGAGACGATGAAGAACCAGCGCCCACTAGGCCCTGGAAAGCCACCTCGTCATATGACATATACATGGTGGACACCCCAAAAGAGGGAGAGGACGATGGAACAGCGGAGGATGACCCCTCCAAGAAAGAGCAAAAGCGCCGGCGTCAGCGGCGCCGCTCAAAATCCCGCCAACACAAAAACGGCGATTCTAGCGCGGGAGATAACAATACCCCGGAAAGCGCCGAAGAACATCCCCCCGAGCAAGATTTAGCACAGGAGGATGGAGAAACCAGCCCTCATGAGAGAGCGGCCGACAGAGAGCTCGAGGACAATAATTGTATGCCTCCCTCCGAAGACGAGGCAAGCCTCGACGACGACGAATTCGCCGTGCCAGAGGATCCCACCGAACAAGAGCGTTTTCAGCGCAGGCTTATGGCCACAGCAAGAAGCCTCAAGAAAAAACAGCAACAGCTTAAAGCTGATCAAGATCGGCTAGTCAATAGATGGACTGAAGTCCTTGCGGCCGAAGAGCATAAACCCGAACGCCCCTCCAAGTGCTACCCGAAGCGCAGGTTGCTACCCTGATTAGAGGAGGAAGCACTCGACGCGGCCGACAGGCCACCTCGTGGCCGCGACAGAGAGGCCTCATGGCCCTCCACCCAAGCCGCACCCCGTATCAAGGCACGGGAATATGCGCCGGACTTACGAGACATGTTGGAGGACAAGACAAGGTAAACAAGATCGATCTACGGATCGTGTAGGCACCCCATGGCTCGAGACGACAACCGTCACGCCGGCCGCAAATTCGGCAGGGCCAAACATAGTAGACAAAGCTCATTGGAGCTACGTCATGATATCGCCCAATACAGAGTCGCCGCACACCCATTGTGCTTCACAGACGAAATAATGGATCATCAAATCCCCGAGGGTTTCAAACCCGTAAACATCGAATCATATGATGGCTCAACAGATCCCGCGGTATGGATCGAGGATTATCTCCTTCATATCCACATGGCCCGTGGCGATGCTTTCCACGCCATCAAATACCTCCCACTCAAGCTTAAAGGACCAGCCCGGCAGTGGCTTAACAGCCTGCCAAAAGGGTCAATTAGCTATTGGGAGGACCTGGAAGCCGCATTCCTCGACAATTTCCAGGGCACTTATGTGCGACCCCCATACGCCGACGACCTAAGCCACGTGATTCAGCAGCCAGACGAATCGGCCAGGCAATTCTGGACACGGTTCCTAACAAAGAAAAATCAAATACTCGAATGTCCGGACGCAGAGGCCTTAGCAGCCTTCAAGCATAATATCTGTGACGAGTGGCTTGCCCGGCACCTAGGACAAGAGAAGCCGAAATCTATGGCAGAACTCACGGCACTCATGACCCGCTTTTGCGCGGGAGAAGACAATTGGCTTGCTCGTAGCAACAATATGACCAAGAACCCTGGTCGTTCGGACACCAGGGACATTAGTGGCAGGTCGCGTCGCAACCAACAGAAGCGCCGCATCAACGGCGACAATGCTAAGGATACGTCAGTTAATGCTGGATTCAGAGGCTCTAAATCCGGTCAGCGGAAAAAATCATTCAAAAGGAATCCCAGGGGCCCGTCCAGCTTGGACTGAATACTTGACCGCTTGTGCCAAATACATGGCACCCCCGAAAAGCCGGCAATCACACCAACAGGGACTGTTGGGTGTTCAAGCAGGCAGGCAGATTAAGCGCCGACAATGAAGAGAACGGGTTGCATAGCGATGACAACGAGGAGCCCCGACCGCCGAACAACAATGGACAGAAGGGTTTTCCCCCACAAGTGCGGACGGTGAACATGATATACGCCACCCACGTCCCCAAGAGGGAGTGTAAGCGCGCGTTAAGGGACGTATACGTGGTAGAGCCAGTCGCCCCAAAGTTCAACCCATGGTTCTCCTGCCCGATCACCTTTGATCGAAGAGACCATCCCACTAGCATCCGTCATGGCGGATTCGCCGCGTTGGTTCTCGACCCAATTATTGACGGATTTCATCTCACTAGAGTCCTTATGGACGACGGCAGTAGCCTAAACCTGCTTTACCAGGATACAGTGCGGAAAATGGGCATAGATCCCTCGAGGATTAAGCCCATCAAAACGACCTTTAAAGGCGTAATACCATGTGTAGAGGCCAGCTGTACAGGCTCAGTCACACTTGAACTGGTCTTCGGATCTCTAGATAATTTCTGAAGCGAGGAGTTAGTCTTCGACATAGTCCCGTTCCGCAGTGGCTACCATGCACTGCTCGGGCGAACCGCATTCGCCAAGTTCAGTGCGGTCCCGCACTACGCATACCTTAAGCTCAAGATGCCAGGCCCTCGAGGAGTAATTACGGTCAATGGAAACACCGAACACTCCCTCCGAACGGAGGAGCACACGGCGGCCCTTGCAGCGGAAGTACAAAGCAGCCTCTCCAGGCAGTTCTCCAGTCCGGTCATTAAATGTCCGGACACAGTCAAACGCGCCCGGAGTAACTTACAACAAGACCGCCTGGCACGTTCCGAGCAGGCGTAGCAATGCGGCCCCAACCCCAACCCCCGCAAAAAGGCGACGCCAGTACTTCGCGTACATAACTACGACCTAGAAATACCATGGGCATAGGGGGAGGGGCACCATCACGGCACGCCCAAAACACGGCTTAAACCGCACCAGGGGCTACCGATCTTTTTTTATACTTTTCTCTTACTTCCAGGACTCTACTCTTCGGAAGGCTTGTTCGGCAGTTCAATTGCCACACAAACGATGCAAGGACCAGGGAAGTAGACAAGCCATGCCGCATTACGGAAATCCCAGGTGGTCTCTATCACGAGCAGTATACCTGTTTCGCATACTATCCGCAGCTTACCCCTGAAGCAGACATGTTAAATAGTCCAACTTTTCGTTTATCGCATCACTTGTATCGTCCTGCTTTGATCATAGCTATTTTAATGAACAATGCATAGCTTTTGTCTATTTTTTGCATTACCTTTTTTAATATATATATATATATATGTTCCTTAATGACATGTTGCACCCGTACACTTTGGTACGGCCAAAATACGCCAGGGGCTTCAGTACCCCTCAACATGGTGTGAGAAGTCCGAACACTTTAACAAGTGCGGCACCCCGAACTTATAACATTATATGCATCGGCTCCGAATCATGTCTTGGGTCAATAGTTGGGTTTGCCCGGCTCCTATGTTTTGGTGCCTTACGTTCCGCTATATCGGCTAAGGTAGCACTAGGAGAACCACTGCGATTGTGCCCCAGTTGAGCTGGGCCGAGCACCTCAGTGGAGAAAGCTAAAACTGACTGTCATGATGAAGCGAGAGCTGGTCGCTGTTCGAGAGGTTTTTTCGAGTCCCTAAAGACTTATGCCGCTTCGGGCGAGGAGTCGGCTCTGTCCGGCCAAGGCGTGGATAGCGCCCCGAAATCGGTCTTCCGAATACTAGGGGCTTCGCCGAAATTTAAAATTATAGAATTCTATGGCTAAGTGAGAGTGTTCACGCATTATAGTCCGATTGCCTCGTTCGTTGGGCTGAGCGCCTCCCTCGAAGGACCCAAATATGGGAAAAAGAGCGCCCAGGTTTATCCCCGAACACCCCAGCACTAGCGGCATGGGGGCAGAAGCCGACGACTCGCCATCTCTCAGTATTGATAAACAGCCGCACAGAAGGTAATATTTTAAATTCAAGCAGCATTGCTTAGCGCATATGAACAAGTTTTCAGCGCACAGGATAACACGAGCGGGTTTTACTCAAAAAATACATCCTTGGTACATTCATCCGCAACAAGGCGGGCACCCTTCAGAACATCCTTATAATAATTCTCGGGCTTGCGATGCTCTTTCCCCGGCGGTGGCCCGTCCTTCACAAGCTTCTCCGCATCCAGCTTGCCCCAGTGCACCTTAGCACGGGCAAGGGCCCTATGGGCACCTTCAATGCAGACGGAGCGCTTGATGTCTTCAAGCCTCGGACAGGCCTCCACCAGCCGCCGCACCAGCCCGAAATAGCTCCCAGGCAGAGCCTCTCCAGGCCACAGCCGAACTAGGAGGCCCTTCATGGCCTGTTCGGCCGCCTTGTGGAGCTCGACCAGTTGCTTCAGCTGGTCGCTCAGGGGCACGGGGTGTCCGGCCTCAGCGTACTGAGACCAGAACACCTTCTCCGTCGAGCTGCCCTCCTCGGCTCGATAGAATGCGGCGGCATCAGATACACTCCAGGGAAGATCTGCGAACGCTCCTGGAGAGCTCCGGATTCGGGTAAGTAACAGGTAACTCACGTTTATGTGTTTGCTTTGCATAAAGAATGCCTTACCCGCCGCAATCTTCTTCACCTCATCCAACTCCTGGAGGGTCTTCTGGGACTCGGCCTTGGCAGACATGGCATTTTCTATAGCTGTCGCGAGCTCGGACGCTCGCATCTTCGAGTCAATCTCCAAACTCTCATGTTTCTTCATGAGAACCTGGAGCTCTTGCCGCACCTTGCCAACCTCAGCCTCATACCTCTCCCGCTCGGTGCGCTCCACGGCCGCACTCTTCTCGGCCTCGAGCAGCGCTTGCTTAAGGGTCGCCACCTCAGACGTGGCCCCTGCAATAGCCATGTCAATCCTGTCATTTTTTGCAATTGCACCTTTTTTATATACATATTCAAACAGGGTATTTCTTACCTTCCTTCTCCTCGAGCTGCTTCTTGGCACGCCCGAGCTCTTGCTCGGACTTCTCGAGACTCTGCTTCATCACGTCCACTTCCGCAGTCAGTGCGGCGGACGCTAGCAGAGAAGCCTGCATATGCATATTGACTCCTTTTGTTAGACTCCTGCGAATTCTTTGATCCTCTATTCGGCTTTTCTTCCCGAATGCCCAATAGAGCATCAGGGGCTACTATCTATGCGGTAACATTATTTGAACATTCTTTACTTACCTCAAAGCCTGTTAAAAGGCTTGTACAAGCTTCAGTCAGTCCGCTTTCGGCGGACTGAACCTGCTGGATCACCGCACTCATAATAGTGCGGTGCCCCTCGTCGATGGAGGCACCTTGGAGCGCCTCCAACATATTGTCCGGCACCTCCGGCTGGACGGAGGTCACCGGCACGGCAGGCTTGCTCCTCTTGGAAGGAGGTCGCCCGCCGGACTCTGGAACCCTTGAAGATTCTGGAGCTGTGTCCGGCCTTAAGCCGGACTTGGAGCCCTGGGGGGTTTCATCCCCTTTACTCCTGGAGTCCGGGAGGTCGCCTTGCGGCGCCTCCAGGACCACCTCCTCCCAGCTTGGAACCTGTTGGGAGAACACTTCGGTGTCGTCCGTAGGGAGGGGGGATGAAGCCGTCGGAAGCGAGTTCCCCTCCGACGGGTCTAGTGAGCCGCTCGACGATGTGTCGAGCCAGTCTTTGGGTGGGCTGCATAAACATATTCGACATAAGAAAAGTTGTGCGAAAAACGAATACTATGAATTACCCCGGTATCCAGACACTTACGATTTCTCCAGGGGCTTGGCCCTGGGCTGCCACTCCTCTTCGTCGTTGTCGGCGTCGGTGGAGCAGTCCGGAGGAAGGGTTTTCCCCTTCTTGGACCCTCCGGCCTCCTCGGAGAGGGCGTCCTTCCTTTTCTTCTCTCCTCCCGCTGGAGGGGGAGAGGTCTCTTCTTCTTCCTCCTCGTCTTCACGGGAGGAAGGCGCTTCGGGGCCGTCGGATGACGAATCCGACACCTCCTGGCGCCGGGCACTCTATCGAGTCCCCGTGGCCTTTTTCGTGGCCTTCTTCTCCGGCACCACATAGGGCGCCGGAACCAGCAGCTTCGCCAAGCGAGCGTCCGCTGGGCCTTCGGGCAGAGGAGCCGGATAGTTGATCTGTCCGGACGTCGCCACCCAATCCTATGGCTTACTGCATAGAGTCAAACTATGAAAAACTGATACCATGTAAAAGGACAAAAACGGCTTACCGCATGAGCGTGATGATGAGTACTGAATCCGCGATCCTCGGCAGCGAATGCGGGAGCCTCGACGCCCTTGAAAAGCACCCTCAAGGCATCTTCATACGTCGTGTCAAAGAGCCTGTTTAGAGTTTGATGATGCGCCGGGTCGAACTCCCACAGGTTGAAGGCTCGTCGTTGACACGGGAGGATCAGGCGAATGAGCATAACTTGGACTACGTTGACGAGCTCGAGCTTCTTGTCCACCAGGGTTTGGATGCATGTTTGGAGTCCGGTCAGCTCTCCTTTTTTACCCCACGACAGGCCGGTCTCCTTCCAGGAGGTGAGCCGCGTAGGGGGTCCGGACCGAAACTCGGGGGCTGCGACCCATTCGGGGTCGCACGGCTCGGTGATGTAAAACCACCCCGATTGCCACCCCTTCAGGGTCTCCACAAAGGAGCCCTCGAGCCACAGGACATTGGCCATCTTGCCAACCATGGCACCGCCGCACTCCGCCTGGCTACCGCGCACCACCTTCGGCTTGACGTTGAAGGTCTTTAGCCATAAGCCGAAATGAGGGCGGATGCGGAGGAAAGCCTCGCACACGACGATAAATGCCGAGATGTTGAGGACGAAGTTCGGGGCCAGATCGTGGAAATCCAGGCTGTAGTAGAACATGAGCCCCCGGACAAATGGATGCAGAGGGAAGCCCAGTCCGCGGAGGAAATGGGGGAGAAATGCCACCCTCTCATGGGGCCTAGGAGTAGGGATGAGCTGCCCCTTCTCGGGGAGTCGGTGCGCGATGTCGCTGGCCAGATATCCGGCCTTCCTCAGGTTTTTATGTGTCCCTCCGTGACGGAGGAGACCATCCACTTGCCTCCCGCTCCGGACATGACTGGAGAAGGTCGAGGTGGTAGTGCGGACTTGGGCGCTGGAGCTCGAGTGTGCAAGAATGGATAGGCAAAGGAGGAAGAAGGCATGGGTGAAAAGGTGGATCCTTATCCCCTTATATGGGTGGGCGCGACTACATGCCCCCACCAGCCTGGTAAAACTTGCTTATCTCCAAGCGCCGTAATCAAAGGCGCGGTTGGGTTACCCACGCCCGTATTGATGAGAATCCCGGAATAAAGGGACACGATCTCTGCTTTGACAAGACATGCCAAGGAAACCGCCTTGCATAACGCGCTGAGGCGGGATAATGAAACGATTTGGATAAAGTCTTGGCCGTGGCGTGTCACACCACGGAATACGTCAGCAGATTAGATTTGTGTTAATAATATTATTCTCTCTATGGCAATATGTGGAAACTTATTTTGCAGAGAAGGACACTGTCTTTGTGTTCAAAATCTTCTATGAAGTGCTTGGAGGAGGAACCCGCCTTGCAATGCCGAAGACAATTTGCGCGTCGGACTCGTCGTCATTGAAGCCTGGTTCAGGGGCTACTGAGGGAGTCCTGGATTAGGGGTTGTTCGAATAGCCGAATTATACCTTCAGCCGGACTCCTAGACTATGAAGATACAAGATTGAAGACTCCGTCCCGTGTCCGGAAGGGATTTTCCTTGGCGTGGAAGGCAAGCTTGGCGATACGGATGTTCAGATCTCCTACCATTGTAACCGACTCTATGTAACCCTAACCCTATCCGGTGTCTATATAAACCGGAGGGTTCTAGTCCGTAGGACAACATACACATCAACAATCATACCATAGGCTAGCTTCTAGGGTTTAGCCTCTCTGATCTCGTGGTAGATCAACTCTTGTATTACCCATATCATCAATATTAATCAAGCAGGACGTAGGGATTTACCTCCATCGAGAGGGCCCGAACCTGGGTAAAACTTCGTGTCCCCTGTCTCCTGTTACCATCCGGCCTAGACGCACAATTCGGGACCCCCTACCCGAGATCCGCCGGTTTTGACACCGACAAGAACCTTTCCGGGGGCAAGGGGGGCGAAGCTACTAGCTACTATTACTATTGTCTATGGATGTCCTAACACGAATGGAGTCTATATGAGCAGAGGAAAGCGAAGCGTATTGGTTGGTTCGGATTTCAGAGTGCACTGGTTCTATTCTAACTAGACTCGCATCATAAATTTGCCTGCTTTAAAATCCCACGAAAGTACTACTGGCAGCTCCTATATGAGGTTGATGCCACAAAGATTATCATATCTACATGAAAGGCAAATTCATGGAAAGGAAAATGAATGTGATGTACACTAGAAAAGATACCAAGCAAGAGGATGTGCGCAACGTCGCGCTCGAAAGTCTTGTCTATGAAACCAAACCCTAGTTCCATGAGGAGGAAGACTCTCTTTGATCGAGGGATGGATGGACTAGTGCCGTAAGGATGAGTAATGCTAGAGGGAAGTAGATCAATAGGTGCCGCTTGCTTACTACAGTGACAAGGAAATCAAACAAAGTAGTGGCCAGGCCAGTCTCAAGAATGGGTGAGTCAAGTAAACTTGCCAGTATGCCGGGAAGCCAGTAATGCTAGGGTATCTCCAGTCGAAAGGATGCCGGATCCAACTAATACGGCTACGCTTGAGGAAGAAGAGTGCTACTACTCCTACTTATTCTTCTAAGAATAGGCCCAGTGCTAACTGCAACTTCCGGACTGCCCTTCATCGGCACGAAAGTAAGATTGGACATGATAGACGGAAGCAGAATCGAGGCAGTATTAGTTTCCAGGTTTCGAGGAAGGAAATGTCCGCGGGGCTCTCTTATCTTCTTAAAGGATGAGTGTGTATACAACCAACCTATAATACGTATTTTTGAGGTTCCTATACTATGGTATCCAGGTTTCCGTCAGGGAAGGGATAGGGTGTCGTGTTTTCCACAGAACAGTCTGGTGGAATCCAGTGGTATATAGAAGCTCTGTGCCCTTCTCTTTCTCCTGCAGCAATATGAACTCAAAGGGATCCTTTCCTACCCGGGACAGCTTCATAGCTCCTACCTTTACTCTTGATTTTTGCGCAAGAGTGCTCGTCAGTGATCTCCATTCAAAAAAGGGGAAAGGAATGTTCCATTGCCACGAACAATATGGGCTTTCTCATGGATTCCCCTTTTTCTTCTACACATTATACTAATATAATTGGATTGGGAATTCGCAGGAATGGGTATTGAGAGGAGGATCACCATGGCCAAAACAACTCTTGTCAGCGACAAACTCTATGATTTGCCAATTCCAATCGGTTTGCATATCAGCAAGCAGGGATGAGCACATCTGGAAACCTTGACTTCCTCTGGATGTGGACCAATATATGCATAAACCTTCGTTGGCTGGGTTCTCGTTTCTCATCGAGAGTGTTGAGACTATCTTTCAAGGAAGCTTCCCAGCATGACCTTTCCCTGAATTGGCGTATAGTGAGGTGAGTATCCGGGTATCATGACAACTCCAGTCAAGCACTGGGCAATACCGGCACTTAGATGGATTAAATGACTTTTGATGATCATCCTTTACCCGCGGGCACTGGCCACTTACATACAGAACCTATACATTTCCAAATAGGAGATGAGAGAGCCCTTGATCCGGCGCATGACTCTCACGAATGAGAAGCTCAATAGCCATCTATCTAGAGAATGAACTAATGCCACTGATAGGAAATCCATAGACCGTACGCCCACTTACCACTCTATTACTTCAATTCAATAACGGACTTCACCGATACCTAGCTTGAGAGAGATCGATCACTGGCATGTGGCGTATATTTCCGAGAGAAAGAGGACTGAAATTCACCTTTACCCCTTCTATCACAGGTCTCACTAGAGATTCCCACAAACAAAAGAGAGATTAGGAAGGCCGCTCCTTTGCGAACTTGGATGGCATTTTCCGCAATCTGTTTTGTGGATGATATCCTTCCATACCAGGAGGATCTGCTGGAGAATCAAGGGTCCATTCCAATAGACATAGTGCAAGAGAAGAGAATTGGGTGACTTGAATATGCAGCAATTTGCCCGGCTATGGATAGGCAGGCATTCGTTTCTATGGGCCACCCACTGCTCCTAATCAAGAAATTGCTTTAGGGCAAGAGTCATGTGTGACCAGATTGGAAACCGAATTCCATTCCTGATGAGAAACTATCTGATATTCCTCCTATTCCGGAAGGTTTTCTAGCCACCTGCTTAGAGATTTGACGGACTACCAATCCAAATAGCAGTCAAGAAAGAATCCAAGTTGCAGTCAAGATAGATGGAATGGACTAGGGCGCAAGGAAAGAGATCCAGAACGAGACCGATCATTCATTCCCTCTTTCTGTGGCTGTAGAATTGACATAGAACTAGTTTTTCTTCCCAAGGCCCAATTCTTAATGATTGAGGAAATGCACGCTCACATAATGGGAAAATCACGTATAATCCTTACGAGAAATCTCCTACTTTCCTCTCTACAGGGAAGTGCGCCAGTTCGAGAAATATCGTTGATAGAATGAATGCTCTTACGCGCTAATGAATGATACTTATTTAAAGAATTTCTTGATATCTTGCAGAATGGTTTTCATGCTAATCAGAATGAATTTCTACTTATGCGCTAAGAGAGACTCTGGTGGAATCAAACCAGTCTCTTGGGAAAATCAAATGGATGGATCTCTTTGTCAGCTTCTTGTTTGAGAAAAAGAGTAGTGACTCGCTGGATTGAGATTTCTAGGAAAAAGAGTTGCGAACGAAATCCTACACTCCCTGTAGGTAGGGCTGGGCGAGAAAGGGTCCCCTCTGAAGCCTATAAGTTAGTAAGCAGGCCAAATATTCCACCGGGGTCTTTCTTAGCAAACTCATTGATGGCAGTACCTAACTAAAGAAGAATAGCGCTCTTACTTTCTTTCAATTACGTTTCTTGAATGGTTCTGCACTTAGATCAGTCAGTACACACGAAACCCTTTAATCAAGTGAGTGCCACTTTAACTCAGCTCTTTCCTAGTGTGATCTTGATTGTCCCTAGAAGCATCTCTTATTTTCATATAGAAATGAAATGGTTTAGTGGAAAAGAGGGAGATCCGGACTCACTTCTACCAATCGAAGATTATCATATTTTAATGAAAGGCAAATGATAGTCAGAAAATCGTATAAAAATGCAGAAGTTAGGCTTCTTCAGGTTCTAGAGTCATGGCTTCAAGCTCCAGTCTTAGTTTTACTAGAGATCAAATCTAAAAAGGCTCCCCGTGGACTCTACGCTGGACTTTTTTCAAAACCTTACATAATTTGAATTTCTCTTTCATTCCATGTTGCGGATAATGTGCCATTTGGAAGTTTTTTGCTCTAAAGTGTTTGGTAACTTTGTGCTCCGCTTGAATTTGAATGCGTATCCCGATATCTTTTTCTTCCTCTTTCTTATCTTGGTTGTCGTATCACGGATGTTGTTTCACGCTTTATGTCCGTGTTGCCCTGTATGGGTTGCGCACGTTTTCATGGGTTTGTCTTTCATCACCATACTTGAGTCTAGCATTACCCCAGTGGAATGCTCGCCGGTTAACGATCCTGCGCAAAATGCAGGTACTTCGAGGTCAGAGAAGGAGCCTCCACTTGAGGAGAGCTTCTGGGATAAGCTTATCCAGGAAAGTGAAAATAGGTGTGGGAAACAAGTCGCATCCACAAGTCAAGCCCCTGGGGGCTTGCCGGAGGGCGGAGAGCCAGCAAAGGCTCAAGAGGCAGAAGCCT